>NC_080179.1:41518891-41879776 GCF_950295315.1 Erinaceus europaeus
AAGAACAATGAGCCCACCTTCTCTGACCCATCTTGGATGGAGCTAAATGGAATTATGTTAAGTGAGCTAAGTCAGAAAGATAAAGATGAGTATGGGATGATCCCACTCATCAACAGAAGTTGAGAAAGAAGAACAGAGAGGGAAACTCAAAAAAATTTGACTGAATTTGGAGTAGGTCACCAAAGTAAAAACTCTGGGTTGTGGATGAGGGTGGATGTTCAGCTTCATGGGGTGGGGTGCGGAAGAAAGGCAGAAGGTGGGATGGGACATAGTCTTTTGGTGTTGGGAATGGTATTTATGTACACTCCTATTATTTTGTAGTCATATAAATCACTATTTAATTAATATGAGAGTGGAAAAATTGACTGAATGTCTCAAACTTTTTAATGCACAGACCATAGGCTAGGTCTTCAAATGTTGACTCTCTTAAAAGCTTAGACCAGGGAGAACAGAAGCAATCAATGGTGGCACAGCTATATACAAATAATGTCAAAGGACATAAATGATGATGATGTTGTGTATGATACAGCAAATCCTAACAAGGGGATTTTTCAAAGTTAACCCAATTGCCAAATAATGTGACTATAGAAGTAACTATCTATTGCCTTATTAAACTATAAGACAGCAGGAAACTCCTGCTTCCTCTATAGAGCCTGTATTTCCCCCAGTCCTGAAACCTCTAGGGTGGGACTCACTTTCCTGCATGCTTCTCTCAATTCATACCAAATGATATTGCATCTGCCAATCCCAAGCAAATCAATGTAATGAGTATCATCTCAGCATGCTTCACTTTAGACTGTGTCCTGAGATGTCAGACATGGAATGTCAACCCTTCAGCCTCATTACTCAGTTGAGATCTTTTCTTTCATAGGATTCTCTAATTCCATTCCAGGTGGTTCACTTCCTAACAAAATCTCAAAACCTATGTGTAGACCAGGTACCATGAGATAGAGCTGTGGGGCAAGGTCTGGATGGCCTGTATTGACCACCCAAGGCCCACCAGTCTGTTGGCCACCAAAGAGGTGTCCTAGGGGAGGAGGAGAACAGGCTGTGGTAGGGGTGAGCTTGCACAGAGACTGCTTTGGACACTATGAGGACAGTGAGGATAGTGCATAGGACACCGAAGACAAAGGTATTCTTATACTCCAACAAGCAGGCAGAAAAAAGGAAGTATGGTTGACCAATTATTGTAAAGTTCAATATTGTGAAATGGGAACAAGTTGGGGACAGGGAAGTTGCAGTCTGGGGCAAAGGCTGATGCAATCTCAGTGGTGAACCTATTTGTGGCAACACCCTTTTGCCTATGGGAAATGGAAATTCAACTATAATCTGTGCAGCATTTTCGGTAAACAGCTTCTGACCTCAGGCCAGGTGCAGAAAGCTGGCAACAAGGCCATCTGAGGATAGAGAGGAGGTTTGGGAAGCTTTTTTTGTGTGAACTCCTACCTGTCTCAGAGAGAGATGATCGGGGTGACAGCCCTGCTCAACCTGCCATATCCCCACATAGAGCATATGCTCACATGTATCCATAAATTAAGGCATAATATATACCTGAAAGCAAATATACATAATGGTCTGCAGTGAGTCAGTATAAAGTTCATAATGAAATAGTGTCTACTTAGACTTAGATACACTCCTCAACTACTTCCTATTACACTTCCCTCACTCACTCCAAAGGTAAACTCGAATAAAGCAAGGACTGCAAAAGCTGAATAAGGGCAAGAAACTGGCATACTCTAAGGATGACTCTTTAGTCACTATCAGGCCACCCCATCAGCTGGGCCCTAATCAGGGAGTCCTGAGATTCCCAAACAGACATGATGGGCCTAGACCTCGAATAAACCACTCTCTTCATTGTTACCAGTCATCTCTATCAGGAACAACACAATAGACCCCTTTGTGGGCCCCACATAGAAACTTTCCCTCAGCTTGGATCAACAATGATAGAGAATGTACCATACTCTGAAAGGAAAATGAAACAACATACTCTATGCCACACCTGAGGAAGATGGGTCCTGATACTGGGGCAGCTTGGAACATACTTACTCATGACCACCGAATGTGAGCTCAGATTTAAAGGAAGATTTAAAAGTCGCATAGGCTCCTAAGCTGAATATGGGGCCCAGATCACATCAAATCTATGGGGTTTACAGTGAACAATATTTATACTCCTTTCTCATATTAGGGTGCTACTCTCTTCCCTAATCCAGCTTTCTGGTGTTTTTTTTTTTTTTCCAGCCATGACATCATTTCCCCAGACAATAACTTGGATCCACCTGCATATCAGATTTCAGGCTCAGGGGAAAAAAAAAAAATAATAATAAAAAACTAGTATAGCCATAGGCCCTTTGGACTATAACTAAAATATGCCTACTGGCTATCTACAAAACTGAGACCCACCCAACTTTCCATCCGCACTATTCCAGCCTTTAGATTCATGATTAGCCCACAATTTGTTTGGCATTATATGTTAACTTTCTTTTTATCCACCAGGTTCCAGATGCTAGCATGATGCCAACCAGACTTCCCTGGGCAGATGACCACACCAATGTGTCCTGGAGCTCCAATTCCCCAGAACCATCTCTACTAGGGAAGAGAGAGATAAGCTATGAGTATGGATTGACCTGTCAATGCCTGTGTTCAGTGGGGAAGCAATTACAGAAGCCAGACCTTCCACCTTCTGCATCCCACAATGACATTGTGTACATAATCCCATAGGGTTAAATAATAGGAAGGCTATCGGTGAGGCGGAGCCAAGATGGCGACTGGAAAGTAGCAGCACCTGTGGGCTCTGACATCAACTGCTAGGAAGCCTTGAAATCCTGGCCTTCAGCGGGACAAGCAAGGAGGCATCCTAAACGTAGACCAGGGAGGTGATTATTATTCAATTTGGGTTAAAAATTAGAGCAAAAAGAAAGGAAATTTCTTGATTATTTCTCTCAGCCCCCCTCACCCCATAACCAGACCCCAGGGGTAGGGAGCTGCTGCTAGCAGGTTCCCCTTGGAGCCCGTTTCTTTACCAAGATTCCTGGCCCACCTGGTTGCCAATAAACCCTGCTTCCAAATTTCTAGGCTATTTCTGTTGTTCCTCTGAGTAAGGGAGTTAGACCAATTCAAGTGACAATTAGCTAATCAAGCAAGTCTCACCCAGCCTGGGAAAGACTGCTTGAAAGTTTTCTTTTTCTTTTTTCCCGTTTGTTTTGTAAGTTATGCATTTAGATATATGAGATACAATTTATCTGGTGGTGACTATTTTCTGATTTATTTTTATTTCATCTTGATAGAGAGACAGAAAATTACCTGAGCACTGTGTCCTCACTTGGGAAGTTTCTCCCCCTGCAGGTGAGATCCAGTGCTTGAACAAAGGCCCTCAACCTAGTAACATGTTCTGCAATTTAATGTGATACCCATCAAAGTTCCACCAAGCTTCTTTAAGAAAATAGAACAAAAAATACATCCATTTATCTGGAAGCAGAAAACACATAGAATTGCCAAAACCATCTTGAGGAAAAGAAACAGAACAGAGGCATCACACTCCCAGATCTCAAACTATATTATAATGCCATCATCATCAAAACAGCCTGGTATTGGAACAAAAATAGGCACACAGATCATTGGAACAGAATTGAAAGCCCAGATCTAAACCCCCACACCTATGGAAATCTAATCTTTGATAAGGGGGCCCAAAGTATTAAATGGAAGAAGGAGGCTCTCTTAAATAAATGGTGCTGGGAAAAATGGGTTATAACATGCAGAAGAATGAAATTGAACCATCTTATCTCACCAGAAACAAAAATCAATTCCAAATGGATCAAAGACCTGGATGTCAGGCCAGAAACTATAAAATACTTAGAGGAAAACATTGGTGAAACACTTCCCTCCTAAACCTCAAGGACATCTTTGATGAAACAAAATCCGATTTCAAGGAAGACTAAAGCAGAAACAAACCAATGGTACTACATCAAATTGAAAAGCTTCTGCACAGCCAAGGAAACTATTACACAAACAAAGAGACCTCTCACAGAATGGGAGAAGGTCTTCACATGCCATACATCAGACAAGAGACTAATCACCAAAATATATAGAGAACTCAGCAAACTTAGCAACAAAAAAGCAAATAACCCCATCCAAAAATGGGCAGAGGATATGAACAAGACATTCATTTCAGAGGAGAGCCAAAAAACTAACAAACATATGAAAAACTGTTCCAGGTCGCTGATTGTCAGAGAGATGCAAATTAAGACACACTGAGATACCACCTCACTCCTGTGAGAATGGCATACATCAAAAAGGGCAGCAGCAACAAATGTTGGAGAGGCTGTGGGGACAGAGGAACCCTTCTACACTGCTGGTGTGGATGTAAACTGGTCCAGCCTGTCTGGACAGCAGTCTGGAGAACTCTCACAATGCTAGACATAGACCTTCCATATAACCCAGTAATTCTTCTCCTGGGGATATACCCCAAGAATTCCATAATGCCCAACCAAAAATATGTGTGTACATCTATGTTCATGGCAGCACAATTCATAATAGCTAAAACCTGGAAGGAACCCAGGTGTCCAAGAGCAGATGAGTGGCTGAGAGAGCTGTGGTACATATAAACAATGGAATACTATGCAGCTATTAAGAACAATGTACCCACCTTATCTGACCCATCTTGGACAGAGCTAGAAGGAATTATGTTAAGTCAGCTAAGTCAGAAAGATAAAGATGAGTATGGAATGTCCCTACTCATCAACAGAAGTTGAGAAAGAAGAACAGAAAGGGAAACTAAAAGCAGGATCTGATTAAATTGAGAGCAGGGCACCAATGTAAAAACCCTGTGGTGAAGGGGAGGGTGGCCATTGGGCTTCCTGGCATGGCGGAGGGGTGGGTGGTGGGGGGGTGTTGGGGATGGGACACAGTCTTTTGGTGGTGGGAGTGGTGTTTATGTACAATCTTATTAAAGTGTAAACATATAAACTACTATTTAATTAATATGAGAGGCGAAAAACTGATGATATGTCTAGAACTTCTTAAAACGCAGACTGAGTCTTTTTAATACATAGGCTGTCTCTGATATGTAGTCTCTCCCAAAAGCCTAGAGACCAGGGAGAACAGAAGCAACTGGTAGCACAGCCATATACAAGATGCTGGGTAATATACCCCAAACCCTATCAAAGGGACTTTTCAAAGTTAACCCAATCACCAAATAATGTGTCGATAACAATAACTATCCATTGTCTTCTTGAACCCTAAGACAACAGTAACCTCACATTTCCACTATAGAGCCTATATTTCCCCCAGTCCTGGAATCTTAGGTTGGCACCCACTTTTCTGCATGCTGCTCTCAATTCAAATTAAATAATATTGCATCCGCAGATCACAACCTAATCAATGCAATGAGTGCCACCCCAGCATGCTTCACTTCAGACTGTGACCAGAGACTTCAGGTGTGGAATGACAGCCCTTCAACTTCATCACTCGGGTGAGACCTTTCCTTTCATAGTATTCTCTAATTCCATTCCAGGTGTTCCACTCCCCAATAAAGTCCCCAAACCTAGATATAGTCCAGGTCCCCTGAGATAGAACATAGGTTCACCTGTGCCCATAAACTAGGGGAAAAATATATACCTGAAAGCAGAAGTACACAAGAGCATGCAGGGAATACCCCCCAACACTTCATCTGCACTATCCCAGTCTTTAAGTCCATGATTGTTCAACAATTTGTTTGACTTTGTATGTTAACTGTCTTTTCAGCCACCAGGTTCCAGATGCCAGCAAGATGCTGACCAGACTTCTCTGGACAGACGACCCCATCAATGTTTACTGGAGCGCCACTTCCTCAGAGCCCCACCCTACTTGGGAAAGAGAGAGGCAGACTGGGAGTATGGATCAACCAGTCAACGCCCATCTTCAGTGGGGAAGCAATTACAGAAGCCAGACCTTCCACCTTCTGCAACCCACAATGACCCTAGATCCATACTCCCAGAGAGAGAGAGAGAATGGAAGCCTATCAGGGGAGGGGATGGGATATGGAGATAGGGTTATGGGAATTGTGCAGAACTGTACCCCTCTTATGCTATGGTTTTGTTAATGTCTCCTTTCTTAAATTAAAAAAACAAAAAGAATAGGAAGGCTATCAAGGGAGGGGATGGAATAGGGAGTTCTGGTGATGGGAATAGTGTGGAGTTATACCCCTCTTATGCTATGGTTTTGTCAGTTTCCTTTTTATAAATAAAATAAAATAAAATAAAAAACTAAAAAAAATAGATTGATTTCCTGATGAACTTAAATTGGGCCTACACTTAGCTATTGTCAGTGGAATGGGAAGTCTGAGACAAAAACAGTGATGAAGACAATAAATTTTAAAAGAAACATTTAAATAGTAATAGTGCCATACCTTGGAAATAGAATGATTGATAAAAATATCATTTGGGGTTAAGATATTTGTATCTATATCTAATATATACTTATATCTATATCCCTATATTATTTGCTGCAATAATGCATAAATAGTGATGTCATGTCCTTAAAGGATATTGAAAAGGAGCTAAAGTACATACATGTGTGTGTGTGTGTGTACATGCACGTGTGTGTTTGTGTAATACTAGTAAGGAGCTGGAACAAATCTGTTTTTGTAAAATATTTTGAAATGTCTCAGAAATACCCCAATAGTGAGCTTCAGGTATAATTTTAATGGGTCTGCCTGAAATTCAGGAGTAGAGTGCAAGTTTAAATTTTAATCCCATCATGTACATCCCATTATAGTACTGTTTTAAGCCAGACCTTCCACCTTCTGTACCTCAAAATGATCCTGGGTCCATACTTCCAAAGTGTTAAAGAATAGGAAAGCTATCTGGGTAGGGGATGAGATATGGAGCTCTGGGGGTGGGAATTGTGTGGAAATGTACCCTTATTATCCTATGGTCTTGTCAATATTTCTGTTTTATAAATAAAAAAATTAAAAACAAGGAAACAATAGTTTCAATGTGGTGAGTGCTTGTTAGCAGTAAATATTAGCAACTAATCTGAACCACTTCATTATGTGGCAGTGGTTGTTGGTATGCTTATAAGACTTTCTGTTTTGATCATCACATTAGGTTCACTTGTATTACTTACAATGTGGTCTATTTACATAATCACTGTTTTACCTGGGTCCTGCCCTGCCTGCAGGGTATTGGTTTAATCACCACTGGTTAGTTGGAAGCTTTCTGTGTTCTTTCCCTGCTATTTTTTCGCTCCGCCCCCTCTCCTAGTCATTTCCTTTTCCTTGCCACTTCCGGTGAAGAGATGCATAAAAGGCTATGTATCAGATTAATAAAGGAGATACTGCTTCCAAGCTCAGCCATGAGTACCTGGTCGTTTCTCTACCGCCGGTGAAGCTAGCCCAGCCCGGCAAGTGGTAGTCTTTTTATGAACTTCAATCAATGTAGACTGTGAGCATAGTGATGGTAAGTGGGTTCTCTTGTACCAGGAAAACATGAAAAAATTGATATGGGTATTTATTTCTAGGGCCTTATTTTTGTCAAAACTCAGTGAGATAAGCTAGTCCAGTTGGAATGGAAATTTGGATGTGTTGTCCAGTTATGTTTACAATGTAGGAAATAATGAATTTGGCTGGAAAATTAACAGTTTTGTCATATAAATCAAAGAAATTCTGGTAGGAGAAATTTTTTTCAACCAAGTATCAAAATGGCAAAACTTTCCTCCTTGTGATGCAATTTTTATTACCAAATATCTTCTTCAGCTGTTCATACTTCGATTCAAGGCCAAATTCAAAGAAGAATGAGGGAATAAGGAGGAACAGTTAATCCCAATCCTAAAACAAATAGTAATTTAATTAGAAATTACAAAGAACACTTTTGGGCATTTGAACACCAAGCCAAGATAATTTAATTAAAATGAGCTTACACAATGTTTTATTCCCAAGTTTACTGTTCTTGGAATTAGGGTCATTCTCCCAAGGTGTTCTCAGTAAGTTAATCATTTTAATTGATTCTGTTTTGACTTATATAATGCATTTTTAAAAGTTATTTATAGGAACAAGTACCTTATACAAGAGAAGTACTGCACTTATGGTTTCACTATAAACCCTTGATAGGGCTTCCCAAGGCTGTGTTAATCATTCGTACTACAGTGTATGTGTAGGCTTGCTTGAAGGAGGTTTGGAGATAGATGAAGCCAAACAAATCAGCACTGTGGAAACACTGTCTGGAGAAGGTGGATATTAACTGTGTTTTAGGATATTGGAAGAAAATAGTCTTTCAGTTTTATTCTTTCCCCTTAATGAAAGGTTCAAAGCTTCTTTTGTAAAATATGTCTAATTGTAAGCAAAGTGTTCAAGAGAACAAATCAAAATTAACTATCTTCCTTTTATTTTGTAAATGAAAAGAATTAATCTCAGAGTATAGAAAAATGGGAGGAAGCTCAAAATGCTACACAAAAAATTTATGTTGCATCAATGTGACATATTTAAGCATTACATTATCTTTAATTCATGATATTTTCTTTTGTTTTATTATCAGTGAGGCAAAATACCTACACATATCTTCACTGTTCCTAGTGGCCATTTTATTTCATTGTTTTACAAAGTCTTCCCTCTTTTATTTTTCTCTGATAGAGACAGAGAAAAATTGAAAAGGAGAGAGGCGACAGGGGCGGGGGTAATAGAAAGACACCAACAGATGGGGACAGAGTCAAAATGGCTTCATGAGTCAGCACCTAGACTCTCCTCAAGAAATCTTTCCAGATCCTGACATTTTGGAATGGAAGCAGGATTTCCAGCTAAGTAGGAGAGAAACTACAGAGTAGAAGACAAAGGGAAACCATGGTGGAAACTTATAACCTTACCTATGATTGGTAAAATGGTGCTGGAAAGGGCAAAGTAGAGTGTGGGAGGAGTGGGGGTAACCATCTGACATTGCCTGACTGGATCTGAACTACAGGTAATCCCAAGCAATTTAACAGGCTGATAGGTCAGGCCGCTGGAACAATCCAGCAAAGACTCATCAACACTCTCCCCAGCTGTGAGTTTATACATTCTGTCAGTTTGTTCATTCCTTCCCTGGTTCTCTGTGTATACTCCTGTTGGCTGTGGTTGATGGCCATTTTATTGTTTGTTTTGTTAGTTTCTGTTTATTGTTGTTGCTGCTGTTTTTGTTGTCATTTGCTTATGGAACTGAGTATTTGTTGGGGACCCAGACAAAATGGTGGAAGAAAACTTCAGTTCATAGTTGGTATGCTACACAGACAACTATCACTGGAAAATAAGAATCTGTGTTAACAGTACAACTAAATTGTAAATCATTATTCTTCCTCCAACCCCCTAGGCCACCCAATTATTCTAGAACCTGAACCTTGGGTTTTTCTTGTATCCCATCTTAATTTTGTTTCTTCTCTGGTTATTTATATCTCTCCATCAACTTTGTCTTTCATGTTCTTCGTATATCTCACTGCCACAACTCGTTTTAAAGTTTTGTTTTGTTTTTTCATACCAAATAGGTTCACTGATTATGTTCTCTTATAATCTTTTATCTCTTACTCCCAAAAGCTTTCATGGCCAAACTGCATGGACACGGACATGTGAGCCACTTTTTTTCATTTTCTCCTACTATGCATGATTACTTTTTGCTTAAAGAACTATTGTATTAAAGGTCAGAAAGACAGCTTTCATGGATAGTAATCTGCTTTGTCACAGTGCTAAGCAGGTTCATGTTCAGCATCCATCACACTGGCAGAATGCTCAGAGCTATGATGTCTTTCCCTGTCTCCCTCTGTTTTTCTGTGTCTATCTGAAAAAAAGTCAGTTTGGAATAGAAAAACCTGGCAATATAAAACAAACAAACAAACTAAAAAACCCACAGAACGTACATATTAAGTTACTATATTTTCTCCACCTGACTCTTAAGACTTCCTTTTCACCGTTGTTTATTGACCATAATGTTTTTGTGTGAACCTACATAATTATTCTCATACTCCTTTATTTCTATTTTGGTTCATCCAATTTTATGATAGGGCCAAATAAAATTAATCATATTTATCTTTCTCTCCACTGGTTAAAAATTCTCTATGGTGGATCAAGACTACAAATTCTGTTGACAGAATTTCTATTTCAGCTATAGTATTTTTGGTAACCATAAATTTAATTCTTTCAGGAAAAGATTTATGTAGCCAGGATATACTTAAACACCCACTCTGGCCTTTCTCTTCTGTGTGTATAGTCATACATTGTTTCATCATTTAACTCTCTTTTAATGCCTCTTTTAAGTGGGCTATCTTTTTTTACCTGGGACTCTTATCAAAATGGTCATTTTACTGATCAAATTATTCCATGTCAAAGTTCACCTCTATCATATATAAGGTTGGCATAAGTTGATGCAGAAAGAAATATTATCATCTGTAATTGCTTCCCCGCTGAACATGGAAGTTGACTGGTCGATCCATACTCCCAGTCTGTCTCTTTCTTTTAGTAGGGTGGGTCTATCAGGGGAGGGGATGGGATATGGAGATTGGGTGGTGGGAATTGTGTACTCCTCCTACCCTATGGTTTTGTTAATTTATCCTTTCTTAAATAAAAAGTAAATTAAATATATATATATATATGAATAAAAAAACAAAAAAAGAAATATTATCATCATACTTTTCTTTTAAATAAATCTTTTTTTTAATTTTTTTACATTTATGGATTTATTTTCCCTTTTGTTGCCCTTGGTTTTTATTGTGGTTGTAGTTATTATTGTTGTTGTCATTGTTGGATAGGACAGAGAGAAATGGAGAGAGGAGGGGAAGACAGAGAGGGGGAGAGAAAGACAGATACCTGCAGACCTGCTTCACTGCCTGTGAAGTGACTCCCCTGCAGGTGGAGAGCAGGGGGCTTGAACCAAGATTCTTATGCCGGTCCTTGCGCTTCACGCCAGGTGCACTTAACCTGCTGCACTACCGCCCAACTCCCACCATCATACTTTTCAAATTCACTTGGGATTTTGAACTACCATTAGCTTTTATATTGATTCTGTACTAGATGCTAGATTAAGATTCACATGTGTCATAAAGTAAATTAAACACACACACACACACACACACACACACACACACACACACACACACACACAAACACACACACACATTCAATGTAGTTTCATGGATCCATACAACTACCCTGTAAATTGAAAGCATTTCCACTTTATAGAGGAAGAGGAAAGGTTTGAAGAAAACATAACATTTGTTGGGGGCCGGGTGGTAGTGCACCTGGTTGAGGGCACATGCTACAATGCACAAGGACCCTTTTTCAAGCCCCTGGTACCTACCTGCAGTGGGAAGCTCCACAAGTGGTGAAGCAGGGCTACAGGTGTCTCTCTGTCTTTCTACTCTCTGTTACCCCCTTCTCTCTCCATTTCTGGCTGTCTCTATCTAATAAATAAAGATTAAAAAATTTAAATAAAAGAAAACATAACATTTTTCTATGATACTAAAACTAGCATTTATTAAAAATAGAGTATTTACCCAGGTAACTAAAACCTCAAAGCCTATATTATATCTAAATAAGTTTGTTGGAAACAACTTCATCATTTAGTCTTTTTAACTTTAAAAGAATATAACTCTTGACTGGCCCAGTATATTAGAAATATCATTGAAAACTTAAGTGGGAAATCAGTTAATCTGAAGAAAAGTCCAAAAATATAATAATAAAATAATGTTCTGACAGAAAAAAATAGGAGACAGGCTGAAAGATATATACTTCTTTTGATAGTAGCCATACTTTAAGTCACGTAAAACTATAAGTCAGCTTAGACTCTGAAGATGAGCTAGCAGAGAGAACATCATAAATCCTTTAGAAACTGGAAATGTACTTAGATCCATACAGTGCTAGGAAGGCTTCAGAACTGTTAAAGTCTCATTATGATAATGCTGATAAATCATGATAGTTGGCACGTGAGCTGTAGTTTTTTTTTTTTTTTTTTTTTTCAGAAAAATGAGATCAAAGCCAAGTACTATCAGTTTTACCAGCTATTTAATCTTGGGTAAATTGTCTGGCCTGCATGTGTTTTTATTTCTTACTATGTAAAACAGATATAACAATGACTATCTTATAGACTTTTTGAGTATTCCAAATTAAAAAACCTAAATTATAATACTTTAAATACTATAACCTTTTGATTTTATATGCATACAAATGGGTTATTATTATCAGAAAATGCTAAAAGAAGGACACAGGATGGTGGCACACCTGGTTGAACACACATATTACAGTGCACAAGGATCAGGGTTTGAGCTCCTGGTCCCTACCCGCAGGAGGAAAACCTGGCAGTGAACTTTGAATATCTTGCTTTCACTAATAGACTACTAGTTATTTACTTTTCTAACCCTTTATATTTCTGGCTTATATGAATTTATCAAGCTCTTGAAGTTTTTATTTGTGTGAGGAAGAGATACAAAGGTGAAATAATTATGAAATGATATATGTATCAAAATCAAGTCTAGGCCATTTCCTATTACACTGTGTCCTAATAGTCTGGCTTCTTTCCAGTAGAATTTGTAAAAAAATTAATAAATGATAATTAAAGAAAAGTTATTATTAATAATGATAAATACCAGAAAGCCATAAAAGAATTTTTTAAATTTCCAAATTAAGAACCAAAAGAAAGTAATGTCGGAGTACTAAAAGTATTTTTATTTAAGAATGACAATTGCCTCTGTGTGTTTTTGTTAATAAATTTATTTATTTTCTGTTTCGTTGCCCTTGTTTTTTCATTGTTGTTGTAATTGATGTCGTCGTTGTTGGATAGGAGAGAAAAAAATGGAGAGAGGAGGGGAAGACAGACAGGGGGAGAGAAAGATAGACACCTGCAGACCTGTTTCACCCCCTGTGAAGTGATTTTTCTGCAGGTGGGAAGCCAAGGGCTGGAACCAGGATGCTTATGCGGGTCCTTGTGCTTTGCGCCACCTCAGCTTAACCCGCTGCACTACCACCAGACTCCCCGTGTTTTTTTTTTTTAGCCTGAATAAAGAAAGAGATACTTGACTCACATTACGATGAAATTTGTAGCAGCAGCTCAGTTAAATAGTTTCACTTTCCTAATTAGAAAAGCATTCATAATTATTGATAATTACTGATTGTAAAAGAAACATTTTCATCTCAGTGTCTTCCAATGTGGCCTATCACTAGTGGGATGCATTGGATCGACCTTCTCGTGGTGCATCCCATGAGTACCCATTCATTGGGGAAACTGACGATCCTTCCTAGCCAACTGAATCCACATGGATCCCAGTCACTTTCAAAGCCAGCAACAAGCAGCTCCTGACAGCTTTCAACCTGACCTGTTGACTGGCTACGGAAGAAGGGCAAACGCTAGAAGAAGAAGAACTATAGTGAAACAAAAAAGTGCTAGTAACTCCAAATATAAGAGGTAGCATACCATGAGGTCTGTGTTCCCAGGAAGGGCAAGGAGATAATTCACCTCCTAAGGTGGGGCCTGATCTTGGGTGAAGGAAGCCCTTGGTTCAAGAGCTGGCAAGAATGTGCCATCATGGTGGTACCTGCTACAAAGCAGAAGCTAATCTGAGTGATTTAGCCAGCCGTAGCTTCACCTTTTTTACTTAAAAAATATATTCTGTCATCAGAGGGGGGAGGGACACAGACTTTTGGTGGTGGGACTGAATGGTGTTAATATACACTCCTGTTAACAATCTCACAAATAACTATCTAATTAATATGAGAGGGGTAAAATGGATTGAAAAAAATAATATACATATATATTCTGTCATTAATGAATTAAAATAGCACTCTTATGTGTAAAATTTCTAGCTACAGGAGTTCTGCTCAAACAAAAATTTGTAGTTTAAGAATCCGAGAACATAGAGTAGTTCTCTATTCATTATAATCTTTTTTAAAAAAATTTTATTAGTGATTTAATAATGATTAGCAAGATTGTGAGACAACAGGGTATAATTGCCTGCAGTTGCCACCACCAGAGTACCATGCACTGTCCCCTCCATTGGAAACATCCCTATTTGTTTTTAATCTTTTTTACTAGTGTTTTAACAATGGCTAACAAGTCTGTAAGATAACAGGGGAGGTAGTGCAGCCAGATAAGCGGATAAGCGCACGTGGCAAAGCACAAGGACCAATGGAATCATCCCTGTTCAAGCCCCCGGCTCCCCACCTGCAAAGGCTTCGCTTCACAGGTGGTGAAGCAGGTCTGCAGGTGTCTATCTTTCTGCCCCCCTCTGTCTTCCCCTCCTGTCTTCATTTCTCTCTGTCCTATCTAACAAAGACAACATCAATTACAACAACAATAACTACAACAATAAAACAATTAGGGCAACAAAAGGGAAGAAATAAATAAACATTAAAAATTTAGAAAATGAATTATAAAAAGGTAACAGGGGTACAAATTCATAGTTTCCATCACCAGAGTTCTGTATCCCATCCCCTCCACTAGAAACTTCCTTATCATCTCCTTTATTTTCATAAACTTAAGAATTTTCTTTATACAGGTCCCCAAGACTATTGTTTGTTTTTTCATATTAAATTTCCCTTTTTATAATTGGCATTCTTATTTTATTTTCATATATATATATATATATGTATATATATATATATATATATATATATAAAACTACTGTTTGTGTATTTAGTTATCTTGCTTCCTTATATCATACACATTTACTAAAATTTATTTTAGCATGTTGTTTGTTTTTCTTGCTTTCCTATGGAAAGTAATCATATTTATACCACTGAAACTTCTTTTGGTTTTTCTTCTTTTATGTTGAATTATGTATGAACTTCCAGTCAAGATAAATAGTAATATCTAGATAAAACATCTTTTTCCTTATTTCTGGCATTAATCAAATAAATTGTCCATTCTAAGTTTGAGAAGAAAATCTCTTGTCATGTGCAAAGATGGTCTTAATTTAATCCAGTTTTATATTAAGATTTTAGGAGGGAAAAATAGATTTGTTTACAAATAGTATGAACATTTATTTGGTTCCATCTATATTTGATATTCAACCAGACAGCAGCTGTCCACCACAGAAAGCATTTGAATCTGGTGTGAAGAAGGGGCGAGGGATCAGTGTTTTGAGCTGCTCCTATAATTTGACAATATTATTTGCATTTGTTGGAGAGATACCAGAACTGCTAATGTTTCTGCCCTGCATGCCAATAGCCGGCTTAAGTGCAAGTCATGTCCCCATTGAGAAACATTGATCCAACTTGGGCTTTTTCCTCTCCTTAATATATTAACATTATGGGCTACATTAATACATTTCATGTTTCTTTCAGGAGGCAACTGCATTCCCACATGACATGATCATGCCATGTTAGATCCAATTTGGTAATATTTTATTTCTGAATTTTACATCTACATTCATAAGAGAAATTGAACTGTTTTTTTCTTTTTCTTTCTTTTTTTTTTTTTTTTACAAAATTACAAGCAAAATAAAATGGAAACATGTTCATAATCACACCTTTTTTTGTCTTTATTTTGCTCTTTGTTTATTATACTATATTCAAATCTCCCCTATGTAGCTTTATTAATCCTGTTTTTTCTTCCTTCCTAATTTATTTGAAAGACAGGGGTTCTTTGTTTTCTTTTATTTTTTTCCTGCTTTGTATACAGTTTTCTACTTAAATCTAATTAAAAAAATATTATCTTTATTTATTGGATAGAGGCAGCCAGCAATTGAGGGGGGGCGTAACAGAGAGGGAGAGAGACAGAGAGATGCTTACAGCCCTTCTTCACTACTTGTGAAGGTTTCCCCCTGCAAGTGGGGACCGGGGGCTGGAACAGAGGTCCTTGTGCACTGTAACCTGTGAGCTCAACCAGGAGTACAACCACCCAGCCCCAAAATCTAAATGTTTTATTAACGTCAAGAACAACAACAACAAAAATCATGGAATAAAATATTTGCAATTCTTGCCTTCTGTTACACAGATATAACTCTGAAAAATTGAAAATATAAAAGACATTAGGGGCCGGGTGTTGGCACACCTGGTTAAGCACACATGTTACAATGCATAAGGAACCAGGATTGAACCACTAGTCCCCACCTACAGGGGGAAAGCTTTGCAAGTGGCGAAGCAGTATTGTAGGTGTCTGTCTCTCTTCCTCTCTATCACCCCCTTCCCTCACAATTTCTGGCTGTCTCTATACAATAAATAAATAAATAAATAAATAAATATAATTTAAAAAAAAATTTTAAATGAAAGAAATTATATGGATATACGTAGGCCTTGGATGAACTCTCTAGACAATTCGTATTTGAATTTGGTAAATTTTATTCATATTTTTCTATCCTCATCTCTACCACTTCTTTTTTTTTCTTTTTTATTTAAGAAAGGATTAATTAACAAAACCATAGGGTAGGAGGGGTACAATTCCACACAATTCCCACCACTCAATCTCCATATCCCACCCCTCCCCTGATAGCTTTCCCATTCTCTGTCCCTCTGGGAGCATGGACCCAGGGTCATTGTGGGTTGTAGAAGGTGGAAGGTCTGACTTCTGTAATTGCTTCCCTGCTGAACATGGGTGTTGACTGGTCGGTCCATACTCCCAGTCTGCCTCTCTCTTTCCCTAGTAGGGTGGGTCTCTGGGGAAGCGGAGCTCCAGGACACATTGGTGGGGTCTTCAGTCCAGGGAAGCCTGGCCGGCATCCTGATGACATCTGGAACCTGGTGGCTGAAAAGAGAGTTAACATACGAAGCCAAACAAATTGTTGAGCAATCATGAACCCAAAGCTTGGAATAGTATCTCTACCACTTCTTGACACACCTTTGAGGAAGTCTCTGTGATTTTGTGGGTGGGGAAAAGGTTTCTCTCTCCTATGCATTGGATAGTTTTGACAGAACTTGTGGAGGCAGTCAGGTATGTCTATTCTCATGCAAACCCCATAGAAGATTGATGAGAACACACACAACACTTGGTTAAGTGTTTTTAAATTAAAAGAAAACCTCAAAATGCACTGACTAGAGTCACCTTGAAAAAAGATGACAATTTTACACAGAAAAATTAGCAATCAGTGGGGGCCTGAAAATTTCACCCTCTAGAGAAAGCACTTTGCCATGACCAAGGAGCCAAATCTGAGCCTTTGAGAGCTACATGTGAGCACCATACAAATGGGAAATTTTCTGAGCAGTAGACTGATCTTGTGTGTGGTATTTCTCCTTCTTTATCTGTTTCTCTACCATTTTCTGTACTACATGCTCTATCAAAAGATAGAAAGAGAGAGAGAGAGAGAGAGGAAGAAAGAGAAGAAAACAAAGCACTAAGTCACTTGAGAGTGGCAGAATTGTGTGGTATATTATGTTCCAGCAAAAACATTGCTGGGGGAAAAAGACACAAAAAAAAGAAAAACATATATATATTTTAAAGCAGTCAGAATGTGATACTAATTATCCAAATTTTAATTATTAAATTTTTAAAAACTGTTATTTTTAATTAGAAAGAAACATTAGAGCACTGTTTAGCTCTGGTTTATGCTGAAGATTGAATCTGGGACCTGTTGTAACACAGACCTGATACACAACTTCTGTTATCTTTCCTGATCTTAGTGACACTCATATTATAAAATTGACTTATACAATTGGTTATAGTAATAGTGCATAAAAAACAAAATTCTCCTGCTTTAAATTAGAAGTATTAAAATGTTCTTAATATTTGTGGCTTTGTCTAATTATCTATATGGATGGAACAGTTTCATCTGAGGCAAAGTTTTCAAGAGGATGCAAGTTTTGTTCAACCATCTCCTCCATCTGCTTTAGTCACACAAATTTATGCCTGTAAATGGATGTAGTCAGTGCATTTATTCCATTTGAAGCTGACTGAGGTTCATTGAACACCAGACATTCACACTAAGGCAGGCTGGACTAGTCAGGAATAAATACCCACAATCATATTAATGAAAACACAGAACTTGTTGGACACAAGGATAATCACATCCTTAGGACAAAGACCTGAAGGAAAACAATTGATCCAGCACAGGAATAAAACACCCTCTCCCCTTTATTGTGCCTCATTATACTTTTAATATAATAAACTCCCCCATACAAATTGAAGGATTCTTATCATGCACTTGACACCATGAAAATTCCAAAAAGTAGAAATATGATTAGGAAAGTGGAGGATCTCAAATTCCAGAAGCAAACACTTATTTTAAAAAACTCTCTCTCATTTCAGACCTCGATGAATAAATGGCCTGCTTTTCCTATATAATCAGCTCCACCCCCAGAAAGGGCAATTTGTGATTCACAGGAACCTGCCCACACATTTTCTGAGGGTGTCTTCTCATTTCCTTTTCCAATATCTTTTTCCCCCTTTTCTTCAAATCCCCATGCACAACCCACACCAGATCTCCACTTTTCAATGTGTAATTTCACATTTGCCCTCTCCATTAAATTGACACTTACTGGCACCTCTGATGCTTAACTTTTTTTCTGGTGTCTTATAATAACCTGCCCCTGGGTTTGAGAATCACTTTCTCTTGCCTTCCCAGACCTAAGTCTCTATCATTCTGCACTGGAAATGGACACTGGCAGGTCAATTTATAACCAAAGCCTATTTGTATCTTTCCCTCGTGGGGAGGGCTCTGGGGAGGTGAAGTTCCAGAACATACTGTTGAGGCAATCTGAACAGGAAAGTCAGGATAGCATCATAGTAGTGTCTGCAACTTGGTGGCTTTTGTTCAGCATAAATGAACCCAAAGGCAGGAATAGAGCACATGAAACTAGGGGTCTTGGTGTGGAGAAGAAGCTAAAAAATCTGTTTTAGGTATGTTCTGTGTGGCTCATGAGTTTACTAATGTTTGTCTGATCTTGATAGCTAACATGAAGGTGGACTAAAAGTATTGTCTGGGAAGATGGTGTCAGAGTTGAGAATAGGACTAGAAAGCAGAGTAGCTCCCAAATATGGGGGAGGTATATAAATACCATTAACTGTTAATCTCATAGATTTGAATTAGGGCCCCATATCTATGTTTAGTACAAGAGACATATGACCTCTGAGTCCCTGTCAGAGCTTAGAACTCACAGTCCATGGTCACAACTGGGAACATCCTAGGCTGCACTCATTTCAGAACCCATCTGCCTCCAGTGGCAAAGTAAGCTGATCCAGCCTCCCTTTGGAGAGTGGAGCAGTCCCTACCATTGCTGCTCTACTGTGAGGGTAGGGTCCTGAAGAGACCCACAAAAGGGTTTGTGATGATCTTCCTGATGGAAGTGACCAGTGATGGTGGAGAGAGGGATCAATTAAAGATCTAGGCCCATCATGTGTGGGAATCCAAGGATTCCCTGACCAGAGGCCCAGATGATGGGGTGGTCTGATATTGACCAAAAAAGCCATCATTAAAGTGTGTCAGTCTCTTGCCCTTATCCAGCTTTTACTCTTTATGATGAAATTAGACTTAAAGTGATTGAGAGAAGTGAAGTTGCAGGTAGGAGAGGAAGGTGTCTAGGTCTAAATAGTAAATATTTGATTAGGTACTTTATGGTGTCTTTGTTAGATCTTTCTGTTTGCTTGCTGAACTTATTGAGTCTAAGTCTAAAGTTAGATCTTTCTGTTTGCATGCAGACTATTGAGCACTTTTACTTTGAGGTATTTATTTTCCTCTGATTTATAGATACATGTCCCTTAGGGTATGGGCTGTATCTAGAGTCTAATAAAGTCTGTAACTTTGTTAGGGAATGAGCCATTTGAAATGGAACTAGGGAGTCTCATGTGTTAGACCAGCCATAATTCACTCCTTCCCTTATGGGACAACTATCTGTGTTTTAGGTACCTGTATTCATTCTCCCTATCAAAACAAGCCACCGTAAGTCCCACTCCATCAATGACTCTATTTATGAAGACCATATAAATTAATTTAATGGGGGGGTTGGGGAGGGTAGATGGTGGTGCAGCGGGTTAAGCGCAAATGGTGCAAAGCGCAAAGACCAGCATAAGGATCACAGTTCAAATGCCCAGCTCCCCACCTGTAGGGGATCGCTTCAGGGGCGGTGAAGCAGGTCTGCAGGTATCTATCTTTTGCCCTCCCACCCCCATCTTCCCTTTCTCTCTCGATTTCTCTCGGTCCTGTCCAACAATAACAATGTCAATAATAACAACAAGATAAACAACAAGGGCAAAAGGAAAAAAATATCTTCCAGGAGCAATGGATTCATAATGCCAGCAGAGAGCCCCAGAGATAACCCTGGAGGCAATAATAATAATAATTTAACTAGACTTGCTACTCATAACAGGTAGCATATTAAACTCCTAACTACAAATGGGCAAGATAAAAAAGATTCCATAGGAAAAGAGTGAAACTGATGGGAACTGCTTTAAGAATGACTGGTAGAGCAAATTTTGTCATTATATCACCTGATTCTTTTATTTTTAAGGGTATAGAGACAGTTCTATTGGAAGTTTTTTTTATCATACTGAAAAAGATAATAAAATATTTTCTCTCTTTTTTAATATTTATTTATAAAAAAAAAACACTGACAAAAAACATAGGATAAGAGGTGTACAACTGCATGCAACCCCCCCCCCCACCACCAGAACTCTGTATCCCATCCCCTCCCCTGATAGCTTCCCTATTCTTTAACCCTCTGGCAGTATGGACTCAGGGCCATTATGGGGTGCAGAAGGTGGAAGGTCTGGCTTCTGTAACTGCTTCCACGCTGAATATGGGTATTGGCAGGTCGATTCATACTCTCATACTGTCTCTCTTTCTTTCCATAGTGAGGTGTGGCTCTGGGGAAGTGGGACTCCAGGACATATTGGTGGGGTCTGCCCAGGGAAGTCCAGTTAGTTTCATGCTAGCTCTGGAACCTGGTGACTGAAAGAAGAGCTAACATATAAAACAAAAAAAATTGTTGACTAATCATGAACCTAAAGGCTGGAATATTGCAGATGAAGATTTGTGGGTCTCTGTTTTGTAGGTAGTGGGCCTATTTTCAGTATATTCCAAAGGGCCCATGACTATACTACTTTTTTTTTTCCTGAGCCTGACATCTGATATGCAGGTGGACCCAAGTTATTGTCTGGGGAGATGATGTCATGGCTGGAAAAAAGGGCTAGAACGCTGATGGCACACCTGCTTGAGTGCACATGATAAAATGCATAAGGACCCAGGTTCAAGTCCCTGGTCCCCACCTGCAAGGGGAAAGCTTCATGAGTGGTGAAGCAGTGCTGCAGGTGTCTCTCTGTCTCTCTTCCTCTCTATCCAACCCTTCCCTCTTGATTTCTGGCTGTCACTATCTAATAAATAAATAAAGATAATTAAAAAAAAGAAAAAAAGAAAGCTCGATCAGGGAAGAGCATAGCTCCCAAATATGAGAAAGGTGTATAAATATTGTTGACTGTAAACCCCATCAATGTGATCTGTAACCCATATTCTGCTTAGGAGACTATGTAACTTCTGCATCCCTGTAGATCTGAGCTCGCATTCTGTGGTCATGAGTAGGACCGTTTCAAGCTGCCTCAGTTTTGGGACCCATCTTCCTCAGGTGGTAGATGGAGTATGTTGTCCAGCCTCCCTAGGAGAATGAAAATTTTCTAAAATTGTAGATCCACATTGAGTACAAGGTCCTATAGGAACCACACAAAGGGGTCTATTGTGTTGCTCCTGATGGAGATGACTGGTAACAATGGAGAGAGGGATCTATTCAAGGTCCAGGTTCATTATGTTTGTGTGGGAATCTCAGGACTCCTGGACTAGGGCCCCAGCTGTTGGGGAGGCCTGATACTGACTAAAGAGTCATCATAGGGGTGGGGAGACAGCATGATGGTTATGCAAAAGTCTTTCAAGCCTGAGGCTCTGAGGTCCTAGGTTCAATCCCCAGCACCACCATAAGCCAGAGCTGAGCAGTGTTCTGGTTAAAAAAGTTAAAATAAATAAAAAATAAACAAATTTAAAAAATAAAGAGTCATCATTAAAGTATGTCACTCTTACTCAGCTTTTGCAGGACTACATCGTTTTATATTCCTATCAAAAATAATTTTAAATTTCTACCAGTTTCTCCATGTTTTCCAACATTTGATAATTTCAAATTATTCATTTACTGGTGATAAAAACAATCCTAAGGTATACTTAATATACTCACTCATGTCCTTTTCACATTTTGAAATTGGTACCTTGACAAGAGAAAGACAGTATCCTAGTAGTATTCTTTTTAACCATATGCATATATTTTATTAATTTGGTAGCTATTTTTTTTCATTAAAAACAGACAACTAATTATGCTTCAAACTCCATTAACCAAACTCTATTTGTTCATCGTGGACTAAATGATTTCTAGTCCGCTTTACACATAACCACAATCTGGATTTCTGCATGTTCGTTAAGGATAATTTTATTCTTGTGGTAAGCAAATAATAATAAAAAGTAAATGATACTTTTCCCATATTTGGGAGCTACTCTCTTCCCTGATCCAGGTTTCTAGTCCTATTTCCAACTTTGACACCATCTTTCCAGACAGTGTTTTTAGCCTATCTGCATGTTAGCTGTCTGGCTCAGGCAAAAATTAGTAAAGTCATGGGTACCTTGGAATATCCCTAAAATAGACTTCCTAGCTTCTTCCAGCTTGAAGACCCCCAAATCTCATATTCTATATTTTTACCTTTAGGTTCCTAATTATTAAATAATTTGTTCTGCTTTATATCTTGATGCTTTTCAGCCACCAATTTGCAGATGTGATCATGATGTCAACATGAATTCCTTAGGCAGCCAACTTCACCAATGTGTCCTGGAGTTCCACTTCCCCAAAGCCGTGCCCCACTAGGGAAAGAGAAAGATAGGCTAGGAGTATGGATTCACCTGTCAGTGTCTGTGTCCAGTAGTGAAGCAATTATAGAAGCCAGAACTCCCACCTTCTGCACCCCATAAAGATCACTGGTTCATACTCACAGAGAGATAAAGAATAGGGAAGCTTCTGATGGAGGGAACAGGATACAAAACTCTGATAGTTGGAATTGTATGTAACCTATCCTTCTTATCCAACAATCTTGTTGAACATTATTAAATAACTAATAAAAAGATGAAAAAAAGGTGAACTAGAACATACTTAGGTATTTTTCCATAAGATATCTGGATGGTTGAGAATAAAAAAAAACATTTTCTAAAAAGCAAAAATGACACAAGTACTGGTACAGGAAACAAAAATATAAAGCATTATTTTAAAAGAACCATTGACTAATGGAGGAAGCAGATAAGTCACTCAAGTCACACTCCTCTCATGCTACTTGTTAATGTAGTCTGTTACCTTCTCCATCTGTGTCAGACTCCATGTCTTTATAAGCTCAAAGGCCATTTTATACAGTTGAGTATTCTTCAGTACAGGATATGCAAACTAAAGTTCTGTTTTTAAGGATAAGTATCTGAAGGTCAAACTTAACCTTTTTTATTAACTGTTATATGTGTAAGTTAATTTTTTTAAATGTCTTTTTATTTATTTTTCCCTTTTGTTGCCCTTGTTTATCGTTGTTGTTATTACTGTTGCTGTTGCTGTCATTGTTGTTGGATAGGACAGAGAAATTGATAGAGGAGGGGAAGAGAGAGGGGAGAGAAAGATAGATACCTGCAGGCCTGCTTCACTGCCTGTGAAGGTACCCCCCTGCAGGTGGGGAGCCAGGGGCTCAAACTGGGATCGTAAGTTATTTTTTTTCTTAATAATAATAAACAATAAGTTTAAACTCAAGTTTCTGTATAAACAATAGTGGATGGTAACTAAAACTCCTAAACAATGAGTTTAATCTCTTCTTGCTCAGTTGCAATACCAGTTTGGGTTATATTGCAAAGGAAGGAATGAGGAGGAGATAGATGTATTTTTTTAAAAAGTTATTTGTTAATAATAGTATGTTATAAATTGTAAGATTACAGTGTCTAGTTCCAAACCACACCCACCACCAAACTTCTGTATCCCCACCCTCCCACCTCTCAAAGATTACCACCACAGTTTTCAAAGTCATACAAATTGCTTTCTCCTCCTATTGTTCCTCTCAACCACCTCCCTCTTTTTTTTTTTTTTTTTGCCTGCAGGGTTATCACTGGGGCTCAGTGCTTGAACTATGAATCTATTGCTCCTGTGGCCATTTTTTCGATTTTTTGTATAGGACAGAGAGAAGTTGAGTGGGGAAAGGAAGATAGAGAGAGGTAGAGAAAGATAGACACCTGCAGACCTGCTTCACTGTTTGTGAAGCAAACCCCTCACCCCCTGCAGGTGGGGTGCTGGGAGCTTGAACTGGGATATTTGCACAAGTCCTTGCACTTCAAACTATGTTCCTTTAACCTGGTGCACCTCTACTGGGCCACCCTTCTTCTTCTTCTTCTCTTTCTCCTTCTCTTTCTTCTTCTTTTTCTTCTTCCTTTTCTTCTTCTTATCCCTTCTTCTCCTTATCCTTTTCCTTCCCTTCCTCCTTCTTCTTTATCTTCTCCTTCATCTCTTTCTCCACCTTCTCCATCTGTTTTCCTTCTCTTATTCCTGCTTCTTCTTTCTCATCTTATTCCTTTTTTTTTTGGCAAATTAATGTGAATCAGATCTCTTTATTGCATATAAAGTGAAACCATAATCACTTCCATTTCCATCCATTTTTGTCCCAAAGGTCACTCAAGCATTTTTGATTGCAGAGTAATATTCCATGGAATATTCATCTCATAACTCCTTCAGCCAGACATCTGATAATGAGCATTTCCAACACTTTCACTCTTTGACTATTATGAATAATTTGGCTATGAACATAGGGGTGCATGTCCCTTTTAATTAGTGTTTGAGTGTACACTGGATTGATGCCTAAGAGCAGTATTGCTAGGTCATAAAGCAATTCCATTTTTATTTATTAAGGGCTGTTCATCTAGTCTCCCAAAGAAGCAGCACCAGTTTTCGTTCCCACTCAATGAAACTGAGTTTCTTTTTCTTTACATCCTCCCCAACACCTGTCATTTCATGGTTTGTGGATGTAAGCCATACTCTCAGGTATAAAAATGGTATTCAAGTGTAGGTTTAATTTGCATTTCTCTAATGGTAAGTAAATTGGAGCATTTATTCAAGGAGACAGAAGTTTTTGATGTACCCAAAGTTAAAATAATTGAAAGGAGAGTTTTAACACAAATTATGCTGGGAAAGATAAAAGTGCTAAGAAATGCAAATACAGCAGCAGCCTAGGCAAATAGACAAATGTCAGATGCAGAGAACAGGTCAGAGTGTAGGGCTGACTATAACATCAAATTGGGGTCTTGATTGTATTGAATTTAATTTAACTTTTCAGCTGGCCTGCATTCTATTCCAGAGAGATTACAGCCGTTGCTTTTTCTGACTTCTAGCATTTAACCTCATTCCTTCTTTCGTGATTTTTTAAAATTTCTTCAAATCCATCATTGGTGGTCAGTTCTTTCTTTCATAAAGCATCATTCTAACATCGAGTATTATCTTGCTCATTTCCACCTTTGAAGATTTTTATTTGATCACATGAGATAATCCAGAATGACCTATTTTCATTAAGGCCAGCAGATTAGCCATTGCATTTTCCTCTGCAACTTTAATCATCCATTTCCAATAGACAGTTTACTTTCCCCAGGAACTCACTGGAATAACTGTTTGATAAATAAGACATTTATTTACTTGAAAAAAAAATCAAGAAGCTGGGAAGCTGTTTGGTGAACTTCAAAGAAGAGGGAGGTAGATTATGGTTTCATACAGAGTACAGTTAGAATGAAGTAGTTCCCTGTACATACATAGGTGTCTTCCAGGAAAAAAAAAAAGGCATGCATATTTATGAAGAGCAGGCATACACAGCTGAGGGTATACAACAATTATGCATTGTATCAAATGGTGAAGAAAATACAATTGGGGCATGACTTGACTATGACTATGATATGAGGAAATAAATTATCAAAAGTCAGAGGAATTTCCACAATAGAATACACTGCCTAGTTCCATTCAGCTGAAGCTCTGACATCCTTAGTGGTATAACAGTATTTATGAGGTTCAGCCTTTGGCCAATCAATGCCAAAGAATATAAAAGTGTGACCTATCTCAAGGACAGACTGTCACATCTATTAAAGCACAAACCTCAGAGCAGTTTCATTTTCTTTGTCAATCCTAAGAGTCTATCTCAGTTTTGTTGAAAAAAGCAAATGGGTGCAAAGTTGCAAATTTTGATTAGCTGATTATACAATGTTTCTGTGCATGAAGATAAAAACATATCCAGAGTGCAATCATCATTCCTTAAACAAACTTCAAATCTATCTCATATATATTTGAGGGGAAGGAGAGAGAGAGAGGTGCTGTTAGGGAGAATCTTTTGTGATGCAGACCCCCTTTTTTTTAATCAATCACTGGCAAGGAAGATAATTTGGATAACAGAGGAAGAAGTCATGCCCTTTGTTTCCATTATCTAGAGGGAAGGAAAAAAAAATAAGGTAAAAGGAAAGGAGGAGAAGACATGAAGTAGTAATAGGTATAGACAAGGCTTATATAAAGGATGAAAAAGTTGGGAAATCTTACCTGGAGAATAGAATCAATAGAATGTATTGCATGTCATTTAAATAGACCAATAAGAAACCTATTCCAGGTAAGAATAAAATAGGCCTGAGCTTCATCAACTACCATTTTGCCTGAATGACCCACATATTCTCATCTGTGTGTTTTCATTTTCCTGACTAAAGCTTATAGTGCCTGAGAACATGTTCCCCAGAATTCTTTTTGTAATAAACTGTAGCATGGCATATAACATGGGGGAGAGATGCCTTGATCTCCATTCTCCTGCAGCAAAAAAAAAAAAAAAAAGAAAAGAAAAAGAAAAAATGAGAGCGAGAAATCAGTGACATGTCACACTGAGGATTTCTATATAGGTTCCATATTGAAGAACACTTTGAATACAGTTCAGGATGAGGTATCAGGCCTACACTAGGTCAGGTTAAGGAGGCAATACCAGTACTAAGACACAACCTATTTTAAATTCACAACTGTTTTAAATTCACCACTGTGTGAATTTAAAAGTTACAAAGGAAAAGTTTAGGGCAAATGAAGTACTTCTCTGTAAAATAGTGCACTCAGTTAGAAAGACAAGTGTGAAAGTTTTTGATACCCCAAAGGAAGAAGAAAGGGAGAGAGGAACAGAGAAAATATTCAAAGACTCATAGAAGAAAAGTTTCCACATAGGGACATGTCCAAAACATAGACATTCAGGCTGCTGAAGACTTAAATTACTAAATCCAAAACAGCATAAACTGCGTCTCATTATAGTAAATCACCCAAAATCAAGGAGAACAAAAAAAATCTTTAAGGGGAGTCAGGCTGTAGCGCAGTGGGTTAAGCGCAGGTGGCACTAAGCACAAGGACCCGCATAAGGATCCTGGTTCAAGCCCTGGCTCCCAACCTGCAGGGGTGTCGCTTCACAAGTGGTGAAACAGGTCTGCAGGTGTCTATCTTTCTCTCCCTCTCTCTGTCTTCCCCCTCCCCTCTCCATTTCTCTCTGTCCTATCCAACAAGAATGATAACAATAATAACTACAACAATAAAACAACAAGGGCAACAAAAGGGAATAAATAAATAAAAATAAATATAAAAAAATATTTTTAAAAATTCTTTAAGGTTGCTAGGGGACAAAAATAAATGGTCATAGGCAGTAGAGCTATCAGGCTTTCAACATGTTATTCACGACAAATCCTAGAGGCAAAATGAGAGTAGAAGGACATATTCAGAGTATTAAGAGATAAGAATTGCCAGCAGGGAGTTGGGTGGTAGCACAGAGGGTTAAGCGCACTTGGCACAAAGTGCAAGGACCGGCCTAAGGATCCCAGTTCAAGCCCCCAGCTCCCCACCTGCAGGGGGTTCACTTCACAGGCAGTGAAGCAGGTCTACAGGTGTCTATCTTTCTCTCCTCCTCTCTGTCTTCCCCTCCTCTCTCCATTTCATTCTGTCCTATCCAACAATGACGACATCAACAACAATAGCTATAACAACAATAAAAACAACAAGGGCAACAAAAAGGAAATAAATAAATAAAAATTTTTTTTAAAGAATTTCCAGCCGGACACTCTATCCTGCTAAATTATCATTTAAGTATAAGAGAAAAATAAGCATATTTTCTAAAATTCAAAAACTTAAGGAATTTACCACTACCAATACTGTCTTATAAAAATTATAAGGGATATCCCACATAAAAAGAAGGAGTAAAGGAATCACAACTTCAATGAGATGATCAGTATAGGAACAAAACAGAAACAAACAAACAGAAAGGGAAAACATAGATACATGAAACAGTAGGACAAAATGGACAAAACAGTATAATCAGATATTAATGAACCAAGTACAACTTAGGAAAGTATATTGTAGATATTGTTAGCTATGCACAATACTCATGTTAACCACAAAACAAAATATAGCAAAGAGACAAATAGAAAGTATACACAGTAGTCAAGATCACCATCCACACAAAGTAATGAGCAGAAACAAGAAGGAAAAGAATCAACAAGAACATAAAACAACCTCAAAGCAGAATTCAGAATGGACATATTTAGACCACATTTATCAATAATCACCCTAAGTATGAATGAATTAACTTCACAAATCAAGAGATTCAAAGTGACTGAATGGATTGTTTTTTCTCCTTTTTTTTTTTTTTTGCCATTTTTCCCTTTTGTTACCCTTGTTGTTTATCATGTTATTATTGTGGTTGTTACTGCTGTCATTGTTGTTGGCTAAGACAGAGAGAAATTGAGAGAGGAGAGGAAGATGGGGGGGAGACAGGTAGACACCTGCAGACTTGCTTCACCACTTGTGAAGTGCTCCCCCATGCAGGTGGGGAACCTGGGGCTCAAAAAAAAAATGAGAGAGAAAATTATTTCCAAAGATGGGAGATGCAAAGAATCATATGTGCATACTGTGGATATATCTGTGTAAATAAAGTGGACAACTTAGATGATATATATGCATTCCTAGAATCACACCACCCTCCAAACTTAAGCCAAGAGGACACAGATAGCTGGTACAGGCCAATCAATTAGATAGACATTGAATCAGCAATAAAAAAAAATCTTCCAGTAATTTAAAGATAAGATCCAGATGGTATTATTAATCAAGTCTTTAAGAGTTTAAAATAACTATCACGGATTTTCCACGCTTCCAAAAACTAGGGGCAATCACTCCCATACATATTCTATGAGGTTAACATCGCTCTGATCTCCAAAGTAGGAAAGGATTCTACTAAAAAAAGAAAACTATAGACCTATGTCCTTGAAGAACACTTCTGTAAATATCCTCAAAGAAAATCTTGGTAAACTGAATCCAGCAACTTATCAAAAGAATAATTCACCAATAGCAAGAGGGATTCATCCCTAGGAAACAGGGATGGTTCATTATCCACTATCCATGTAATCCACCCTTTCAACAAAAAGAAAGATAAAAATCACATAGTTCTATCAGTTGATGCTGGAAAGGAATGTGAGAATATCCAACATTCATTTACATATTCACTTACAAATATTCTCCAGAAATTGTGAACAGAAGGACAACTCCATAACATAGTATTGACCACTTAGAACAAAACCACAACTAACATCATTCTTAATAGAGAAAAATTGAATGCATTCCCCTAAATCAGGAACCAGACAAGAATCTTTTAACCTACTGTTAATCATAGATTAAAAATGACAGAATAGGGTCTGGGTGGTGGTGCACCTGGTTGAGTGCACAAGTTACAGTGCACAAGGACCCAGGTTCTAACCCTGGTCCCCACCTGCTGCTCTGTAATTGGTGAAGCAGTGCTGCAGGTGTCTCTTCCACTCTATCACCAGCTTCCCCCTTGATTTCTGTCTCTATCCAATAAATAAATAAAGATAATTTTTAAGATTTTTAGAAAATGACAAAATAAAAATCATCTAGAGTGATTTCTTCCTTCAGTAGGCCTAGTCCTATTTAGTAGGCCTGTTTAGTAGGTTGATAGAGGAAAATCTGTGTAAAAAGCAAGGAATGAAAGGAAAGGAAAAGAAGAATGGATCTAAAGAGTAGAATGCAACAGAGCAAGAAGGAAATTAGTCAATGGAACTTTTAAATAAAGTTTTTTTTTTCCTCTTTACAGTTAGGGTACAGTATTTATTTTTTGGAGAATATTCCTTTTTTTGTTCTTTGTTCAACTGTCCCTTGGAATCTCTGTCAGGTTAGACTTCCATGTCCTAAAGACTAAAAGTCAGTTTTAGCAGTTCTGTGGAGTTTATGGAAACACACAGGTGGAGCAAATATCTTATAAATGACATATAAGCATCCCGTTGTTGTTGGTTTGGTTTAAATTTATCCCCAACCACACTTTACTTTTTCTCAAGTACCCTCTGGCTTCCATACTTAAATATATATATATATATAGTTCTTAGGGTAAAATGAAAAAGAAAGAAATATTTTTGGTTTTATCCTGGAGAAAGAAGTAGGTAGTTAAAATTGCAGAAGGGTTAAATCTCACAGATGACAATACTGAAAGGTATTACTGAATAACTAAAAGGAGGCACACTTTTTGGTTAATGTATGTCAGCCTCTTTGTTGTAAATGTTAAACTTGTTTTTGCTCCAAGACTTTTAAACATATTTGAAAAATTCAAAATGGCTTAAAGTACTTGCAAAATGGCATTTTGATGAAATAAGTGTAAATGAACTCAAACTACTTAGCTAATTTTTTTTAAATTACTTTGATTCAAAATAGAAGTTCAGTGAAAATACATTTGCAAATGTACCTGATTGTTCAGTGGATTTTACATGTTTTAAAATTCAATTTTGACTTGGTTGGTACATTTAGATCTATTTTTATCCAGTGTGTGAACAGTACCTGAAAATTCAACAAAGTCTTTTATGTTCAGAGTTAAAAGTAACTTTAATGTGTATATTCATTAAGTAACACTTATCTGCCCTTCAGTACTCTCTGACATTTCAGGAGAGAAGGATAACATATTAAAACATTGCTTAATACAGAATTTTTTATTTTTTATTTTTTCCAAGAGCAACCCTCTTCCAACCCTCTTCAGAAGAAACAAAAACACCATAAACATATCAAGGACTTCTTCCTAATAATTCCTGTAGAAGAAAGACAGAGAGGGAGTCAGGGTAGTACAGCGGATTACGCGCACGTGGCGTGAAGCGCAAGGAATGGCATGAGGATCCCGGTTTGAGCCCCTGGCTCCCCACCTGCAGGGAAGTCACTTCACAGGCAGTGAAGCAGGTCTGCAGGTGTCTGTCTTTCTCTCTCCCCCTCTGTCTTCCTCTCCTCTCTCCATTTCTCTCTGTCCTATCCAATAACGATGACATTAATAACAATAACTACAACAATAAAACAAGGGCAACGAAAACAAAATAAATAAATATTTAAAAAAGAAAAAATAAACAAGGATAAAAAAAGAAGAAAGACAGAGAGATAATATCTATTCAATATAAATGATGTGACTGAAGCTTTAGCGCATTATCAATTGAGTTCTAGCACATAATAAGAATTGTTACCCAAACTCTACAGATAAATAATTTCACTAAGATGAAGAAATTTGTGGAAAGCCAAAAAGTTCAGAATTGTTGGGTATGAGTCGGTCCTACATGCCTACATACTGAATGGGCACTCTGCATTATAATAAAGTCTTCGCAGTCCTCGCACTACCTGAATTGGATGTTATTGCTTTATGTTTCCCTTTTCAAGTATTCTGTTCTCCATGACAACCCAACCTCAAACTAAATGTTTATTTTTATTGATACCACCACCACCACAGTCCTGAATAAATTTTATTTCAATTTCATCCCTCGAAGGCATGTTGTACTGGAACAACCCACAATGTTTTTCATGAGTCTTTCTCCTCTACATCCACACAGAACTCTTCACTCCTGACACTGCTGATGAGTGAATGCAGTGTTATGAATCCCCCTCCGACTACCCTCCCCACACACAAACACACCAAGCAATTCCATGACGTGGAGTGTCCTATGGCCTAACTCAATCCTGGTACTGTCCATTCAAGGAAAGTGTCAGATCCCTTGTATTTAGGGCATGGATCCCAGGACTGCTATTCACACATAAGACCTACTATCTTCAGATGTGGGCAGCTAGGTTACTTGTAACTTCTAACCAACTGGTTACCACCAACTGACCTCCAAAAGGTATGCATCTTATTTGGAGGAACTGTTAATGATTAGCTTCCCTCTTAATTTCAAAGGGAAGATAAGGAAATAGACATTATTCTGGTAAATGAATTAATTTTTTTTCTCCTCATGACCTGTTTTCCCCCAAGGGGGAAAAATAGCCTTCCGCTAAAGGAAGTAATAATTAAGTATTTAGTTGAAATAAATATCAAAAGTGAAGATATGCCAAGAGAAGGCCAACTACTGGGTAAAATTTCCATCTACAGGAAAGTATCTATTTAGATAACAGATGTTTTCCAGTTTCAGGAAATTCAAAATAATGTGTGTGTATTTATATGTATGTAAGTTTATCTGCACGTGCTTTCACACCACCAGTTCTATTTGTTTCCTTCACTGTAAACATATAAGAGTTAATGAGTCTTCATTGTTCACTAATTGTGTACTTAAGAGAAGTCTCAGGCAGCAATTGTAAATTGCTACTTTACTCCAATGTTTGGGTATTTCAGTGCAAATAATCACACATACATCTGTTCTCACATAAAGCAAACTGCTTCTGCTATGAAAATAAACAGATGCAGTCAGCATTAAAAATGATTATGGTAAATTTGGTTGATTAGAGTGTGGTAGCTTTTGCTTTTGATCGGGAGTATCTTTAAAAATTCATATCTTTATTGCACTATATCTACACATCTATATTTATAAAATAATGACAAAGTAATATAGTAAATGCATTACCTGTATTGATACTCAAATCACTTTCTCTACCCAAGGATTATTTTGCAAGAAAAATAGGAATGCTTTCTTTATGATTTAGAACAGCAGAAGAAGTGACTCAGCTAACAGTGAAAGAGTCATTTACATGTGTGTGCTGCAGGATTAATGACTGGCACAGCATATACTAAAACAATGCTGGGGTATCTCTTTTCCCTTTCTCCTCGTATAGAATCAATAAATTTTTAAAGACAAATTAAAGGGGCCGGGTGGTTTCACACCTGGCTGAGTGCACAGGTTATAGTGCCCAAGGATCCAGGCTAAAGCCCCTACCTGCAAGGAGAGAGCTTTGAGAGTGGTGAAGCAGGGTCATAGATCTGTCTCTCCCTCTTTACCACCATTTCCCCCTCTTGATTTCTGACTGTTTCTATCTAATAAATAAAGATAATAAAGGGAAAAAGTCAAAAAGATAAAACAAATTAAGATGTAAGTCTGGAATCAGAGAAACAACATTATAGGCTCTTCCCAATGGCTATCTTCCCATAGGAATATCAGGAGCTAGCAAAATTAGCAAGTCTAGTGTTTTCAGAACTCTGAAAAAAACAATTAAAATTACATAGCAAATAAGTAAACACTAATTCAAGAGGAGGAAACTTAAAATATTTAGAAAAAATATGACATTTTCATTTCTCTTGCCCTCCCTCATTTATTCCCCACACTCTGTAGAACATCTTGACTGATACAGAACACACGCCAACACTATATACTGACTAGACTTAATAAATTTGAGGACACTACAGCAACAGCAGAATGCATATTTTAATTTTGTGAACAGTGAATATGATCCAAGTTAGACTAGATATTAAAAAAACACAAGTTTAATATGATAACAAAATTCATATCAAGTATTATTTCTCTCTTTTTTTTTTCAAGGATCTTTCCTGACCAGAATAGATTAAACCTAGTCATAAATACAGGGAAACTAATATTCACAAACTTGTGCAATGTAGGCAATATGTTCTTAGTGACCAGTTACTCAGTCAAAATAAAAAAGTACAAGAAAATTAGTAATTATAGATGAAAAAAAGAAAAAGATACTTAAATAGGTGGGATAAAATGAAGTCAGCATTAGAGGGAAGTTTCAAGCAGTAACCATCTGTACTTAATAAGAAATCATCTCAAGTCAGCAACCTCACTATAAGCCATAAGAACTTGTTAATAAAAAGGAAACTTTGGGAGTCAAGCGGTGGCTCAGTGAGTTAAGTGCACGTAGCGCAAAGCACAAGGACCAGGCTGAAGAATCCAGGTTCAAGCCCCCGGCTCCCCACCTGTAGGGGACTCACCTCACAGGTGGTGAAGTAGGTCTGCAGGTGTCTATCTTTCTCTCTCCCTCTATGTCTTCCCCTCCTCTCTCCATTTCTCTTTGTCCTATCCAACAGTGACATCAGTAACTACAACAAGGGCAACAAAAGGGAATAAATAAATATTTTTTTTTAAAAAAGCAAACTAAATTTCAATCTTACAAAAATGATAGAGCACAAATAAACAAAATAGTGATAGAAAAGCAATGATTTTAAAATAACCCAATTGTTGAATATTTGAAGAGATCAATAGAATTAATAGATTTAGCTAGATTAGGAGAGAGAGGACAGAGAGAGAGATAGAGAGAACTAAAAATGGAAATCTTATTACTAAATTTTCAGGGTTATTGTAAAGTATTATAAAAAAAAAATCTATGAACAGTTTTGTGAAATGAAACCAAATAACCTAGACACAAAGGAAAGAATTCTTAGGAAAACACACACTGCCCAAAAGAGAGAAATCCTATAATACTTGAATCAGAGAAACAAGTTACAAATTTCAACAAAGAAAAGTTTGTGTTGAGGTGTCTTCACTGATGAAACCTAATCATCTAAAGAATTGGGGACCAGGGAGTGGTGTATCTTGTTGAGAGCTTACATACACTGCATGTGGACTCATGTTCGATGCCTTTGTGCCCACCTGCAGGGAGAAAGCTTCACGAGTGATGGACAAGTGCTGCTGGGGGGTTCTATTACATTTTCCTCTCTATTTCTCTCAGTGTCTCTCCAAAAATAAATAAATAAAAATGTCACTCTTTCTTAAAATCTTCTAAAATAAAAAATAGTACCAGGCCCCTCCTACTTAATTTTGGAAAGTCAATATTACCCTAATACAAAACAAGATGAAGATATTGATAGAAAAATAATTAAACATGCAAAAATGTTCAACAAACAAACAGTGAAAAATGACACAATGAAGGTGAGGGTGGACAGCATAATACTTATACAAGGAGAATCTCCTGCCTGAGGCTCAGAAGCCCCAGGTTCAATTACCCCACACCATCATAAACTAGAGCTGATTAGTGTTCTGGTAAAAATAATAATAATAATAATACAGATTGACATAATGTATACTCTGTAAATGAAGTTTAATATAGTGTACATGATTAATTCAATTTAAGAAGGTAGCAGATATTCAAATTATAAATGGAGACATAAAAGTATTCTATTCATAGATGATATAGGGTGTGTCTAGGAACTTTGATTAATTGACAAAAATAAGGTAGGAGTAGATAGCATAATGGTTATGCAAAGACACTCTCATGCCTGAGGCTTCGAAGTCCCAGATTCAATATCCCTCATCACCATAAGTCAGAGCTGAGTCTATCCCAATTTAATCAATGCAATGCGTACCACCTCCACATGCTTCACTTCAGACTATGTCCAGAGATGTCAGGTGTGGAATGTCAATCCTTCAGCCTCATTACTCGGTGAGTTCTTTCCTTCAATGGTATTCTCTAATTCCATTTCAGGTGGTTCACTTCCTAACAAAGTCCCAAAACCTAGATATAGACCAGTTCCAGTGAGATAGAGCGTATGTTCACATGTATCCATAAATTTGGGCAAAATAGATACCTGAAAGCAAAAGTACACAATAGTCTGCAGTGAGTCAGTATAAAGTTCATAACTAAATAGTGTCTACTTAGACTTAGATACACTCCTCACCTACTTCCTATTACACTTCCCTCACTCATTCCAAAGCTAACCTCATCAAAGCAAAGACTGCAAAAGCTAAATAAAGGAAAGAGACTGGCATACTCTAATGATGACTCTTTAAGTCACTAACAGGCCACCCCATCAGCTGGGACCCTAATCCTGGAGTCCTGAGATTCCCAAACAGACATAATGGGCCTAGACCTCAAATACATCCCTCTCTCCATTGTTACCAGTCATCTCTATCAGGAGCAACAAAATTAACCCCTTTTCAGACCCCCATAGGACCTTGTCTTCAACTTGGATCAACAACGGTAGAGAAGGTTCCATCCTCTAAAGGGAGGATGGACAACATACTCTATGCTACACCTGAGGAAGATGGGTCCTGAAATTGGGACAGCTTGGAATGTTCCTACTGATGACCAGAGAATGTGAGGTTGGATCTGCAGGGATGCAGCGGTCACATAGGCTCCTAAGCTGAATATGAGCCTCAGATCACATCAAATCGATGGGGTTTACAGTCAACAATATTTATACACCTTTCCCATATTTGGGAGCTACTCTTTTCCCTGATTCAGCTTTCTGGTCCTTTTTCCAGTTATGACATCATTTCCCCAGACAATAACTTGGATCCATCTGCATATCATATTTCAGGCTAAGAGGGAAAAAAAGAAAGAAATCACAATAATATACTAGTGCTAATAACAGGACATAAGATTAATATGTAATAATATGAAATTTATGTTTCTATATATCTACAATGCAAAATCTGAAAATAAATTACAAGATGTAGACATCTATAGATTTCTTCATCCTAAAAGAGTGGAATATGCATTCTTCTCAAGCCGACATGAGTAAGTCTCATGAACAGATCATATGTTAGGCCACACAAACAATATTAATATATTCAAAAACATAAAAAATCCTCCTAAGCATTTTCTCAGACCACAGTGTAGTTGAATTGACATTCACCATCAAAAATAATGAATATATATTCAATAGTACAGCTAAATCAGTACTAATAAGTAAATGTGTAGCTATGCAGTCACACATCAAGAAACATGAAAATACATAAAGGGGTGGATGGTGGCACACCTATTTGAACACACTTGTTACAATGGGTAAGGACCCAGGTTCAAGCCTCTCATCCCCACTGGCAAGGGGGAAAGCTTTGCAAATGGTGAAGCAGTGTTGCAGGTATCTCTCTGTCTCTCTCCCTATCTCCACCTTCTTCTCAATTTCTATCCAATACATAAATAAAGATACTGTTTTTATTTTTTTATTTTTAATATTTATTTATTTATTTTCCCTTTTGTTGCCCTTGTATTTATTTTTCATCGTTGTTGTTGTTATTGATGTCATTGTTAGATATGACAGAGAGAAATGGAGAGAGTAGGGGAAGACAGAGAGGGAGAAAGAAAGATAAACACCTGCAGACCTGCTTCACCACCTGTGAAGCAACTCCCCTACAGGTGGTAAGCCAGAGGCTTGAACTGGGATGCATATGCCGGTCCTTGTGCTTTGCGCCACCTCCGCTTAACCCGCTGCACTACCACCTGACTCACTATATATTTATTTATTTTATTTAAGAAAGGATTAATTAACAAAACCATAAGATAGGAGGGGTACAACTCCACACATTCCTACCAATCTCCATAACCCACCCCCTCCCCTGATAGCTTTCCCATTCTCTATCCCTCTGGAAGCATGGACCCAGGGTCATTGAGGGTTGCAGAAGGTAGAAGGTCTGGCTTCTGTAATTGCTTCCCCGCTGAACATGGGCGTTGACTGGTCAGTCCATACTCCCAGTATGCCTCTCTCCTTCCCTAGTAGGGTGTGTCTCTGGGGAAGCTGAGCTCCAGGACACATTGGTGGGGTCTTCAATCCAGGGAAGCCTGGCCAGCATCCTGGTGGCATCTGGAACCTGGTGATTGAAAAGAGAGTTAATATACGAAGCCAAACAATTTGTTGAGCAATCATGGATCCCAAGCTTGGAATAGTGGAGAGGAAGTGTTAGGGAGGTACTCACTGCAAACTCTAGTGTACTTCTGCTTTCAGGTATATATTTTGCAGTAGTGTACATAAACACCATTCCCACCACCAAAAGACCCATCCCTCCCACCCACTCCCACCCCCCACTGTCCCAGGAAGCTGCATGTCTACCCCTTACCACAGGGTTTTTACTTTGGTGCCCTACTTATAATTTGATCAGGTCCTGCTTTTAGTTTCCCTTTCAGATCTTCTTACTCAACTTCTGTTGATGAGTGGGATCATCCCATACTCATCTTTATCTTTCTGACTTAGAAGACATCCAGAAATCACTCCCATTTACTGTTTCAGCAAAATCAATCAAATACCTAGGAATAAAGTTGACCAAAGAAGTGAAAGACTTGTATGCTGAAAACTATGAGTTGCTACTCAAGGAAATAGAAACTGATACCAAGAAATGGAAAGATATCCCATGCTCATGTATTGGAAGAATAAATATCATCAAAATGAATATTCTCCCCAGAGCCATATACAAATTTAATGCAACACCCATCAAAGTTCCACCAAGCTTCTTTAAAAGAATAGAACAAACAACACAATCATTTATCTGGAACATGAAAACACCTAGAACTGCCAAAACCATCTTAAGGAAAAGAAACAAAAATGGAGGCATCACACTCCCAGACCTTAAACTATATTATAAAGCCATCATCATCAAAACAGCATGGTTCTGGACAAAAATAGGCAAACAGACCAGTGGAACAGAATTGAAATCCCAGAAATAAATCCCAACACCTATGGGCATCTAATCTTTAATAAGGGGGGTCAAAGGATTAAATGGAAAAAGGAGGCTCTCTTCAATAAATGGTGCTGGAAAAACTGGGTTGTAACATGCAGAAGAATGAAATTGAACCAGTTTATCTCACCAGAAACAAAAATCAACTCCAAATGGATCAAAGACCTAGATGTCAGACCAGAAACAATCAAATACTTAGAGGAAAACATTGGTAAAACACTTTCCCACCTACACCTCAAGGACATCTTTGATGAATCAAACCCAATTGAAAGGAAGACTAAAGCAGAAACAAACCAATGGGACTACATCAAATTGAAAAGCTTCTGCACATCCAAAGAAACTATTAAACAAACAGAGAGACCCCTCACAGAATGGGAGAAGATCTTCACATGCCATATATCAGACAAGAAACTAATCACCAAAATACATAAAGAGCTCAGCAAACTTAGCACCAAAAAAGCAAATGACCCCATCCAAAAATGGGCAGAGGATATGCACAAAACATTCACCTCAGAGGAGATCCAAAAGGCTAACAAACATATGAAAAACTGCTCCAGATCACTGATTGTCAGAGAAATGCAAATTAAGACAACATTGAGATACCACCTCACTCCTGTAAGAATGGCATACATCAAAAAGGACAGCAGCAACAAATGCTGGAGAGGATGTGGGGACAGAGGAACCCTTTTACATTGCTGGTGGGAATGTAAATTGGTACAGCCTCTGTGGAGAGCAGTCTGGAAAACTCTCAGAAGGCTAGACATGGACCTTCCATATGATCCAGTAACTCCTCTCCTGGGGTTATACCCCAAGGACTCCATAACACCCAACCAAAAAGAGGTGTGTACTCCTATGTTCATAGCAGCACAATTCATAATAGCTAAAACCTGGAAGCAACCCAGGTGCCCAACAACAGATGAGTGGCTGAGAAAGCTGTGGGATATATGCACAATGGAATACTATGCAGCTATCAAAAACAATGAACCCACCTTCTCTGACCCATCTTGGACAGAGCTAGAAGGAATTATGTTAAGTGAACTAAGTCAGAAATATATATTTATTTTTTAAAGAATTTATTTATTCATGAGAAAGAGAGGAGGAGAGAACATCTCTCTGGTACATGTGCTACCGGGGATCAAACTTGGGACCTCATGGTTGAGAGTCCAGTGCTTTATCCACTGCACCACCTTCCAGACCACAATGATATTTTTAATTATAAAAAAATGAATAAAAAACTTGATTTTGTACCTGAAAGAATTGGGAAAAAGAACAGAAGAAGCCCAGTCAGGAAGAGTGAAATAACAAAAATCAGAGCAGAAATCAGCAGTGAAAACAAAAGAGCCATACAATAGATCAATAAAGCTTGGAGCTGATTTTTTTTTAAGTAAACAAAAGTGACAAATCCACAGCCAGACTCACACACACACACACACACACACACACACACACACACACACAAAAAGAGGCAGTAGAACCAAATAATGAAAGGGGAGAGATTATAAGATTACAACAGACACCCAAAGCATCATACAAAGTTTCTATAAACAACTGTATACCAGAAAACTAGAAATTCTGGAGGAAATAGATACAATATTTTTAGAAATATAAACTCTCCCCAATTAAACCAAGAGGAAATGTGAATTTGAACCATCATTTATCACCGTGTACAAAAGGCAACTCCAAAGTAGACAGAAATACCTATCAGGATATATATATAATATATATATATATATATATAATATATAATATATATAATAGGTATATACCTATGTTCATATCAGCACAGTTAGCAATCCAGATGTTCAACATCAAATGAGTGGCTAAAAAAACCAAAAAGAATCATGGTATGTATACATGAGGGACAATTACTCAGCTGTTAAAAATGATGGCATTGTCTCCTTTTCATCTCCTTGGATGAAATTTGAGGACAGTGTGTTGAATGAGATAAGCCATAAAGAAAAGGACAAAAATCAAATGATCGCATTTACTAGTGGATCATCTTTATTAGCAGGGACTTATTTACACCTTTCATAGAAATGTAAGTCAGTACAGCCTTTATGGAAAAAATAATAAGGACATTTCTCAAAGTAATATATATATTCATAAAAATATCATATATATGATAATTTTATCTTATATTTTTATTAAAAAATAATCCATATATATGCAATGCTTACATATCCAGGATATGGTAACAATCTGTATGTTCAACAAAATGAGAGTAGATATAAAGTTGTGGTATAAGGGGCCAGGCAGTGGTGCACCTGGCTAAGTGCACACCTTACAGTGCCCAAGGCCCAGTTTCCAGCCGCTGGTCCCCACCTGCAAGGAGGAAAGCTTCACGAGTGTTGAAGCACGGCTGCAGGTGTCTCTCTGTCTCTTTCCCTATCTTCCCCTCCTCTCTCTGTCTCTATCCAATGAATAAATATTTTTTTAAAAAATGCAACAACAAAAAATAAGCAAAATCAAAGTTGTGGTATATATACACTATGGAATTCTAGTCAGCTCTAAGAAACAGTGAAATTTCTCTGCAACATGGTTCAAGTTTGAGCAGATCATCCTAAGTGAAAAGAGCTGGAGGGAGAAGGACAAATGCAGCTTGGGGTCACTTGTATGGGGTTTATAAAGAAACTAAGCAAGGAAGCTGACAAAGTGGAAAATAAACAGAAACATTCCGGGTTAGAAAGCCAGGGAAATGGGAGTTGTTGTGAAGGGAGACAGCCGCTTCCATGGTGGTCAAGGTATGCTAACACTTATTCTGAAGAGATACAAATCTGTATTCCTAACATGTTTTAGTTAAATGTTACATCACTCTATATGAGACTTCACACTGGCAGCTAGTTTAACAGAAGGCGAGTAGCGTTTTTATTTGTTTATTTTTTAATTTCCCATCTGCATTTTGATTTTCATGTTTGCATAAGTTAATTTTTATTTGTTTATTCCATTAGACACACACACACATAGTGACACACACACATAATCAGTAGTCAATATATTATTGATTGGCTGTTCTTTCATTATGTCACTTTGTTTATTATCTTGTCCAAAGTCACTATTTGTCTTACTGCCGTGGAAAAGCATTTTTTTTTTTACTTTGATGTTTTTGATTGGATTTTGAACACCTGGAGCAAAATAAACTAAACAGAAAATTCTTTATATAAATATTTACCTATTTCAGAAAATTTTGATTATGACGTAAATATGTAAAAAAAAATGCAGTCGTGGGGAGTAGGGCGGTGGCTTAGTGAGTATAAGAGCACGTGGCGCAAAGCGCAAGGGCCTACTTAAGGATCCTGGTTTGAACTCCTGGCTCCCCACCTACAGGGGAGTCACTTCACAGGCCTTGAAGCAGGCCTGCAGGTGTCTGTCTTTCTCTCCCCCTCTGTCTTCCCCTCCTCTCTCCATTTCTCTCTGTCCTATCCAATAATGACAACAATAGTAACTACAACAATAAAACAACAAGGACAACAAAAGGGAATAAATGAATAAATATTTCTTAAAAATGAAAATGACAGACACTTTTAGGTTTTATAGAACTGAAGCCGTAAGTACACTTAAAATTCCACTTATGCTGCTTAAGACATATATAATGAGACAACATTAAAATATATTGAAAATAAGGCTCTCAATTCTTGAAATTTTTGCATAACAATATAATAGATGATGGATAAATGTTTGGCGACATTTCAGTGAACTATACTTAATAAAAATAGAAACATACTTAAATCCATATGCTTTACTTCAACAAATATAGTATAATAGCTACAGATCAGTTTACATAGAGGATAGTTTTATATTAATCTATATATCTATGAAAATAGATAACTCCTGTATAATAAATGGAAAGAATTTACCAAAAATTTAGTCACAAAGATAAATAAAAATACAGTATTTTTTCCTCACTATTTGCTTCATAAATGAGATTAATATTTCCTCACCATTACTTTCCAAATGGGAGTTTATAGTAAGAATCTCTTTATTTATTGCCTGAAATGTGTTTTTAAAGACTGAAATGAGGAAATAACATAGTGATTTTTATAAAAAAAAAAAAAAAAAAAAAAAAAACCTTTAGTGCCTGAAGCTCTGATACCATCATACACCAGAGCAGAGCAATTCTCTGGGGTCGGGGGAACACATGACTTCATAAGTTAATTTCTATAATAAAACCATATTTCCTAAGGATATTAAGCAATGTATCATTTATATTTTGATTCCTGTATCTTTTTTTCCTGTGTAATGATATTAAATTAAACAAATGTTGAGATAAAATCTATAATAATGGATTCTACTTAAGCTATACTATTCTATAATTAATAGGTATTGGTTGAACTCTTATAAATTAAATTATGTTGATAATATTGCCACTTATCATTAGGCACTAAATTAACTGTTACACATCTAGGAAGTTTCTAAACCACTGGTTCTTTTTTACCAAATCCATTCAGACTGGAACAAGTGAGCACTCTTATTTATTGGCTGTTTTGTCAGTCTGCTTTGTGGTTTTATTTATTTATTTGATGCTAAGGATGGTCTCTGTTTCAGATGTCATCAAATATGATCTCTTGAGAAAAATCCATATAATATTTCTGGATACAACCTGGTGCTGTAATACCTTCATTTCTGCTTCAGGATTTTACTGGTGTTACTGGTATAAAAGACAGATAAAAAGGAAAAAGATCCAGGAAAAAGAGGACCTCCCTCTCCTTTCTTGAGGCTAACATTGCAGAAGTGACTGTGAGCAGGACTGGGGTGTGCAATTTGGAGACAAAGAAAACCCCTGGGACTCATTTACCCTATAATACTAAAGGAAGTAATTATGTTTTCATCAATGATTGGAAATCTGTCTAGATCTGGGAATAGAAACTGTGGTAGGTTCTAGAAAATACAACAGCATTTTAGAGGATGGTGGGTAGTTGAAGAAAAAGAAATAGTCACTGGACTGGGGAGATTATGTAATGATTCTAGAAAGGTCGTTCATTCTTGAGACTCTGAGGTCCCAATTTCAATGCCCAAGCCATTATAAGCCAGTACTAATCAGTTCTCTGTTTGGATGTCTATCACCTGTCAATCAATCAATCAATCAATCAGTCAATCTATAGATCTATCTATCTATATATCTATCGGTCTATCTGTCCTTTATCAGTATCTATCATCTATCAATCAATCATCCATGTACCTATATATCTATCATCTGTATCTATCTATCTATCTATCTACCACCTGTCTGTCTATCTATCTTTTCGAGATCAGATGAGATCGGGCGTGTTCAGGGTGGTATGGCCATAGACTATCTTTTATCTATACTTTCCTTGTCTCTGTATTTCTCTCGCTAAAATAAATAAAATACTGGAATAAAAATAAAATTGATTACTTGTCCAATGAAATTAATTAAAAGCCTCACAGTATTGTAATAAACTACAGAACTACTTATAGGAGATAGACAAGTCAGGAGAAAGAATGCTGTGAGATAATGAAAATTGTAAAAGACCTGAAATAATTCATTGAGGATTCTTTTATAATTAAGTTTCAATAATTTTAATATCTGATGCTCTTGTTTCACATGGACCTCTGAAAGTTTAACATTCATTAACTTTCTCCAGCCGTTTCCTTTAATTTAGACCTGTGGGGTTCTTTCCTCTTTAATCCAATTTCTAACGATGTCTTTCATTGGTTTTAATGTAAAACTACTTTTATCTTAGCACTAGCCCAGAGGCTAGTGACGGTTGGTATTCTCCAAGCTGCTAAAATTAGTATTGTCTGTAATAGAACTTTCTCCCAGGACTGTTAACAGAGGTCAACAACACTGATCTCAGGAATTGGACAATTTACAATATAGCATGATTATTTCAGCTTTTTTAAAATTATGGTAAAGCTGGTTTAAAAGCTTGTATGTTTACAGGCTGGGTGATAGCACACCTGTTTGAGTGTACATGTTACAAAGTTAAATGAACATGGTTTGAGACGCTGGTCCCCACCTGCAGAGGAATGCTTTGCAAGTGGTGAAGCAGGTCTCTCTCTCTCTCTATCTCTCTCTCTCTCTCTCTCTCTCCTTCTCTTCCCCCCTTCCCTCTTAATTTATAGCTGTCTCTATCCAATATAATAAATATTGATTAAAAAATTTTAAATAAAGGCTTATATGTTTTAGGATTCCTGTTTCATCTAGGTTGATATTATATGTTACCATTCCATGTACACCACTAGGATTGTTAGGTTCCCTTTTGTTTATTCCACCCATGTACCTTTAGTTCTGCATCAGCATGTAAGGATTTTCTTTTACTTAATTTTTTTCTGTTACTTTTATTCCACATATGAGTAAACTCATCTACTGTTTGCCCTTCCTCTGGCTAATTTCACATGATTTGTTCTAGTTACATTCTTAATGTAAAACAAAAAAAACCAAAAACCTCATCTGAAGATAGGGAGAGGATAAGAACAGAATATTAACCAAAGAAGAGATCCAAAAGGCCTACACACACACACACACACACACACACACACACACACACACACACACACACACACACACACACGTGTGTGTTGAATATATATATATATATATACTCATTCAAAGTCTAGATTTCTGGAGGCAGGGCTACAGAGCAGCAGTGTTTCTCTCCTCGCCTCTCCCAGGTCAACTAGGAATACCAAAGGAGATCATCTAGGTCCACAACAAGGCAGGACTAGAACAACTTCAGGAACCCACAAAATCACCAGTGAGTGCAAATATGTGTGGTTCATAGACAGAGAGGAGCCTAGGGAGAGATTAAGTGGCTGGTAACAGTCAGATAGTTTACCAGTTGAGGCACCACCTCCAGTCTGTTTCACCAACAAAAAGTTGGCTGAAGGGAGGAAAGGCCACCCCTAAGACTCAACAAATGTGAGTCTCCAGTGCTACAGCCCTCAGAGGGTGGAGCAGCAGGGGGGAGGACCTATGCTGACACCAGTGGACAGAGAAACTCAGGAGAAGATCTAAACCTTGGTGGCCTAGCTGTGGGGCTGTGTAGTGGGAGGCTTTCCATGTTGTTCTCCTGAAGATAATATAGTGAATAGATGCCTCAGAAAGTACAGACTATAAAGTGGACTTGTTTAGAAACTCACAGGGCCCATCAGTGCTGCCCAGCTTGGCAGAGAGGTTGAATTGATCCCTAAGCTTTGGATCCTTGGGGTGTGAGAGTCCATTTGCATAACTATTGTATTATCTCTTCCTCCCCACCCTGATTTATCTCTTTGTCAGGAGTGAGGGAAGAGGCCTACTTATACCTTAAAATCCCAGAGGCCCCCATAGCCTACAGGGAAGAAAAATAACAAAAGAGACATTTAAGCCACTGTGCTCCAACTCAGAGAATGAAATAATATTGAAACAACTGTCAATTTCTACAACTGTGAACCCTTTAAGTATCTTACTTAGACACAAGTCAATCCAAGCAAGAGTGATCAGTAATTTGAAAAGTTCTGAGAGAGGGACCTCATAATATACTATATAGAATGGTTAAACCAACAAGAAGAAATATTGGAGAATATTGAAGAGGAGAGGAGGCAAGAGTCTGTTGGATAGTATGCCAGCTCCCCCTGGCTTCTGCTTAACCATATGCCTATATAGGGATAGATTTAATCCCATTAAAAGCTTTGGTCTATTTACATAAATCACTTTTACATTTACATAAAGCACTACACTCCCTCCAGGGCATTGGTGGTTTAGTGGTAGAATTCTCACCTGCTCCACTCCCTTTCCTTGTCACACCCTGATCCTCTCCTTGTCACACTCTGATTTTCACCAGTCACTTTTTGCTCCACCCTCTCTATATCACATCCTGTTTCCACCCTACCTGGAGAGTATAAAAACAGCTGCTCTTCTGATTAAAGACACTTGGAAATTGCTTTCCGGCTCCAAGAGTTCCAGAGTGTATCTCCTGCGAAGTTAGTGTGGCACGAGTTCCTGATCCCTCTCCCACGCAGCAGCCTAGATCAGCTCCAGTTGAGTTCTCTGCAACCCAGAGAGCACTAGCTCAAAAGAAGTACCCTCAGGCTATCCAAGCATCTGGTGCCCGAACAGGGACACATAAGCAGCAGATTTACAAGAAGACATCCTAGATAAGTACACACCTTTTGGGTATCTGCAATATTGTGTTAAGGCACTGTGATTTTTTTCTTTCTTATTGTTTTCCTGAGATCTCTCCACCATGGAAAATCTTTTCCAAATTCTGCATTATTTTTCCAGTATACAATTTTTATATATCTGGGACATTTTTCTCGGGGCTGCACCTTATATCCTGTTGATCATCATAGCAGCTTTTAAGGGATATATAGGGCAATCTCTCAAAAGGCTTAAGTACCTAGAGGCTGAGGTCCAAGAAATAAAGGAAGTGATCATAGAACTTAACCAGCACCTTAAAAACAAGAAGAAGCAAAGGCCTGTCGTGACCCTGACCCACCCTAATTCCTCTGCATCTTGCCCTGAGGCCCCTTTTTTGGCATCTTGACCTGAGGCCCCTATTTTGGCAGACATGTGTCCGAATTCCCCTTTGGACTCCACAGCCACTTCTTCGGCCACCCCCATTTTGGCAGACACGTGTCCGGAACCTCCTGCTGCCTCCACGGCTGCTTCTTTGCCCACCCCAGTTTTGATAGACACATGTCCGGATTTTCCTGTAGCCTCCAAAACCACTTCTTCAGCCACTTGTCCAGAAGCTTCCACTTTGGTGACTCCTCCTACCGCTACACACGTATCAGAGCAAGTCCACACATTTCCGGTCAATGTTGCCCCCAATAGACAAAAACCTCAGGCCTGGTATCCATATTCTGCCACAGACCTGAAGGAACTACGCCAGGCTATCAAGGATGACGGTATTCATGCCCCAAGGACCAGGTCCATTTTAGAAGGCCTGCTTCAGAACCTTAATACCCCCCCAAGATTGGAGGGATGTAACTCGCGCTACGCTCCCAGGCCCCCTCTTCCTGCAATGGGAGGCATTATTTCTCGACAAATGTTTACAACAATCGCGGAAAAATATTCAAAATCAGCCAGAGGGGAATTTTGATGCAATGTTTGGAACAGGCCAATTAGAAACAGGGATTCAACAGGCAGAAGCCAAGTTTCCACTGGGGTATTTTGATCATGTATGCCTGTGTGCATTAAAAGCATGAGAGCGATTAACACCACCCATGGGAGTGGCCTCAGCCCCCATTCTCTCCCTTCAACAAGAACCTGATAAATCCCTCACTAAATTCATTGCCAGGGTCCAGTCGAGTTTGGAAAGGAAGATTTATAATCCTGATGCTCGTTTTCTCCTCCTGCGATCCATAGTCTGGGATGGAATGCTTCCGCATTTTCGACAGGCCTGTATCACTCTTAAAAACAAACACCCAGATACTTGGATTATAGCTACACAGGATCTCAGATCAAGCTCTTTTTAAGGACCTATGTTACAGGCCTATGCAGCTACCTTACATAAGCAAAAAACGGCTTGCTTTCAGTGTGGTCGCCAAGGGCATTGGCATAACCAATGTCCAGAAAATAGACAGCAACCCCGCCTCCAGTCAGGGCAACCCTGCCTCCAGTCAGGGCAACCCCACCTCCAGACAGGGAATCAGAGACCACGAATGCCTTGTCCCAGATGCCAGAAAGGATTTCACTGGAGGAGAGATTGTTGGTCAAGGTTCCATAGGAATGGCAGGCCTCTGCCAAATGTAAACAGGGATTTAAACTAGGTGTGGGCCTTCCCTTAGCCCCACCCCCAAGAGGGAAGGAAGCAGGTCGCCCGCTTGGTGCTGTGCCCTTCTTCCACAAACAGAAGCCCAGCTTGGGACCCAATCTGTCGCTACACCCACCATGCCAAGTAACAATAACAGAGGGTGAGCAGAAGGAGGAACCCGTGGTATGTGGGAACTTCCAGCATAGAAATAACCGGCTGGAGCAAGAGAACAGCTCGAATTCAGAGCCTGAGATTTTATGGACCACCCCTGTTTTAGAAAGGGGTCACCCAACTATGACAGTAAAGATTGGTAATATTCCTTTTAAGTGTTTGATTGACATGGGAGCAGATAAGACAATATTAAGACAAGCAGAGGTTCCCCAGAGTTGGGAACTCCTCCCAAGACCACGCTTACATGGTGTTGGAGGATTGACTCAGGCATCCCGCACATGAGATTCCCTTGTGTGGGAAGATCCAGAAGGGACTACCAGACGCTTTCAGCCTTTAATAGCTGATATAAGCACAATTTATTGGAAAGAGATTTGCTGGAATCTTTACATGTAGTGATATCCTCAGACACCTCTTCAGGACACCACACTCACTCCTGTGAGACTGCTAGACCCAACCAGCACCCCCAATACTAACTGCCACTGTTCGTAACAGAACTCCCTGCTTAGATTGGCTTTCTAATGAGCCTGTCTGGGTGGAACAGTGGCCTTTGCCTAGGGAGAAGCGAGAAATTTTAAAAGAACTCTTCCAAGAGCAGTTATCTTTGGGACATATTCATCATTCTCAGAGCCCATAGAATACTCCAGTCTTTGTGATTAAAAAGCGCTCAGGAAAATGGCGCCTCCTCCAAGATCTTCGTGCATTTAATAAAACCATGCAGGTTTGGGGCTCCCCCCAAAGGGGTTTGCCTCTTGCTTCCGCAATTCCCACAAGAATTCCAATCATAGCTATTGATATACAGGATTGTTTTTTCTCTATTCCCTTACACCCACAAGATTGTAAACGTTTTGCTTTCTCTGTTCCTTCTATTAATAATGCCAGCCCTGCCGATAGATTTGAATGGGTGGTACTGCCCCAGGGCATGGCTAATAGTCCTACTATTTGTCAAGAGGCTGTTAAATCTGCCCTTTTTCCATATATTCATAAGGGCCTTAAGGTTTTTCATTATATGGATGACGTGTTAATATGGGAAGAATTAGATACAGATCTCTCCGCCCTATGTTATTTTCTAATCCCTGCCTTAAAGAGAAGTGGACTTAATGTAGCTCCTGAGAAAATACAGCTAATTCCTCCAATATCTTTCTTAGGCTCAGAGATTTCCCTAACACAGATTCATCCTTTAAAACCTTGTGTTACTTTTCCTTCTAATCTCACTCTTGCTTCTTTACAAAGTTTTCTTGGAAATTTGAATTGGCTTAGTCAGTATCTTTATCTGCCTACGAACTGCCTGCAACCACTGTTCCATCTGTGAAAAGGAAACAAACAGCCCTCCTCAAGCGTATGTTAACCCCCGAAGCCTCCTTGGCACTGGAAAAAGTTAACCAGGCTCTCCAGGACATGCACCTCTTTCGGTTCTCTCCCTCCTCTCCAGTAAATCTTCTAATCTTTAACTCCACCCCCACGGTAGCGGGGGTATTGTGGCAGAAACATGGCATTCTCGAATGGCTTCATACACTAGTAGGCGGAGCTCCAAGACTCCTTACCAAGATTGATGCCTTAGCATTTATGGTTCGCCAAGGAAGAAACAGATCGGTTCAGGTCTTAGGAAGGGAACCAGATTCAATCATTCTTCCCTTTTCTCTCACAGATACAGAATGGCTCATACGCCACCATTCTCGTTTTGCCATAAGTTTAATGGGTTTTCCAGGACAATTAGATAATCATTTTCCCTCTAATAATTTGATAGCTTCTTTACCTCTGTTGCCTCTACCAGTACCTAAGCTTTGCTCTCTAGATCCCATCCCCTCTGCTCCTACAGTGTTCACTGATGGTGGAAAAAAGGGAGCTGCTGCCCTTATATATTATCCAGACCAGCAATACCCCAAACCTCTCTTTACTGAACTTCCTGATAATTCCCCTCAGTACAAAGAACTTTATGCTGTTTTCCTTGCATTAAAAGCTGTACCAGAATCCTTAACCTTTTTTCTGACAGTGTGTATACTGTTAACATACTTCCATGGCTTGCTTGATCTTATGTAAGAATTGATGACAACCTACTTTCTCCTCTTTTAATTCAAATTGCCTCTATGCTCTGTTCTCGAACCCAACCACTGTATGTTCAGCACCTACGTTCCCACAGCCCTCTTCCTGGTCCCCTGTCCGAAGGGAATGCTGCAGCCGACCACCTTGCCTCCACAGGAATTCTCCTAGCCTCTGTCTCTAATCCTGATGACTTTCATGCCCTAACCCATGTTAATCTTAAAGGTCTTCGAGCTCGATTTCCTGATATTCCTCTGCCACAGTTAAAATGTATTCTTGCTACATGTTCCTCCTGTGCAGGTCTAATCAAAACACCTGCTATTCAAACTCTGGGGGTTAATCCTCGAGGTTTAAAAGCCAACGCTCTTTGGCAAATTGATGTTACCCACATACCCAACTTTGGCAAACAAAAATATTTGTTCGTCTCAATTGATACCTTCTCTAAGTTTATGTGGGCTACAGCTCAGACTGGAGAAAACTCAGAAAAGTTTATAAGCCATATGCTCTCCTGTTTTGTTGTAATGGGCTTACCTCTTCAACTTAAAAGGGATAATGGACATGCTTTTACCAGCAAACAATTTAAAGATTTTTGTTCCCTCTGGAACATTACTCATACTAAAGGCATTCCGTATAGTCCACAGGGACAAGGCATTGTTGAGAGGGCCCATAAAACTCTTAGGGCTCAATTAAATAAATAAAAAGGGGAAATATAACCCCCCCCCAATATCCATCTGGCCAAAGCCTTAACTACATTAAATCTCTTTAATATTTACAAAAACTCAGACCAACCTCCTATTATTCTTCATTGGCAAACACCACCCACCCTCCCAGTTATTAAAGTCAAATGGAAAGACCCACTTGATAAAATCTGGAAAGGACCTGACCCCCTGTTGACTATGAGGAGTGGTTTCACATGCATTTTTCCATAAAATTACTCCAAGCCTATTTTGGTTCCTGCCCACCATGTCTGGCAATACCCACATGATGGCACTGATATCCCTGAAAAACAAGAAACACTGCAAGAAGACTGGCTGCAAGAGGACTGGCTGCAGGATGTACCCCAGGATCCATAATACAGCATGGCAGAATAAAAAAAAAATCTGAAATAAACCCGCCCCCCCCCCCCCGAATGTCTTATGCTATGACTGGCCAGTTGTGTTTTGTGAGTGAGTGAGTGAGTAAAAAAAAAAAATTGAGTGAATTGAGTGACCAAAATTTTTGTACGACCCATTGTGCTCAGAGTACTCTGAAAGTTAACTGACTTTATTTAAAATGGCTGGAGGCAGCTATGGTTTCTGGAGACGTCCAGAAACAGTCCAAAAATTGTTCATTCCCCTTTTTGATTTCTTTTTTAAGTCTTGAAATGTTTATATGAAATGTTTAGTCTTAAACTGTGTGAGTAAAGATGGTTCAACTATGACAGTAGATCTAAATTCGCATTTGAAATGATATGTCTTATTTACAAGTTTTTCTCCTCCTGTGTGTTATAAACTATATGTTTAATATGCGTGTCTCAAGTTTGGTAAACATTAACTTAACGGTTAAATTGTAACTTCGAAGCTACATTCTTACAAGAAGAGGTAAAATCAATTCATTAAAGTAACTGAGTGTTTAAGGTAAAACTCTAAATATTCAATGTGACAATTCATCATCTCCTAAGTTAAAATACAAATCCTCTATACAGGACATTTTTGGAGGGCCCCCAAAAATGTCCTGTAAGCTATCTTGTGGAAATTAATCCACAACAAATTTGGCATCAATCTGATATTGTAAATGTACCAAAAAAAAATTGTCACTAAAATGTGTTAACTATAGTAACCTGAGTTTGCTTAAAAACCCAATGTAAAAATAGTTAAGAATCAATATATGTGACTTAAATTCGGTATGAAAATTTTGCTATATAGAGACTGCTACATGAGGTCACATAAGCTGGCCTTTACATGAAATTATAAAGATACCTAAACCAATTATAATCATTGAGTTATCAATTGTAGTAAACTTCTAATTTGTTACAAATTTTTTTCATAAGTAATTGACTACAGCTATGACAAGCCTTCGCATAAAGAAGCATCTGCTCATATAGAATCCCCAGAAATCCATCTTGGACCCATGACCTCTTACATCACCCAAAATTACAGCCATCCCCCGAAACACACAAACTTTTAGCTAGATTCACAAAACAAAAAGGGGAGAAGACCCAAATAAATTGAATCCTAAATGAAAGAGGAGCCATCACAACAGATATCACAGAAATTCAACATGTCATGCAAGGCTTCTATGAACAACTATATGCCACCTAGCTGGAACCTGGAAGAAATGGACAATTTTCTAGATACCTACAAACTCCCAAAATGAAATAAAGACAAAATAGATAATATGAAGAGGCCCATCACAGCTAATGAAATTAAAAGTTATCAAAAACCATCCCAAGAATAAAAGTCCTGTACCAGATGGTTTTACAAAACCTTCAAAGAAGAACTGATACATCTACTTTTAAAAGTATTCTAGAAGATTGAAGACACTGGGATACTCCCTTCGAGCATCTATGAATCCAACATCACTCTGATACCAAAAGTAGAAAGGAACAAAACCAAAAAAGAAAACTGCAGACCAATATCTCTGATGAACATAGATGCTAAAATATTGAACAAAGTTTTAGCCAACCTTATACAGCAGTATATTAAAAAGATTGTTCATCATGACCAAGTGGGGTTTAATCCCAAGCATGCAAGGTTGGTTTAACATAGGTAAATCAATCAGTGTGATCCACAACATCAATAAAGGCAAGACCAGAATCCACATGGTCATATAAATAGATACAGAGAAAGCTTTTGACAAAATACAACATCCCTTTATGATCAAAACACTATAAAATATGGCAATAGATGAAAAATTCCTGAAGATAGTGGAGTCTATATATAACAAACCTACAGCCAACATCATACTCAGTGGTGAAAAACGAGAAGCATTTCCCTTCAGATCAGGTACTAGACAGGGCTGCCCACTATCACCATTATTATTGAACATAGTGTTGGAAGTTCTTGCCATAAAAATCAGGATGGAGCAAATAATTAAAGGGATACAGATTGGAAGAGAAGTCAAATTCTCCCTATTTGCAGATGACATGATAGTATGCATAGAAAAACTTAATAAATCCAGCAAGAAGCTTTTGTAAATCATCAGGCAATACAGTAAGGTGTCAGGCTAGAAAATTAACATTCAAAAGTCAGTGGCATTCCTCTCTCAAAATGCTAAGTTAGAAGAAGATGAAATCCAGAAATCAATTCCTTATACTATAGTAACAAAAGCAATGAAATATCTAGGAATAAACCTAACCAAAGAAGTGAAAGACTTGTATACTGAAAATTATGAGTCACTACTCAAGGAAATTGAAAAAGACACAAAAAAGTGGAAAGATATTACATATTCATGGGTTGGAAGAATTAACATCATCAAAATGAATATACTACCCAGAGCCATATACAAATCTAGTGCTATCCCCATCAATATCCCAACCACATTTAAAAAAAATATTTTTAATTATTTTTATTTAAACTTTTATTTATTATTGGATAGAGACAGAGAGAAGTCGAGGGGAAGGAGAGATAGATATGGAGACACCTGCAGACCTGCTTCGCCACTCGTGAAGGTTTCCCTGTGCAGGTAGGGACCAGAGCCTTGAACCCAGGTGCTTACACACTGTAGGGTGTGCGCTTAACCAGGTGTGCCACTGCCTGTCCCCTCAACCACATTTTTTAGGAGAATAGAACAAATGCTACAAATGTTTATCTGGATCCAGAAAATACCTAGAATTTCCAAAACAATCTTCAGAAGAAAGAACAGAATTGGAGGCATCACACTCCTAGATCTCAACTTGTATTGTAGGGCCACTGTCATCAAAACTGCTTGGTAGTGGAACATGAATAGACACAATTATCAGTGGAATAGAAATGAGAGCCCAGAAGTAAGCCCTCACACCTATGGACATCTAATCTTTGACAAAGGTGCCCAAACTATTAAATAGGGAAAGCAGAGTATCTTCAAGAAATGGTGCTGGGAAAAATGGGTTGAAACATGAAAAAGAATGAAAGTGAACAATTACATTTCACCAAAAGTAAATTCCAAGTGGATGAAGGACTTGAATGTTAGACCAGAAACTATCAGATACTTAGAGGAAAATATTGGCAGAACTCTTTTCCTCATAAATTTTAAAGGCATCTTCAATGAAACAAATCCAATTACAAAGAAGACTAAGGCAAGCATAAGCCTATGGGACTACAACAAAGTAAAAAGCTTCTGCACAGCAAAAGAAACCACTACCCAAACCAAGAGACCCCTCACAGAATGGGAGAAGATCTTTACATGCCATACATCAGACAAGAGGCTAATAACCAAAATATATAAAGAGCTTGCCAAACTCAACACCAAGAAAACAAATAACCCCATCCAAAAATGAGGAGAGGACATGGACAGAATATTCACCACAGAAGAGATCCTAAAGGCCAAGAAACACATGAAAAAATGCTCCAAGTCTTTGTCAGAGAAATGCAAATAAAGACAACAATGGGATATCATTTCACTCCTGTGAGAATGTCATACATCAGAAAAGGTAGCAGCAGAAAATGCTGGAGACATTCTGGGGTCAAAGGAACCCTCCTGCACTGCTGGTGGGAATGTCAATTGGTCCAACGTCTGTGGAGAACAGTCTGGAGAACTCTTGGAAGGCTAGAAATGGACCTACCCTATGATCCTAGAATTCCTCTCCTGGGGATATATCCTAAGGACCCAACACACCCATCCAAAAAGATCTGTAAATACATATGTTTTTAGCAGCACAATTGTAATAGCCAAAACCTGGAAGCAACCCAAGTGTCCAATGATGAGTGTTTGAGCAAGTTGTAGTATATATACACAGTGGAATACTACTCAGTATTAAAAATGATGACTTCACCATTTTCAGCCAATCTTGGATGGAGCTTGAAAAAATTGTGTTAAGTGAAATAAGTCAAAAACAGAAGGAAGCCATGACCTCACTCTCAGGCAGAAGTTGAAAAACAAGACCAGAAGATAAACTGAACTGGAATTGGCATATTGCACCAAAGTAAAAGTCTCTGGGGTGGGTACACGGGGGGGAGGGAGGGAAGGGAATGGAGAATACAAGCCCCAAAAGGAAGACAGAGGACCTAGTGGGGGTTGTATTGTTATATGGAAAACTGAGAAATATTATGACTGTACAAACTATTATATTTACTGTTAAATGTAAAACATTAATTCCCAAATAAATAAATTTTTAAAAAGTTCCAAGTTAGAGAATCACACATAAAGACAATAATGAGATAACACTTAGCTCTGTTTCCTTCCTTCCTTCCTTCCATCCTTCCTTCCTTCCTTTCTTTCTTTCTTTCTTTCTTTCTTTCTTTCTTTTTTATATTTTTCTTTTATTTACTATTAGAGAGAAACAGAGAAATTGAGGGGGCTGATATGGAAACAAAGACACTTTCAGCCCTGCTTCACCACTTGCAAAGCTTCCCCCCTACAGGTGGGGATCTGGGGCTTGAAGCCAGGTCCTTGTGCACTGTGATGTGTGCACTCAACCAGGTGCATCACCACCCAGCACCCCCCCTTTTTATCTTAATATAATGTTTCTGTGGATGTTTGGTATCAGTAATATTGGTCTCCTAAAAACTCTCTGGGAGACTTTATTTTCTTCCATTTTGGGGGAAGAAATGATGTTTAGGTAAAAGATCATCTTTGATTGTTTGATAGGACTCCCTGGTAAAAAGTATCTATCTGGCCTTTCATTTTTCTCCTTTTAGTAGACTTTGAAAAAAATATTTATTGAGGTATTAATGTTTTACAGTCAACAGCAAAATACAATAGTTTATACACATGTAACATTTCTGTTTTCCACATTTCCATTCAACCCCCACTAGACCCTCATCTGCCATTATGTTCCAGGACCTGAACCCTACCCCACACCAACTCCAGAGTCTTACTTTGGTGCAATACACCAACTCCAGTCCAAGTTCTTGACAGACTTTTGCTTACTGTTTTATTCTAGATTACCCACATCTGTAGTCTAAAGTCTTTTTTTTTTCCTCCAGAGTTATTGCTGGGGCTCTGTGCCTGCACTACAAATCTGTTGTTCCTAGAGCCCTTTTTTTTTTTTTATTGGACAGGACAGAAAGAAGTTGAGAGGGAAGGGAGAGATAGAAAGACACCTAAAGCCCTGCTTCACCACTTGTGAAGCAACCTCCCCCTGCAGGTGGGGAGACAGGGTCTTGAACTGGGATCCCTGTGTGGGTCCCTGTACTTTGTATTTATGTGTGCTTAACCTGGTGTGCCACCATCTAGCCCCCTAAAGAGAACTAAAAATGTACAAGGAAGTTGTTGCCATGTAGGTAAACTTCCTCTCATTTTATGTGTCTGTAGACCAGTAACTTAAATTATCCTATACCATCATGCTTTAGGTCATGGATGGCCATTTAACTACCTCCACTTGCCTTCCTCACCCCTAGAGTCTTTGCCGCAAGGCTAGTCCAAGTTTCACTCTGTGTTTTGCCTTTCCTTCCTCTTTTCTTAAGATAATCCTATGAGACATCCAGTACACCTCCTTCTCCACTTAGCTTTGTCTTTCAGTAGTGTCCATTGGACAGTATCTCCTTTCATTTCTGATCTTATATATTTAGGTTACTACTTTTTTTCTTAGTGAACCTAGCTGAGTATTTCTCAATTTGGATTATCCTTTTGAAAAAACAAGTAATTTTATTTCTGACATCATTGTCACAGCCATGCATAAGTTCACCACCTTCAAGGCAATTTTTTCATGCTTTTTCTTCCAGATAGAACCAGCTCTTTTTCATCATCTTAATTAAAAAATTTTTTTTTGCTTCTTTCCGATCTTACATTTATTTCTCTATTAGTGAGTTTGTTTAATGTGTTATTTTGTCAAATTTCTTTATATCCTAAGCTATAATATTTATTTCAATTTTAATTTCCAATATGAACCTGTATTGCCATGGAGTTCCTATTAATTCTGTTCTTTCTTTGTCCATAGATTCTGATGTGTTAATTTTCATTTGGTTCCAAGGGTTTTTAAATATATTTTCTTAACCAACTAATAGTTATTGAATAGCACGCTCTTATGGGTTCATAATTTTATTTAATTTTTTCAGTAAGTATTAATTTGTGTTTTTTCATTAGTGATTTAATATTGAGTTACAAAATTACATGTCAGTGGGGGTATAATTCTATACCATTACCACCGCTAGAGTTCTGAATCCCCAGTCCCTGCATTGCAAACCAAAGCCATTCTCCTAAGGCTACAGACATGGGTTAACTATCATCTCTACAACTATCTGTCTGCATTTGTATATAATGGCCCCATTTTTCTCCCAGTTCCAGTCCTCCTTTCCCCTCCAAGATACTCATGACTCTATTACTACGTTCAAATGTCTTTCCCTTTTTCCTCCTCTCTCTGCAGGTCCTGATTGAGTTGGAGTTCAGAGCTCTTTTATCCTCTTTCTCTTACCACTTCTACCCCACTGGGAATATGGATCAAAATTGTTTTGGGGGTGCAGAAAGTAGGAGTACTGGCTTTTGTAATTGCTTCTCTGCTGGACTTGAGCATGGCTAGTATATCCATACCTCCAGCCTATTTCTATCTTCCCTATTGTGGTAGAGCTCTGGAAAGGTGAGGTTCCAGGACACATTGATGAGGCTGTCTGCCCAGAGAAATCAGGTTAGAATCATGGTAGCATGTGAAACTTGATGTCTGAGGTTGCAGATGTTTCAGCTATAGTTGATGACTTCTTTTGGGTCTATTGTATTTATCATTTTGAGGGGAGAACTGATCCAATCCCAGTTACTCCATGTCTTCTCCTTCTGGAAGTCACCTTTTTTATTTCCATATGTTTCTTTTTGATAATTTACAATATTTTGGATAAAGACATATGTAAAGGAGAGATAGAGAGGGAAGAGAGAATACATGGAGAGAGTGAGAGAAAGAGAGAGAGCTGCAGCACTGCTTCATCTCTTGTGACTTTCCTCTCCTGCAAGTGGGAACTCAAGAACTGAATCCAGTCTCCACACATTGCAATATGTGAGCCCTATTTTGAACAACATTGCCTGGAATCTGTTTTTTCTTTCTTTTTCTGATGGATAATTTATATTCTGTTGTAATCTAAAAAATATGTGATCTTACTGAATTTATTGATGCTTATTTTGTCATATAGCATGTCATAAAGCCTCAGGAATGGTCTTTGAGCAATAATAAATAACGCCTGTCTGGGTGGCAGAGGAGACAGCATATTGGTTATGCAAAAAGACTTTGATGCCAGAAACTCCAAAGTTCCAGGCTCAATACCTCATACCACCATAGTCGGAGTTGAGCAGTGCTCTGGACTCTCTTTCTCTCTTTCATTAAAGCAAAAAAAAAAAAAAAAAGAAAGAAAGAAATGAAAAATAATGCATATTTTTTTCTATTTTGAGGTAAAGAGTTCTAAAATGTTTATCAGTAGAATGAGTTTAATTTCTCATTAAGCTATTGTTCCCTTGCTGATTTTTTGGTTTGTCTATTGGTTAAACTTATGTTAAAGCTACCTGCTATTGTTGGTTTGCTGTTGATGTCTCTCCTTTGCTTTGTTAATTATTGATTGATGTTATCTATTTTATGATACTTCATTTGCTACATATATGTTACTGAGTGCTAAATTCTGTTGAGAGATTGATTTCTTAATAATCCATTTCAATGATATCCACTCCTATCTTTATGTGAACTTTTTTATGTTGATATAATTTTTGCTTGGTATAAATACAGCTGTCTATGCCTGCCTTCCCCAGTGGGACATATATTCTTGAATTTCAGCACAGGTTTTGCTTCTTCATGAAGTATCACTACTGAATCAATTCAAGCTTAGGCATTAACTCATCTTTGGCACACTAATGCAGGAATGAGAGCTTGAGATGATAAGGAAGAAAACAGCTATATACAGCTAAATTTAATATATCTCTATTTAGCACTTTCTGAGTACTAAATACTGTATGCTTGGTACAAAAAGCAATGGACTCTCTCCTTCTGGGTTCTAACTCTGAGAAAATTAAAGATGCCAATAGAAACACAGCCTCATTAATATGGTTCCATATATACACAAAGAGTGGTTTAGCACAGGGAAAAGCACTATTTAACCAGTGAGTGTTAAAAGAGCAAAATGACAGTTGATCTAAATCTTGAGGCTCTCTGTGAATTCACTAAATGCACAAGGGGATTGTGACATAATCAGTGAGAATATATGGCCTATAGAAATTAAAATTTTTGAAATGACATTTAAAGAATAGTCTTTTTGGAGAAAGGACTGTGGTATACCTGGTTAAGTACAAAAAAATATTAAGCATAAGGACTCATGAAAGACTCTGGGTTCAGGCCCTCTGTTCCCCATCTGTAGGAGGGATGGTTTACAGGTGGTGAAGCAGGTTTTCAGGTGTCTCTCTTTTTACTCTCTATCTTCTCCTTCTCTCTCAATTTCTCTGTACCCTGTCCAATAAAATAGAAAAATAATACCCTCCAGGAGTACTGTATTCATAGTGCTGGCACCAAGTCCCAGCGGTAGCCTCAGAGACAAAAATAAATAAATAAATAAAATGTTTTTTATGATTGTTCAGTTTTCTTGCCTGCCTATCTATATCAAAGAAGTTATCTAATTTTTGATGAGATATAGGAGCAGTTAGATTTCTCTTAATGTGAGTGAACATTTCAAAGGATACATACAGCATGAAAAGTATTTAGATGTGCTAAAATCACCTTCTTCTCATCAGAAGGCAAAGGATTAGATTGGTAATCAGGGAACATCATGAAAGTTTTCAGACTTTCATGAAAGTTTTGAATGTGAAGAAAAATTTAAAAATGTATCCTCCAAGCTAAAAATCAAATCAAGAATAAAAAAAAAAAAAAAAACCAACTGAATTATTGTATGTCCTTTTACCCTAATTCAAGGTACTTTTTTTTTTTTCAGAGTCACCAGGTAGGCAGGAATAGACAACTTCATCACACAGGAGATGTCAGAAGTTCAGAGAATATATACTCGGGTTCCTAAGGAAAATGGACAGTTATGTCCCAGTCATACTGCCTACATGCCATTGCATTAATTATCAGTAAGACTAAAATTTTCAGTCTCTACTTTGGGCAAATTATATTACTAAGTGAGAGTGTGACATTCAGGAAAGATGGTGTCTGAGCAATTACCCAGAGGATGGAAAGAGATATTCAAAAGGTATTCAGTAAAATAAGTTAATATGCAGGAGTCGGGTGGTAGCACATGGGTTAAGCACAAGTGGTGCAAAGTGCAAGGACCTGAGTAAGGATCCTGGTTCGAGTCCCCAGTTCCCCATCTGCAGGGTGGTTATTTCACAAGTGGTGAAGCACGTCTGCAGGTGTCTATCTTTCACTCCCCCTTTCTGTCTTCACCTCCTCTCCCCATTTCTCTCTGTCCTGTCTAACAATGACAACATCAATAACTACAACAATAAAAAACAAGTGCAACAAAAAGGGAAAATAAATAAATAAATATAAAAATAAGTTAATATGCAATGTAATAGAAAGATAGATTACTGAGAGCTGAAGAACCATCCTCAAACGTATAAGCTTGTCATCATTATGTGATAGATGATGCAGAATTTTTACAAGCATTTGAGTAGTTTTAAGTAAACAGTGTTTTTTTCAATTAATCCAACTACAATGTGTGTTTCATTTTATAGTGTGATGCTGCTGAAAAATGAGATAATTTTCCCAGTATTTTTTTTGGGGGGGCTTAGTTTTTTTTTTCAACATAAACAGAAACTTTTAGAATCAAACTGGGATTTAAGAAAAGTGATTTTGAACATTTTAATCCCCAAAATAAAAATACTGCTAGAGCTGCATCAAGTATTCTGGGCAATAATTCTGTATTCAAAAGGGAATTGTATTTCCAGTAAGAAGAGAAACAATGGTTCAACACATCTGATATGGTTACCCTGTAGATTTCCAAAAGAATTGTGCATCTGTAGATCTAAAGCTATGCAAGGGAATAGAGAGACAAATCAGGACAAATGGGATTGACTGGATATAACGAGTCTCTGATTTCACTGACCTTAAAGTTATCTTCATGGTGATTGTTTGAGTTTCCTATTCTTACTGAAACAAATTGGCAGTAATTTATTGGCTTACAATAACATACAGTTCCTGCAGTCAGCAGCCAACACCCAGTGCCATTTTGGTGCAGACACAGAGCAGAACACAGGCTAAGCTTGAGAAAGCAGGGAATATCCTAGATGGAAACAAAAACTGCAAGATTCGTCCAGACCGCCATAGAGGACTGCCAGAGTCCAGAGTACATTCTGAAACAAGGCAGCAAGAACTTATTCTGTTTAAACCTACCAAAAATTATATAGAAGACACTTCCCACCTCCACCACCATAGCATATCAACAACATAACCATAGCACCGCCTGCTTGCTGAATAGCAGAAATCATGCTTAGCCAAAAGATGGGGGTGAGGTTCAACAGTTTAAATTCATAAAGATTTGAATAAATTGTCCAAGTTTTAATTCGGAAAGTTTATTATGAAGACAATAAATTAACCATAACATACAGACACAAAATCAGGATCACAGAGATCATTTCACCAATGAGCTGCAAGTCACACAGAGAAAACTCCAGTCAGAGCTACAGAACATGCAGTACTCTTTGGAAGGAGTTGAGGCTTACATAAGAGGATGAATGAATAGAATAAATCATCTTAAAGAGAGAATATCAGGGCTAGAAGATAAAAACCATCACACTCTCTGAAAGCAAAGATGTTGGAGAGGAAAACTATGAAAAAAATGAAGCAATATTGTGCTAAACAGCAGACTTATTAAAAACAAAAATTGACTGTGAGCTATTAGGATACCTGAGGATGAGGAGGAGCAGAGAACATATTCAACAAAATCATAGCAAAAAAAAAAAAATGTCCACACTTGGGCATTGTTCAAAACATACATTCAGGAAGCTGTATGAAAACTCAAGTTCCTGGATCTAAAATGGCCCACACCAAGACACATCATAGTACAACCATCCAAAAACAAGAACCAAGAAAACTTAGATCAACCTTCTAGTGTTGTTAAAATTCCGGATGGCTCCAGCTGGCTGGGCTAGCTTCATGGTGGGTAACAGAGACACGGAGACAACGGCTGGGCAGGGAAGCTGTATTTCTTTATTCAGGAACAACGATTCACAAACTAAGACAAACTAATCACCAAACAGAACTCTGCTGTCTCTTTGCGGCGGCACAAACACTCTCTCTTACTCTTGAATTCAGGAACTCTCCAACTCTGGAACTCTGGAACTCTACTCTGGAACTCAGGAACTCTCGAACTCTCGTACTCGGGAACCCTCTGAAACTCTGGCACACTGGAACTCTCTCTTACTCTGTAACCCTGAAACTCTCGAACTCAGGAACTCTGTCACTCTCGAACTCAGGAACCCTCTCCCGGGGTTCCTTGGAGCGGGGCCAAGCAGGCCCACGAAATTAACAGGACTCATCCAATTCTCTTGGCGGGGGAGGGCTGGAGCAGGTCTATGCAGTTGCCCCACGTAAGCAAAACGGGGTCTGCTTTCAGTGTGGTCGCCAAGGACATTCCAGAAGATTCCTGCCCAGTAAGTTGGTGCTAATATTAGCTACCAAAGGGCGGAAGTGTCTGGTAGAACCTTCTGGGTCTTCCCACATAAGCAAGTCTCGTGTGCAAAATGCTCTCGTCATCCCTCCTATTCCATGTAAACTGGGTCCAGGGATGAGTTCCCAATCTTGGGGAACCTCTTCTTGCCTTAAAATCGTCTTTGCTGCCCCCGTGTCAATCAAAAATTTATAAGGAATATTGCCAGTCTTTACTGTCATAGAAGGGTGACCTTGTTCTAAAACAGGAGTGGTCCACAAAATCTCAGGCCCCAAATTTGTACCATTCAGGGGTGAACCATCTTTATGAAATTGGGACCGACAATCTCTCTTCCAATGAAACCCCTTACGACATTTTGGACAAACAGTACGTGGTCTCTGGCTCCCTGACTGAAAGCGGGGTTGCTCTGGCTGGAGGCGTGGTCACAACTTATCAGGACATTGGTTACGCCAATGTCCTTGGCGACCGCACTGAAAGCAGGCCCCGTTTTGCTTACGTGGGGCAACTGCATAGACCTGCGTCATAGCGGGTGTCCCGTAATTGCCTGATGTAAGTTCCTGTGTCGCTAGAATCCAATTATCTGGGTGTAGGTGTTTAAGATTAAGGCATAGCTGACGGAATTGTGGTGTCATGCCTTCCCAGACAATAGAGCGCAGGAGTAGTTTGCGGACGTCAGGATTATAAACCTTTCTCTCTAAGCTTCTCTTCACCCTTGAGATGAAGCTCGCCAATGACTCATCAGAGCCTTGGTGAAAAGAGTTAATGGGAGCTGATGGATCTACATCAAGTGTGGTCACCCTTTCCCATGCTTGTGTTGCACAGATGCGTACCTGTTCAAAATAACCAGTTGGAAACCTGGCTTCTGCCTGCTGAGCTCCAGATTCATAAGCTCCTGCTCCAAACAAAGCATCAGAATTCCATTCTACCTGTTTGTTACTATTTTCCTGCGATTGCCTAGAGCACTCATCGCGGAAACATGCCTGCCACTGAAGATAGAGTGGGAATGGAAGATTCTTAGCTACACAGATGTAAAAACATCAGGCTTTCATCAGATTTCTCATAACAAAACCTATAGGCAAAAGGAGAGTTTAATGACATAGTCACAGCATTAAAAGATAAAAATTGCCAAGAAAAAAAAAAACTCTTTGCTGCTAAATTATCCTTCAAGCATGAAGGAAAACTAAAATCTTTCCAAAGACATATAAAGTGTAGTAATTAAGTACATTTTTTCCTGGCAAGAATTACTAAGAGGAATCCTACATGAAAAAAAAGCAATGAGCCCTAACTCTAAATGAGGTTATAATGGTATCAACAGAATATAACCAGAAATACAAATAACAAACATATAAGAAAGCAAAATGTAGGGAAAAGGAGGGGAAAATGAACAGAGTGGTATGACCAATCTTGGTGAACCGAGGCCAAATATCAAAGTTCTAGATATTAGATCAGAAACTAAAATCTTGATCCCTGCCTCATCTTGGGTAGAATATGAAGGAAAAGTGGTGAGATGAGTTAGAAATAGAGGGATGAAAACTAAAGGAACTCACATGGAAGTGAGAATACAGGGTCAGAAGGGGAGAATATATAGTGAATCTTGGACTGGGATTGTGTATTACACCAAAGCAAGGGACTCTGGGGAAGGATGGTTGAGGGTGGCTAAGGGGGTTGGGGTATTAAATTGGAAATTTTATGCAGATACCCACCATGTAGAACTTGGAAACTGCCCATGTGTAGACAACTATGCTATAAATAACTGATTCCCTAATAAAATGGAAAATAAATTAGCATATACTTTACAACTTGGTGTTCTGTATATAATAAGTTCAACACAAGTCCAAATGGGGTAAAATTTGAATTGGCTGTACAGCTGGACCACAATTATTTCTCAAGATACTAGTGAAGAATGAATCCTCAACTACTCTTGAGCCTAGAGGATACCTGTATTTTCCTCAATTTTTTCATCTTCCTTCCAACTTTATAATCAACAGTGGTCCCAGTCTATATGAAGCTACTGCTTCTGTTATCACTTGTCTTATTCTGACCTCAGTCAAGATATTTTTTTTTACTTTAAGTATTCATGTATTTTTATTGAATATAACCAGATAGCCCAAGATAATCCCTACCCTCAGGATCTTAGCATTAATCAAATTTACATTATGTTTTACAGTATAAAATATCACATGAGCAAAATCAAAAGATGTCATTTAATTCTTTTCCCTCTCATTTGAGAAGGCAAAACAACAGCTCTTAGTCACAAATTCCCTGTGACCTTGTGGAATTAGAGTTCAAGGCCCTCTCTGATACTCATTTTTCCCTAAAATTTCCAACATATGGTCTCACTGTTTTTAGTAATATTTGTTTATTTACTTGTTCCCCATAGTAGAATTGAGTAAGAATCTATTTTTTAATTTTTTCATTGAGTTATCTAGTCTTTATTACTCAAATACTATCTAAAAACATGTTTTAATAACATTTATAAAAAAAAGGGGAATATAATGTAATATTAGCTATGTAAGCACTACTCTCTAGGACTTAGTGTATGCATATATGATGGTGGGAAGGTGGAAAGATTATCAAAAGAATTAGAGGTATGAGATTTATATGCTGCTGATATAAAAGTTATGTACAGCAGATTCATTATTTTTGGTCAGTGTCACTTTAACACCACTGACCTGAAACAATGATCATGTAAGTGCTTTATTATTCTTTAAGTAATGAGAAAGTCCAGTGAACTCCTAGAGATGTAAGGTGAATATAGAGAACTTTAACTAGAGATTGAAAAAAGATAGGATTCTAGCTTTACCTCTGTGACCAATTTTGTTTCCTGGGTTATGGGTTAGAGGTTAACCATTATCAAACAGAATACAGTCTGCCAGCAAAAAACTGGAAACATCTAAATGAATCTAGATCTTCCTTCTTGTTGGAAGATTGATTCTGTGTCAATGGATAGTGAGCTAACCTTCTGAATAGCCCTGGCATTGTCTCTTGGCAGAATGCATAAATGAAGTTATTCTTCTTGGAGGTCAGAAAGGCATAACTAATGGGGGCAAGATCCAAGCCGGAGAGGAATATGAGCTCAGACAGATGATAAAACACACCCTGAGAGCATCATCTTTCTCTAGATTCTGCACATAATATACATGTGTACCTGCATCCTGTGTATAATAAAACTTAATTTTGTATGACATCTTTCATACTGTACTCCTAAATATTTAATAGAGTTAAATAATGCAGTTACTAAGGAGAGTAATAGGGAACTGTAGGGGAAAATTAAAAGGCAATGAAAAACAATAAGAGTTATGATTGGGGAAGAGTCTAAGAATAATTTCTTCTTTTCACTGGTTTTCCAGAAAGCAGACACATGAAAGGTATTAATACCCCATGAGTTCAGAAATGATTTTCTGATTGCCAGGTCTATTGCTAATATCCCTTACAACCTTGAACTGACACTGGGTCCTTCTTAGCCTCAATCTTTCTCTCATGCAAGTTGAATCAATATATAAACGGCATTTGTAAGGCTAGCATATACTAATTTCTAAAATATTTTCAAATGTATACAGTAATATAGTGGCCCAGGGAGGTAGCTCACTGAGTAGAGTCTGATACTCATGAGAGCAGGGTTTGAGTCCCAGAGCTATAGATGAATGATTGGTGTTCTAGTCTCTGTCATAAAATAGCTAATCAACTAAACTGGCCTTCCCATCTTCCTCTGCAGCCTTCATTTTCTAGCAGCGCTACTGCAGTCTGCTGTCAGTATAGTCTATCCCTTTACTATTTTCATTCTTTTCTTACCACCATAATAACTCACATCCCCTCATCACTTTCTATGTATACTTAAACAGATTTGCAATCTTTGTATCAACTACTATTTCTTAAACAACCCTTAGGTATCTGCAACTGTAGGAAGCTTCTCTGACCTCAGCTAAAGACACCATTCATCTCCTATCACATAATACTAGTGTTTTCAAACCATGGTGTTTATCTAGCTGCATCAGCATTTTACTGGGATTTATTAGGATATAAATATGTAAGTACCACCTGGAAAATAGCACACACAGTCAAGTTCTAATTTAAGGTAGAACATGAAGGAAATTAATCTTTGGGACCATGGTGGCATACCTGGTTGAGCGCATATGTTACAGTGCTCAAGGACCTGGGTTCGAGGTCTTGGTCTCCACCTGCAGAGGGAAAGCTCTGTGAGTGGTGAAGCAGTGCTGCAGATGTCTCTCTTTCTCTCCCCTCACTATCTCCCCTACCCTATCAATTTATGGCTGTGTCTATCCAATAAATAAAGATAATTTTTAAAAATAATAAATGAATCTTTTACCTTTGACTATTTTCACCTGAGAATAGTAACCCCTTTTTATGACCATTCTCAAACCTCAGTGTACAACAATCATGTTAAAGATTATATTTAGTACACAAATGACTAGATAGCAGAGTTCCAAAGTTCCGATTGCACTGGAGAATTTGCAAGAGCTCCTTGCAAGGGATCAAAGTTCTAATCATTTTATGTTCATATCAATATGTGTCACTCATATGTTGTCTGTTCTACTGAGTGTGAAATGAAATATTATTACTACATTTTCCTTTATTCTGATTATAGGCGAGGTAATCTTCCTATGTTCCTGTGGAGCATTTGTTCAAATAATTTTTATATAGATTTTGCTATTAACTACTACTGCCCATGGGCTAGGTCCTGAGTGCTCTTGTTATAATAAAAGGTCACATATCAGAAGGAAAAAAAGGAATCATGTGAAACACAATGTATTACCCACAGGTCCTTGAAGTTACACAGCCTACCCAGTGACCCCAGCATGTGATTGTAGGTGGAAAGAAGGGGAGAACCAATGGAGAAGGATAATTTCATCAGATAACCAGAAAATAAGTAAAATTGAACTTCTTTATTATACCATTCATGCAATTAACTCAAGATTCATTAATATTTATATATAATACCTAAAACTGTAAAGCTCTTAGAATAAAGAGCTTCTTGGTATACTTTGCAGTCAGTATATTATAAGGAATTTAAGAGAAACTTTGTCCCCAAAGGACATACAAATACTATAGAAACATGTTGTTTTCTCCGGGCTGGCTTCACGGGCGGGTAACAGACGACCCGGGACTCATGGCTGGGTTGTAGGCAGTATCTCTTTATTCATGCAGGATGCAGCATAATCTAAGACGAGCTAAGTTAAACTCAAAGTACAGTACTGTAAAACTCACAATGCTGTCTTTATATATACTTGCCAAGTAGGGTGGAAACAGGGTGTGACATAGAGAGGGTGGAGAGAAAAGTGACTGGTGACAATCAGAGTGTGACAAGGAGAGGATCAGGGTGTGACAAGGAGGGGGGGTGGAGCAAAAACATATCATGAAACAGTGGGGATTGAACCAATGCCCTGGAGGGAGGTGCTTGTTAACAGCGGTTATATAAATAGAATGAAGTGGTTATGTAAATAGAATAGTGTTAAGCAGGGGGGATTTAAACCAAATGAAACAGAAGGGGTCTCATGCATATCAACAGAAACATAATAGAGCTCAACATCATTTGTTACCAGAAAAACAAACAAACACATCAAAGTCTACATACTCTATCATATCTTACTAGCTAGAATATCTCTCAGCAAAATAGCAAGGTAAAATACATTTTTGATAGTATATGGAGAAAGGGAATTCTTATATATTGTTGATGAAAATATAAAAGGTTTCAGCCACTGTACAAACCAGTATTAAAGTTGATCAAAATAATTAAAATAAGAGTTATCTGGGAGTCGGGCTGTAGCGCAGCGGGTTAAGCGCAGGTGGCGCAAAGCACAAGGAACGGCATAAGGATCCCGGTTCGAACCCCGGCTCCCCACCTGCAGGGGATTCGCTTCACAGGCGGTGAAGCAGGTTTGCAGGTGTCTATCTTTCTCTCCTCCTCTCTGTCTTCCCCTCCTCTCTCCATTTCTCTCTGTCCTATCCAACAACGACAACAACAATAATAACTACAACAATAAAACAACAAGGGCAACAAAAGGGAATAAATAAAATTAAAAAAAAAAAGAGTTATCATGTAGCTATCCCATTTCAAGTTATCTATGCAAAGGATATGGAAAACTGGGTATTACATGCTTAATGTAGCAGTATTTACAGTAGCTGTAATATGTGTCTATGACATATAGACCTATATGTTTGGTGATGGATAAATGTCTAAGATTATAGTTCTACATGGAGACTAGAATTTCATCATCAGTTAAAAGGAAAATTTTGCCATTTTCAATAGCACAGATAAACCTCTGGGCTGTATGCAAAGTAAGACAAATCAGAGAGAAACACAAATATATATTAATAATTAAAATTTGCATCTAAAAAGCTGTGCTTACATGAAAAATGAAATGACAATGCCTATTAAACATTTTTTCTAGGATTTTTCCTCTTGTGCAAGATAACATAATTTCTTCCTGTTCTCAGATAAAAAGATCATTACTGCCTCCCCGTCATTATTCTATTATCCATGAAGTGATGTGAGAAATTTAACTTGACTTTCTCAAGAATAAAAAAAAAATTGAGATTACTTCTTGATAATTATGTTACTTCTTAGGTCCAAAAAATTACTGCTGTCAGATAACTTTAGAAATCTTACTGAGGCGCAAAAAGAGGGGAATGAAACTGTACTGCCTTTGTTTTTCATTCTGTAAATTTAAAAAAGATTGTGATGAAACCATAACATTATACATTCTTTATTATTGCATGGCATATACATAATATATCTTCAGACAGATGTCCAGGCCTAGATTCCCCAAACACCAAAGAAAACCAATTTTTATTGTCACACTTTTTCATTGCCACTTAGATTTGAACCAATTCCAAAATCGCCTTCTTCACTGACAATGATGCCCAGGTGTTGTAACTATAGAATATCCCGATGAGGAAATAAATCAGTTGTTTTTTCTTCTCTCAAGACACAAATATGCTCAGCTTTAGCTCTGATCTCAGTGATAAAAAGCCCTTCTTTTGTGAGGAAATAATACTGATCTCCAGGTGCTCGATGATCCTGAAAACTATTTCCTTTTACCACTTAATGGCAAGATACACCTGCCATCATCAAGTCATATACATTACATAAACTTAAACCAATTTCACTCAACAATAATGACCATGTGAATGCAACTGAGACAAGAGAAATGAAAATTTTTATTCAAAATAGTTTGGGCTAAACAAACGAGGACGAGAATTGAAAACAAATCCTTTGGGGAGAATAAACTGTAATGACTAAGGATACCAATAACAAAGTAGACTATGTGGAGTATGAGAACCAAAGGAAAATATGACCAAAATTCCATTTTCTGGAGGATAAGGCATGAGTATTGTAATAATACTATTGTCATTATTAACTAATAATTTCCATTGTTATTAATTTTGGAGCCAAGGCTTCACACATGTATAATTCTCCTACTCCTGGACTGATTTTTCTCTTTCATATAGATAAAAACAGATAAAGGGAGAGATACTGCAGTACTGGACCTTCCATTGCGCCAGGCATTGGGTTTCCTGCACAGCAAGCCATGTGTCCTGCTCATGTTATTTATTCAGTCCCCTTGATTTATTTTTTTATGAAATTCAAACTACTCCATACTACAAATAATATTTTATTACTTGATTTCCTGTTCAACTTCAAATCATATAAAATCCTGAAATTAATTCTCTATAATTTTCACAATTTTATTATTGTGATCTTTTATGATTGTGCACCTTTAGGCTATTTTAAAGTTCTAAACTTCTTAATTCTTATTTTTTTTCTTTATTGAAATGTTGATAAGCTACAGTGTGCATGGATAAAAATCACTTATCTTCCTGTTATAAGCATCTATAAAACACTCACCACCAAATTGGGTTCTTTTCCATCACTTTGTGCCAGGACCTGAAAGGCCTCTCCCCACCTCCCTTCCTGTCCTGCTTTCCCAGAGTCCTTTACTTTGATGCAATGCACCAAACCCAGTCCAAGTTTTACTTTGTACTTTCTCTTTCTTTCTTCCTATCTTAAGTTCCATCTATAAATGAGATCTTCTGGTGATTACCTTTTTCATTTTGAATTATCTCACTTAACATGATACCTTCTAGCTTTGTCCAAGATGAGAAAGATGTCTTCATTATTCTGAATAGCTGAGTGGTATTCCTAAGTGTATACTTACTTCTTAACCACTCATCTGTTCTTGGAAATCTGGAATACTTCCAAATTTAGGGTATTACAAACTAAGCTGCTATGAACATAGGTGAAAATAGATCTTTTCAGATGGGTGAAGATATCCTCAAGAGGTGGACTTCCAGTTCACAGGTATTCCATTTATAGTATTTTTTTAGGTTTCATTATTTTATTTTGTTTTATTTATAAAAAGGAAACACTGACAAAACCATAGCATAGAAGGGGTACAACTCCACACGATTCCAACCACCAGAACTCCGTATCCCATCCCCTCCATTGATAGCTTTCTTATTCTTTAACTCTCTGGGAGAATGGACCCAAGGTCATTGTGGGGTGCAGAAGGTGGAAGGTCTGGCTTCTGTAATTGCTTCCCTGCTGAACATGGGCATCGGCAGGTCAATCCATACTCCCAGCCTGCCTCTCTAGGGAAAGGTTTAATTTTTTATCTTTATTTATTTGATAGAGATAGCCAGAAACTGAGAGGGAAGGGGGTGATACAAAGAGAGACATCTGCTTCACTACTTGCAAAGCTTTCCCCTTGCAGGTGGGGACTGGGAACTAGAACCTGGGTTCTTGAGCACTGTAACATGTACCCTCAACCAGGTGCACCACCATCTGGCCCCCATTGATAGTGATCTAAGAAGTCTCTAGACTGTTTTCTACAAGGGTTGAACTAATTTATATTTTCACCAGCAACAATAAAGGGGTTGTAGAGGAGTTCTTTTTCCAACACTTGTTACTTTCCTTTCTATTGTATGACATTCTCACAGGTATAAAGTGGTATCTCACTATCTTTATTTGCATTTCTCTGACAATCAGTGACATTGAACATTTTTTTTTTTTCATATGCCTGTTGATCCTTTGGATCTTGTACTTTGATTAAGATTCTGTCCATATCATCTCCCCAGTATTTTTCCTACTTTGTTTGAGGAGTTAATGGCTTACAGTACAGATGTTGATGCCACAAGTACAACTCTCATCTTCCAATTAAAACACTATCCCTCACCAGTTTTTATGGTGGTACCTTTTGCTGTGCAGAAGCTTTTCAGTTTGATGTGGTCCCACTAGATTATTTCTGTTTTCCTTGCAGTAAGACTTGAGTTGTCAGAAATGCTTTTAAAACGTAGATTAAGTGCTTATTATATATTATATATATTATATGCTAAAATTGAAATGATACAGAGAAGATTAGCATGGCCCCTGCACAAGGATGACAGGCAAATTCATGAAGCGCTCCATATTAAATAAATAAATAAATAAAACTTGATTGCAAAGGGTTCTGCCAGCATTTTCCTCTAGGTATAAAATATTATCTGAAAAAGGAAAGCCTCTTCAACATATGTTAGGAGACTTGGCTTAAAACATGAAGAATGAAATTCAAACAGTACATTTCACCTTGCACAAAAGTTCTCTCCAAATGGATCAAAGACTTTATTCTTCTTCTAGCGTTTGCCCTTCTTCCGTAGCCAGTCAACAGGTCAGGTTGAAAGCTGTCAGGAGCTGCTTGTTGCTGGCTTTGAAAGTGACTGGGATCCATGTGGATTCAGTTGGCTAGGAAGGATAGTCAGACTTTCTCATTCTTAATGATTCTTCAAAATATACTACAACTATCACCTATTTTATGAAATTTTTCCTAACTACCAAATCTAGAATTTTCTTCTATAATTCATTCCTGTAATGTTACTGATGTTTTTGCAGCACTAAGTTTATGAAATGATATTGTAATGATCTAACAGCTTATATTAAACAAATTATATGAATAGCTTAACTTAGCATACAATTACAGCACTTTGTTCTTGTTAGCATTATTGCTGTGACCTCCCAGATATCTCCAACTCTGATCATGATAATGTCTAAGAAGTGAGTTTTACTTTACCAAGTCAGTTGTTGGAAACTTCAGGCTCAATGCACTATCAACTCTTAAGAGAAAGAAGAGGACTTTCACATAAAATTTATAATCTAAAATAAAAGAAGACACCAGGGTTCAAAATCATAAACCATATGAATTATCTTGCCAGAAATAGCTCAGTTGCCAGAAACAAAATAGGACTTAACATCTCAGGAATACTAAGCTTTAAGAAAACACTTCTTGTTAATCCATTCTCAAAAAATTTCCAATGTTAGATCTTTGTCATATTCAGGTTTCTCTTTTAGGAAGCTATTAATGGTAGGTTACACTTTGCAGAGAGAATTTAAATACACAAACAACAATGGGGCTATATGTGAAGTGCTCAAGACCAGTTTTTCCTAATTTTAAATGAGAAAAGCCTGTATAATTGAAGACTTAGCAGATGCTACCCCCTCCTTTTCTCTTCTTCCTCCTATTTTTTCTGCTCTTTTCCTTCTCTACTCTTCTCCCCTCCTCCCCCTCATTCATTCACCTGTGAAGTGACAAAGCAATGCCCCTTCAGGTGGGGAGCTGGGGCTTGAACCGGGATCCTTATGGTGGTCATTGCACTTCACGCCATGTGCTCATAATCTGCTGCGCCACTGCCTGGCACCTGGAAAGTGTTTTTCTAAAGTCTGATTTAAATAGTATCTTCTCCATAAATTGCTACCCATGATAATCTCAGAATATTTCAGGAGGAGATGGAATTTAATAATCTATTGTGGCAATCCTTTAGGAGTAAAAATTATGTAGAATGGAAAATGGAACACAAACATTTTTCATGGTAGAAAAAATCATCTCCTATGGGAGTGGTGGGACAAAAAAGAAAATAGATGAAGCAAACAACAAAAAAAAGGAATTGAAGCACATGTACTTGAAAGAAGAAATATATTTATTTTGTCATATATATATATATTCAACACATATCTATGTTTTCCATTTCTTTTTATATATATATATATATATATATATATATATATATATATATATATATATATAATTAGTGGATTAATTATAACCTTAGCAGCATATGGGCAGAATCTCACACCAGTTTTCCCAAAGACTCCTGTGTAAGTGCAGAAAGTGTCTGCAACAGGTCAGTGATTGAGAACTGTGGGTTTCAGAGGTTGGGGTGGTGGTTCCATAGGCAGAGCACCAGACTGGCATCGTGAGGTCCCAGGTTCCACCCCCAGCACCACATACATTGTCTGGTCTTTTATAAAGTACACAAATAAAAACTTGGGAGTTTAATTTACAAGTGGCTCACAGTGAGGTATGTTGAATAAGTAGACTCTATGGAGCAAATGAGCATAAATTACCTCTGTGTCTATGCTGTTTGGATCACACAAGAATCATCGGTTTCCTGTTTTAAATGTTGATTTAAGAATCATAGTTGTACCTGGGGCCCTAGTGAGGGAATCTTGGCTTCCCCCCATATATTCAATGGGCCTAGACCTCTCATTGGCCCCTCTCTCCACCATCACTGGGCATTTCCATCAGGAACATCACCATAAGCACTCTTGTGGGCCTCTCCAATATCTTGTCCTCACTCTAGAGCAGCGATGGTAGGGAGTGTCCCACTCTTAAGGGAGGCTGGGTCAGCCTACTCTGCCCCTTGAGGAAGATGGGTTCTGCAATAATGCAGCCTAGAATGTTCCCAGCTGTGACTATGAACTATAAATAAATACATAAATAAATAAATAAATAAATAAATTTTATCACCTTACATTTGTAAATCTAGTGGGCATATAAAGACCTGCATTCATTTTATTTTTTCTTTGGGTGATATGGGTTTACAAGTCTATAAATGTTTCAGAAGGACACTTTTATTTTGTCTTCTTCTTTTTTGTAATGTACTACCAGACTATGCTCACTATCAAATAGAATATCCCTGCAATAAAATTAACTAGTCCACTGGACCCCTTCCAACTAGCAACACATTTCCCTCATCAACCTCATTAGTAGTCTCAGCTCTGGAATTCAGTTCCGGGTTTCTTTAATTGATTTTTTTTTGTATTGCCACCAATGTTATTGTTGTTGGTTGGTACCTGGCCCCAGCAGCCATTTTCTCTTTCCTGCTTTTTTTTTTTTTTCTTTCCTTTCTTTTCTTGTTTATTTTTTGTCTTTCTTTCATTTGATGGGACTGAAAGAAATTGAGAGGGAAGAAGGAAATAAAAATGAGGAGAGAAAGATACTTGTTGCTCTGTCTTACCAACCCTAAAGCTCCCCACCCCCAGGGGAGCTCGGGGGTTTGAACCAGGGTCCTTGTGCTTGGCTATGGGTACACTCTAGCAGTTGTGCCACTGCCCAGCCCACGTTTTAATTGTTTTTCTTCTGCTTTGCTTTCTTATTTAATTTTTCCCATATTCTTGAGATCATTCAGTATTTTCCTTTCATTTAACTCTTTCAATATTAGTTGTAGAACTTGCTCATTTCTATTCCTTCCTTCCTTCTTTCTTTCATTTTATTTTTTGCCTCCAGGATTATAACTGGGGCTCAGTGCTTACACATAAATCCACTGCTCCTGGAGGCCTTTTTTGTTTTGTTTTGTTTTTTTCGTTGTTCTTGTTGCTGCTGCTGCTGTTGTTAGATTGGACAGCGAGAAATCGAGAGCGGAGGGGAAGACAGAGAGGGGTAGAGAAAGATAGATACCTGCATACCTGCTTCACCACTACTGAAGCAAACCCTCCTTCGCCCTGCAGGTGGGGAGACGGGGTATAGAACTGGGATCCTCACACTGATACTTGAGCTTTGCACTATGTGCCTTTAACCAGGTACGCTACCGCCCAGCAACCCCACCCCACCCCACCCGGCCCCGAGCTTGCTTATTTCTAATGAATTCCTGTAGTTATCTATTGCTTGTTAATTAAGGATTTTATCAGAAATGCACTTTTTAATCATGACTTTGTTCTCTTTTTATTATTTGTGATTTAGCAGTTCTCCAAAATAATAAGACTAAAGGTATATCACTTCATAACCACACAGGGTCAGCGAGAGTCACCACACCCTCCACAGTCTGCCCTTGCTCACCGCATCATACTTCTCAGAGAGGCCAAGAAACAGTCTGGTTACCCCTTTTTCTTCTTGCAAGTTCATATGCTTTAGTCTTCCATATCTACATCTCACTGAAGCCATCCGCAAGTTTTCCTTCGCTTATCAAATATTCTTTCTGTACCTATCATGATGCTCTTTTTTTCCTTCCTTTTAATGGAGTAATTAGCTCCCCATTCTATAACAAGCCTGTACTGTTAAAATGCGTCTTAATTGAGCATGACACATTATCTAATTTTATATGCGATTTGACTTGCTAATATTTTATTTAAGAATTTTGCATCGTATTTATAAGACAGATTGTTCTGTCAGGTTGCCCTTCTTGTCATGCAATTATCAGATTTTGGTATTAAAATTATGTTGATCTCATAAAAAGGTTTAGGAAGTACTTACTTAACTTATATTTGCTCAACTATTTGTGTGAAATTATTAATATGATATATTCATTCATTCAGTAACTTGCTTGGTAATTAATAGGGCCATTGTACCCATGTACACTTAAATAAGTATTTGGGGAATATAATTTAAAACATAATCAACTGTCATCTATTTATGTTTCTATTTAATAATTTTATCTATGGATTTCTGAGTCAATTCATCTTTATATTCTTTTACCAGATTTTATATGCAAATCTATGGAAATAGCACTTATTAAAATATAGTCATACCTATTTTTGTATTATCAAAACTTTATTAATTTATAAATAATGATAAGTATTTTAAGCATTTAGCAACTTTTTAATATTTGCATGCAACTCAGGAGATGGAGCTTCAAACAGCTTGAAATTGAGAAGGGTGGGGGAGCAGTGAAGCAGGCCTGCAGGTGTCTTTCACTCTTCCTCTCTGTCTCCTCTTCTGTGAAAAAAAGAAAGAGAAGAGAGAGAGAGAGGGAGAGAGAGAGAGAAAGGAGGGAAGGTAAAGGGGAGGGGAAGAAAAAAGTGGCCACTTGCAGCTATGGATTCATAATGTCTTCATCAAGCCCCAGCAATAGCCTATTATATATATATTAGCCCTAGTATATATATATTATACTATATATATACCATATATATATATATATATATATATATATATATATATATATAATAGCCCTAGTATATATATATTATACTCGAGACTGGTGCAGCTAGAAACACAATTTCTATGCCTAAACTTGATTCTGAGCTATGGTACAGGGCCAGGAAGAAATGGCAGTGTGACTATGAACACACTAAGCTGCAGTGCAACAGCCAGAAGAGCTGGTTGAGGCTAGAATAAACCACAAAACAACTTTCAAGGAGCCTCAAACTCATTACCTGCAGTAGCTTGTACAAACATGCAAATAAAAATCACAATCACTTGTATCATCAGTTTACAAATGTTATGGCAACTGACAGATAATCCCAAATTAAACAGGGAAATAAAAAAACAGAGGTCCTGGGTTTCTTAAAAGTCACCATCCCTACCCCCTTGAAACTTGATGATGTTCTTCCCATGGATTAAGTGGAGAATATATTATAGAAAACAAGAAACAGGTTTCTGTCACACACTTGAGGTGGCAATAGTTGATACTTTACAGATGTGAGGTGTTTTACTTGAGAGAAAAAAGAAAGGGGGTGGGGGGAGTCGGGCAGTAGTGCAGCAGGTTAAGCGCAGGTGGCACAAAGCTCAAGGACCAGAGTAAGGAGCCTGATTTGAGCCCCTGGCTCTCCACCTGCAGGAGAATGGCTTCACAAGCTGTGAAGCAGGTCTTCAGGTGTCTGTCTTTCTCTCTCCCTCTCTGTCTTCCCCTTCCCTCTCCATTTTTCTCTGTCCTATCCAACAAGGACCACATCAATAACTACAACAATAAAATAGAAAGGGCAAAAAAAAGGAATTAATAATCTTTAAAAAATAGGCTGTTACTTTCAGCTTTAGAATGGGCTGAATCAAATGTTCTTCCACAGAAACAAGACCCTTCTTCCTGGGAGTTTTCATTCTAGGTGGAACGCTCAATCATGGCGACAGAGCATGCCGGAGCCAAGAGAGACCGGACTTTGGAAGGTTTGTCATCCGGAGCTCTAGTCTGTTCATGCCAAATTCTAGGAAGTTCTTTTTTGTGGAATGGAAACTTAAGTTTGGGTATAACAATGATTTTGCCTGGGGTGCAAAACAGGTTATAAAGTAGCTACTATCCTCTCCCCCCTCTCTTTCTCTCTCTCTCTGTCTCTCTCTCTCTGTGTGTGTGTGTGTGTGTGTGTGTGTGTGTGTCTTTTCTCTCTCTCTCTCTCTCTGTTTTGTTATGCTTAACTGGGCTTCATTGTTCCCAGATGATTTTTTTTTTTAGGTAGAAAGAGACCAGAGCGGGGGTGGGGGGATACAGCATCTGAAGCCTTCTCCACTTTTTTTTATGATAGAATTTTTATTTTTAATTTTTTTATTTATCTTCCCTTTTATTGCCCTTGTTGTTTTTGTTGTTGTTGTAGTTATTGTTGTTGTTATTGATGCCTTCGTTTTATATAGGACAGAGACAAATGGAGAGAGGAGGGGAAGACATAGAGGGGGAGAGAAAGATAGACACCCGCAGACCACCTGTGAAGCAACTCCCCTGCAGGTGGGGAACCAGGAGCTCGAACCGGCATCCTTACACCCGTCCTTGCACTTCATGCCATATGTGCTTAACCGACTGCACTACCACTGGACTGCCAGCTTTCTCAGCTTCTATAGTGTCCGGTGACCCTAACCTTGGTGCAGAATATGGTGAAGTAAATGCCTTCTGAGTTGAGATGCTTTTCAAGTCCAAAGTAGACAATTTTTAATTCAGTAAGTGAATTCAGCATGGGTACAGGACACACAATTAACATTTTTTTAAATATTTAAATGATTATAATAAACTTAAAAGTAAATTAATCAATTCTATTTATAATTACATCCTAAAAATAAAATATCAAGGAAAAAATTTACAAGTGGCATATTCTATCACAAAAACTGTAAAAAGTTCTTGAAAGAAATTAAGAATATTTAAATAAGTAGAATAGATTCACACATTAATAGAACAGATGACTGAATATTTTATACTCTTCAAATGTGATTGCCAAAATAATCCAGTTCATATAATTCCAACTGGTTTCTCAGGAAACATGAACATGCAGAACTAAAACTTCAGAAACAATTTAAGAGACCCAGAACAGTCGAAGCTGTCTTGAAAAGAAGATGCACATCTTACTGAAAACTCCCAGTGTGACGCTAAACAAGATACTGTGTCTTAATCTCTTTTTGATATCTCTTAATTCTTTTTTAGTTGTCTCTAATTTGTCCTCCATCTTGCTAATTCTGTCTTCAGCCTCATTTATTCTATGCTCTCTCCCCTCTACTGTTTTCTGGAGTTCATCTGTTTTGTTATCCTGTTCTGATACTGTTTTAGCTTGTTCAGCTATTTCTGCTCTTAGCTCAGCTTTCATCTTTTCAGCTTTCAGCTCTCTAATAACCTTGAGATAATTAGTGCTTTCTTCCACAGTATCATTTGTTGTTTCTGCATTTCTGATGAAAATTATTTCAAACTCTTTACTCACTCCTGTTATTTCCTTAACTAGTGTTTGGATGTTGACCTCATTATTTTGTGATTCAGCCTTTGGGGGAATTTTAGCTGAACTCTTGTCCTGGTTCATTTCTCCAATATTTCTTCTTGTTGGTTTAACAATTTTAAATAGTATGTTATGAGGTCCCTCTCTCAGTACTTTTCAAATTACTGATCACTCTTGCCTGGATTGACTTGTGTCTAAGTAAGGTACTTAAAGGGTTCACAGTTGTGGAAATTGACAGCTGTTTCAATAGTATTTTAATCCTGAGCTGGAGATCAATGGCTTAAAAGCCTCTTTTGTTCTTTTACTTCCCTGTAGGCTATGGGAGCCTGAGAGCTTTTAAACTATTAGTAGGCTTCTTAGCTTAATCACTGACTCCTGACCAAGAGAGAAAACTGGGTGGGCCAGAGATAATCCAGTGGTTATGCAAAGAGACTTTCACAGGCCCACCAATAGGCCACTGAGGTGTAGACTTTCTCCTGAGTTTCCTCATTATTTCTCTGTTCCCTGGTGTCAGCACAGGGCTGCCCTGATGCTGCTTCAGATTCTGAGGTCAGTAGCAATAGAGACTCACAGTTGCATTTGGTGAGTCTCAGGGGAGTCCTCTCCTCCCTTTAGCTGTCCCCTTGTTCGTGAAACAGACTGGAGGTGGTCCCTTAACTGGTAAACTGCCAGACTGTTACCAGCCACTTAATCTCTCTCCCTAGGCTCTTCTCTGTCCACGAGCCACATGTGTTTGCACTCACTGGTGATTTGATGGGTTCCTGAAGTCGTTCTAGTCCTGTCCTGTTGCAATCCCAGGAACCCATCAAACAACAACAACAACAAAGCTACAGGAATATATGATTTCTAGATTAGACCATGAGCCCCAATGATAACCTAGGAGTCAAAAAACAAATAAATAAAAAATAAAATAAAATAAAATATTTCTTAGTCACAGTGCCAAAAATTTATAATAATGATTAGGATGTTTCTTCAACATATACTGCTGGGAAATATTTAAAAACAAACTAAATTATACACCAGATCTATGCCATACAACAACAACAACAACAAAAAAAATCAACTCCAGATGGAGCAAACACTTAACTATATAGGTCTGAAACTGTAAAACAAACAGACAAACAAACAAACATTCACAGGGAGAAGGCCCAGTGACACTGTTCTTGGCAGCAGTTTGATGGATGTGATGCCAAAAGCCTAGTGGCAGCAAAAACAAGAATAAACAAGTAAGACTAAGTCAAACTAAAAAGCCTTTATGCAACAACAGAAACAGCACAGTGAGAAAACCTGTGGAGCTGGAGAAAATATTTCTAGGCCAAATATGCCATTAAACGTTAATCTCTAAAAAAAAAATAAAATAAAGTAAAAGTTAATCTCCAAAGTATATAAACCATTGCTGGAACAAGGTATCAACAGCCTTGGGAAACTGAATTTTGTTGAACTCTCCAAATTTTGTAGGGGTATGATATCAAAAATAATATGTACGTCATTTTCAAATAGCTGAAAACAATACCAAAAGGTAGTGTGGTAGAGATTTCAAGTGATATTACAAGTAGTGTTTTATTTTTTTTTCCATTCAAGAACAGCTAGTGGCTGGTGTCAAAGCAGCCCCCTGAAGCCACTGTGAGAACCTGTCTTCTATCATCTATAGCAGCTAAGAGCTAAGATGAGGTGATAAGCAGGGAATTTTCTCCAAATTAAAAATTATGTACAGTAAAGATCACAAGGGATCAAGCAGTGGCTCAGTGGGTTAAGTGCATATAATACTAATCACAAGGACCCATGCAAGGATCTTGTTTCAACCCCCCTGGCTCCCCATTTGCAGGGACATTACCTCATAAGCAGGGAAGCAGGTCAGTTGGTGTCTTTCTCTGTCCCTTTCTATATCTCCCTTCTCTCCCAGTTTTGTTCTGTCCTAGCCAACAAAAACAAAAACAAACAAACAAACAAAACAAAACAAAAAAAAAAAACAGGGAAAAATGTCTTCTAGGAGCCATGGATTCAAAGTGCAAACACTCAGCCCCAGCAATAAACCTGAAGGAGAAAAAAAAGTTACATCATGGATATGATACCCTTACATGATGAAAACAGCTAAAAAGACATACTGGGATCTTGAGAATAAGAAATTCTTGCACTCATATGCTAAATATAAATTGTCTACATGGAAAAGTCATAATACTAAGTCATAATACTGGTAGTGACAAAAACATGGTGCATACAGATGTTGAGTTATAATGGCACAGTCATGAAACTTAACAAAATGTTAAACTACTGTTAGTTCAACAAAAAAACATTTAGTGGTCCAGGAGATGGTGATAAGGCATGAGGTTCTGAGTTCAATCCTTGGCAGCACATGTACTAGAGTGATATTTGGTTCTTTCTCTCTTATCTTTCTCATTAATAAATAAATAAAATCTTAAGAAAATATAAACGTAGAAGATTCAAATTGGTGAGTATCTAACTCTGAAAAAGTGGAACAACAATAGCAGCACTACAAGAACTACAGGAACCAACAATGACTGAAGAATTATTTGAAACACAGAAAAATCCAAAGGCAGAGGAAAGAAGCACAAGGAACATAGGAGAGGAGAAATAGATTATCTAATGATACAGATCTCTTCCTCACAGGGCTCAGCGCCCTTACAAAAATTTAATAATGTGAGCTGCCTTGAAGAACCTACTCAAAATGAAAGCAGTTAAAGTTACACCAGGAATCTTCACTGCATCCAAGACCCATTGAGTCTGTGAGGCTAGCTTCCACCATGCATGGACCCCAATCAGTCCGTATACAGAGCAGACCCCTGACACCACACATAGGAAGGATGCTCAACCTCCCTGCCAGAGCATGTCCAGGGAAAACTCATGACACGACCCAGGACAGGGACCTCTAAGTGCCACATAAGCCCTGCCAGAGACCTGTGTCACCCAACAAATGCCAACAGGGCACTATCCAGGGTTTTCCCACACTGTGACTCACCTTGGGACTATCCCAAGCAGAACTGTTTCTGCTGTGACATACCCCTGTCATTCCTAGCTAAGGACTCTCACTTCTGAGTTCTCAGGACAACTTAAAGCATGTTAGCAACACACAAAATGGGAAGACCAAGAAAATTCAATCCACCAACCAATTTAAGACAAAGTCCAGAGAATAACTCTATTAAATCAGAGACAATAATATTTGAGGTTGAACCTGAAAAACTAGCCAACATGTTTGCTATTGAAGTGATAGAAATCATAGATGAAAACTACACTGGCAAGAGAAAAGCAGGATATTAGACCCCCAACACAAAATAGGAGTCAAAACATAGGAGAAGGAAAGAAAGAAAATGCCGAAATTGATGAAACAATAATAGCACTAGCCGAAGGGACTGCCATATTAGCCCAGTAAAATAACACAATAGCAGAGCTAGAAGTTACTGCAGCAGGACAAAGTAAAAAATATATTAACTAAAAGCTTAGTTCAGGCAAAGATAAAAATTAATGATCTAATAAATAGATCGAGGGGCTCACTAACAGAACGAACTTTGATGCCTGGGTTGCACAGCAGATGTCATCGGCGTAGATGAACTGCCTTGAAGAAGTTTCTGGGAGGTCATTGATGTAAATATTAAATAGCGTAGGAGCCAGAACAGAGCCCTGGGGGAGGCCACTTGAGACAAGTCTCCATCTGCTAGACTTGTCACCCAGATGCACCCGGAATCTTCTGTTTTGGAGAAGAAACGATATAGTGTTGGCCACCCATGGAGGCAGGCATCTTGAGATCTTGACTAGGAGACCACAGTGCCAAACCATGTCATAGGCTGCTGTGAGATCAACAAAGACAGTACCCATCTTTAAATTCTTCTGGAATCCATTTTCAATGTAAGTTGAGAGGGCCAGGGCTTGTTCACAGGTAGATCTTCCTGGAAACCAGCTTGGGCGGGTGATAGGAATTTCTCTGTAAGAGGAGAAATACATGACAGAAGCAGCCTCTCAAGGAGTTTGTAACACACGGAGAGGAGAGAAATTGGTCTATAGCTGGCGGCCAGTGTTGGGTCTTTCTTTGGTTTCAAAACCACTATAATCTTTGCATGACGCCAAACTTTGGGCATAGACTCAGATTCCAAGATGTGGGACAGGAATGAAGCGAGCCACTTCTTTGCTGCGGGACCCAAGTTAAGAATGAGTTTATCCCAGAAACTTCTTCAAGGAAGTTCATCTACGCCTATGACATCTGCTGTGCAACTCAGGCATCAAAGTTCGACATCCTCGAGGAAACACTCACGAAAGACATGTCTCTGATATCTGATTACTGTAAAAAATGGCGACTAATCCCTAGCACTGCAAAAACGGTATCATCTGTTTTCCATCTACACCATGCCTCGGCCTCGCGTGAGCTTAATGTGCAGCTTGGCGATACGAGAATCCGGCAAGAAGCCCAGCCAGTCTATCTTGGCGTTACTCTCGATCGCACTGTATCATTTCACGAACATCTCATAAAAACAGCAGCAAAGGTGGGCGCGAGGAATAACATCATTGCAAGACTGGCCAGCTCCTCATGGGGCTCGAGTGCTTCCACACTACGATCATCATCTCTGGCATTATGCTATTCCACTGCAGAATACTGTGCCCCAGTATGGTTCCGTAGCCCCCATGTCCACTTGGTCGATTCCAAATTATATTCCTCCATGAGGATAATTTCTGGAACCATCCGTTCCACCCCAGTTCCATGGCTTCCAGTTCTTAGCAACATCGCCCCGCCAGATATTCGTCGGGATGCGGCATCATCTAAGTTCATTTCCCACGTCTACGCTCGACCAGACCTGCCAATATACGCGGATATCTTCGCCCACCCTGTCCAACGCTTGATGTCTCGTCACCAAATCTGGTCCCCTATGCCTACACTGAACTTCTCTGTTCCAGTCTCTTGGAAACAGAGTTGGCAATCAGCTGAGGTAGAGAACAAACACCTCATCACAGACCCCTGCAAGCGTCAACCTGGCTTTGACTTAGCACGTTATGATTGGGCCCTCCTCAATCGCTATCAAACAGGCCATGGCCAGTGCGCCGCTATGTTCCATCGCTGGGGAGCCAGAGACGACCCGAACTGCCCCTGTGGCTCCAGACAGACTATGACCCACATAGTCAACGACTGCCACCTCTCCAGATTCAAAGGAGGTCTCGAAACTTTACATCAGGCTCAACCTGATGCTGTTGACTGGCTATGGAAGAAGGGCAAACGCTAGAAGAAGAACTAACAAAACAGCAAAGACTGAAGAAAGAATTAGTGAGGTGCAGCAAAGCACAAGGACTAGCATAATGATCCCAGTTCAAGGCCCAGGCTCCCCACCTGCATGGGAGTTGCTTCGCAAGCAGTGAAGCAGGTCTTCAGGTGTCTTTCTTCTCCCTCTCTGTCTTCCCCTCCTCTCTCCATTTATCTCTGTCTTATCTAACAACATCAATAATAACCCGTGCAGCTGGTTAAGAGCAGGTGGTACAAAGTGCAAGGACCTGTGTAAGTATCCCAGTTCCAGCCCCTCAGTTCCTCTCCTGCAAGTGAGTCGCATCACAAGCGGTGAAGCAGGTCTGCAGGTGTCTATCTTTCTCTCCCCATCTTTGTCTTCCCCTCCTCCATTTCTCTCTGTCCTATCCAACAACAACATCAATAATAACTACAACAATAAAACTAAAAGGGCAACAAAAGGGAATAAATAAATATTTTTTAAAAAATATTTTAAAAAATGACAACAAATGTTGAAGAGGATGTGGGGAAAAGGGACACATGCACTGTTGGTGGGAGTATACAGTAGTTCAACCTTTGTGGATATCTGTCCAGAGTTTTCTTAGAACTTTAGAAATGGACCGACCTTATGACCCAGCAATTTGTTTTCTGGGGATTTACCCAGAGGAAACAAAAACACCTATTCCAATAGATCTATGCATACCTCTGTTCATAGTGGCACAATTTCTAATAGCCAAAACCTGGAAGCAATCTATATGTCTAACCACAAGTAAACTGTCAAAAATTGTTATGGAGATAGAGATAGATAGATAGATAGATAGATAGATAGATAGATAGATAGATAGATAGATATGACAAATGAGGGGACTGGGCACTAGTGTAGGGGGTTGGGTTTAAGGGCACATGGTTCAAAGAGCAAGGACCTGCATAAGCATTCTGGTTTAAGCTCCCCACCTGCAGAGAGGTCTCTTCACAAATGCTGAAGCAGGTCTGCAGGTATCTTTCTCTCCTCCTCTTTGTGTTCCCCTCCTCTGGCGATTTCTCTCTGTCCTATCCAACAACAACAACAGCAATGGCAACAATATCGACAACAAGGGTAACAAGAGCAACAATATGTAAATTCATAGTGCAGACACCAAGCCCCAGCAATAACCCTGGAGGAAAATATATATACTAATGAGGTTTTAAAAATCATGAAGTTGTCTCTTTTGTGTCTTCTTGGATGGAAGAATTCATGTTAAGTGAGATATGCCAAAAAGAGAATAACAAATACCAAATGATCTCACTTATAAGCAAAACATAATATATAGGGAAAGGGAGGGAGAACACACAGTGGAAAGTGGACTGGGCATGGTGTTTTGCATTAGAGCAGGGTACAAAGGGACAGAATGGTGGAAAATGATTGTGGGGTCTTGGTACATAATGAAATTCTTTCATGTAGTAATAACTGTTATATAAAGCATTAACTTCCTCTATAAAAGTATCTAAAGACAAAGAAAAAATACATATTACCATTAAAAATTCCAAGATGTTACTTACAGACATCAAATGCTTTTATAGCTTTTTTTCATTCCATTTGTATGTCATTTTAACTTGCTTGATCAAAACTTAAAAGAAAACTTTAGAAAGTGGCAATGAGGAAAATAATTAAGCATGTTCAATGTAACTAATCTTCCATGAAGTGAGTAGCAAGCAATTAAGAGTTCACACTTTTCCTGCACCCCCTTTCAACTTTAAACACATTTCAGAATACCTAAACTGATTTTCTACTTAGTATATTATCAGATTTTCATCATCCTGGGAGAATCATGTGTATGCTTTCTTTCACAGCCACCATACCTTTAGTAGTCAGAACAAACATACAAGAATAGAGAGATAAGTTGATATATAAGAACACCACTCTTTCAGTTTTCCACCAAATGTCCCAATCACTCTGCCATTCTGTATTATAAATGTTTAAATGTATCTTTATTTATTTATTTATCGGATAGAGACAGGCAGAAATAGAGAGGGAAGGAGAGACAGAGAGATATACAGAGAAACCTGTAGCTTACAACAAAGCTTTCCCCCCTGCAAGTGGGGACTGGGGGTTCAAACCCAGGTCTTTGTGCATTGCAGCATGTGTGCTCAAACAGCTGTGCCATCACCCAGGCCCATCCAGTATTATTTATAACCCAAGCTTCTTCAGCTTTGCAAATTTCAGAGAACTTATCAAAATTAAAAAAGCATAATTTATATGAAGTCATTGTTCTATTAGTTAGGATCTATTAATATTAAAACTATCTGTATCTCAAATTATTTTTTAATTTTTTGAAATCTCCTGATTTTATTTTATTTATTATTGGATAGAAACAGACAGAAATTGAGAGGGAATGGGGAGCTAGAGATGGTGAGAGACACCTGCAGTCCTGCTTCACCACTCATGAAGCTTTCTCTATGCTGGTGGGGACAAGGGATTTTGAACCCCAGTCCTTGTGTACTGTAATGTGTGCTCTTAACCAGGTGCACCACTGCCTGGCCTCCTACACCTCAAAACTTTAACAAAATTATTTCTATGTAAATATGAATAGTTTTCTTAAAATTGCCAATTATTTTTTCTTTATTACAGAAAATTATCTTTCTCTGCTTTTTCCTTCCTTCCTTCCTTCCTTCCTTCCTTCCTTCCTTTCCTTTCCTTCTTTCTTTCTTCCTTCCTCTCTTTCTTTCTTTCTTTCTTTTTCTTTCTTCCTTCCTTCTCCATTTTTTCTTTGTCTTCACCATGACTTCACCAATCCAAGCCAAGGTTTTCAGATAGAAAGACAGGGGACCATGAAGAAAGATCCAAAGGCAACAAAACTTTCTTTGGTCCTGTGGGGGCCAGGTTTCAATCTGAGCTGTGTGCATGACAAAGCAAACATAATACCCAAATAAACTCCCTTGCTAACCCAGTAATTTACTTCCAAATCATAATATCAATCAAAATTCATCATTATATATTTGATAAATATACAAACAATTGACAGTCAAATTTAGGTGATAGATAAAGGACAGTTATTTGCCAGGATAATATGTCAAGATAGTAAAATATGTACTACCACAACAAAAAGAACTTTTTTTATGTTTTTCTTTTTTTTTTACCATCCTAGAAATTTCAACATAAATTTGTCAGTGATTTTGTATGAAGGTTTCATAGTGGAACCAGGAAATATATGAGGCATACTTCAACATAAGCTTTAAAAGTATGATATAAGTAATGTTCATTTTTTTCTCTATCCTTTGACTCAATACAAACAGGCAGAAAGGAGATTATGGAGAAAAGAATGATACAGAGATGAGGAGCCCATGGGATCCATGTAAGGATGCTGTCATAAGACAGTGCCCAAGAACTTTATGAGCTTAATCAGCATCCAGTTTCCCTTCTGGACACCTGCCAATGAGGAATTTAGCTCATAACAGCCAGTCCTTGTAAAAGGTAAAGGGGCCCTTTTGTTATTCAAGAAATCCCTAGGGATCCTTCCTTCTATTAAATAGCAGTAGACACATTAATGTTCCTCATAATAGAAACCAGGTTGTGCATAACTGGAAGTTCCGGTCGCAAAAGAAGAAAGATGTTTCTCATGGGACTAAAGTAAGACTAAACCAACTGTTAGAGATTTTTCAGTCAAGCGGAAAGTGAAGGGAAGGGCTCTACCATCTTTAATTAGGGGCAAAGTGACCTACAGAACAAGAACATCTATTCATCTATTCTTTCTTTCAGATCCACAAGCATCTTGACCATTTGCAGCTTCAGTTGGACCACTGATGAAGCAGTGAGAAAACAATGGCTAGGAAACAGAGACATTAGGTTCACTGTCCCCTCAATGATGTCTTAACACTCACCTTTCAAACAATATGTATTATTGTCAGGTGAGCTTCATTTCTTATGTTTTTAATTATCTTTATTTATTTATTGGATAGAGACAGTCAGAAATTGAGTTGGATGAAGGTGATAGAGAAAGACAGAGAGACACCTGCAGCCCTGCTTCACCACTCACAAAACTTTTCCCCTTCAGGTGGGGAGCTGGGACTCAAACCTGGGTCCTTGCACACTGTAACTTGTGCGCTCAACCAGGTGCACCACTACCCAGTCCCTTATGTTGTTTTGTATATCACGACTTCTTCATTATATTAAAGCTACATTATAAAATATTTACAGTATGCTTTTTTCTTGGAAGTACTACAAGGAAATACTTGAAGATATGAGATACTTCTGAGCCCAGGAGAGGATATTCTGGGAAGACACTACCCCCATCCCAGCCACCCCCCCACACACACACACTTTCATACATTCTCATGTCACACTTGAGTATCTTTGCTTTCAGGTCACACATGTCAAAATTCCGAGTAATATTATAAAATAAATTTTTCAGTGCAGGCTCTTGGCGGACCTGGCTGAATGCACATGTTAAAATGCATAAGGGCTTGGGTTCAAGTCCCCAGTTCCTACCTGTAGGAGGCAAGCTTCACAAGTGGTGAGGCAGGTCTGAGGGTTTCTCTCTGTCTCTCTTCCGTTCTACTTCCTCCTTCCTCTTGATATCTGGCTGTCTCTATCCAATAAATAAAGATAATAAAAAAGAAAATAATAATAAAAAAGAAAATTCAAGTCTAAGCAAGTTAGGAAACTACATGCACAAAAAAAATAGTCATTAATTAGAAATTGCTTTTTTATATATAAAACAATAATAACTGTCCCATAAATAATAATGAGAGAATTTCATAAATAAGATGAAATAGTTTACAATTACAAAGAATTTTAAAGATTAAAAAAAAAAAAAACCTCCATATAAACATGAGGTCCTTTTTAGTCTAATTTTCTAGTCCCATTTATTTATTGGTCAGTAAGAGCACAATTGACTGGTTTGGAATTGCTCTTGGTAATGCTTCTAAAGTGTTGAGAATTTCAGTTTTATTTTATTTAACTTACTGGCAGATCACTAAGTTCCTAATTTTATGCCACTTAATTTGTTTGAATTCCCTTCGCTAAGGCTTTACAAAGAGAAATGCTATTAAAGTTGCATGTGTTGTTCTGATATTCCAGGTATGAATTGTCACACAAACTAGAGCTTTAAAATTTGAGTAGAATTTTATAGATACAACACATTTTAATTAATCTCTCTGAAGCAGTTTCCTCTGTTGATCAGATCAGATGTCTAATGAGAGCAGATCAAATGTCTGTTCCTCTATAATTTCATCAGCCTTAAACATCTTCTCTTCATAAACTTGATTTTATCTAGCAATACTTTCTGTTTTCTCCAATATTAAAGGACTGAAACCCATGGTGAAAAGAAATGAAAGATGATGATTTTTCAGGGTGGGTAGTGGCACACCTGGTTGAGTGCACACATTACAATTAGCAAGGACCCAGGTTCAAACCCCCAGTCCCCACCTGCAAGGGGAAAGTTTCATGAGATGTGAAGCAGGGCTGCAGGTGTCTCTTTGTCTCTATCCCTCTTAATATCCCTATGCCCTCTCAATTTCTCTCTGTCTCTATCCAAAATAAATAAAATATTAACATGATGACTTTTTAATATTTATTTATTTATTCCATTTTGTTGCCCTTGTTGATGTTTTTTATTGTTGTAGTTATTATTGTTGTTATTGATGTTGTTGTTCTTGGATAGGACAGAGAGAAATGGAGAGAGGAGGGGAAGACAGAGAGAGGAGAGAAAGATAGACATCTGCAGACCTGCTTTACTATTGTGAAGAGACTCCCTTGCAGGTGGGGAGCCAGAGGCTGGAACTGGCAGTAGGGCAGTAGCACAGCAGGTTTTCATTTTTTTATTTATAAAAAGGATGATGACTTTTTAGATACAAGAAATTCAATTAGGAAAATATGTACCTTTAAATATATACTTTTATGAAATATCCTTTTCACCCAAAGAAATTTCATAACACTCTCATTGTATTTGCATAGACCTACCTTCTCTAGCTAATAATAATAATAAATAAATGCAGTGTTTAAGTCAGTGCATGCAAAGCAATTTGATTCATTATTCAGAGGCTAAATTTCATATTATGATTAATTTAGGTATACTTATTGCTTTAATACAACCAGTTTCTAGTATCTGTTTGAATTATTAGATGAGAATTCAAATATTATTCATACATATATATATATTAAGAATTATTTTGTAATATTTTTTTCATCACCACTTTGATTAGTGCTGGGGCGTGGTACTGGCACCATGAATCCATGGCTTCCTGTGGCCTTTTATTTTTCCATTTTATTTTTGTTTGTTTCTATTTTTATTGGATAGGACAGAGAGAAACTGAAAGGGAAGGGGAGGTGGAGAGGAAGAGAGGAAGATAGACACCTACAGACCTGCTTCAGCACTTTTGAACTTCTCCCCTGTAGGTGGGGAGTGGGAGCTAGAATGTGGGTGCACAGTGAGTGATATGTGTGCTTAACCGGGGGCACTAGTGCCAGGCCCCATAAATATTTAATTCATTTTCAAGATATTTACAGACCCAACATTACCTACCTATTGTGCCAACCAGGGCATTCCTTTAAAGAGTGGATGATGCTAATTCAGTACCTGAATTAATCATCCAAATGAAAAAAATCTTAAGCACTATTTATGGTTTACCCTCTGGGCTTCCTGTTATTCATCATTTAAGCTGATTTACTCTTTTTAAACTTCTGGTAAAATTCATATTATGTAATTTCAGTGTGACACATGAACAATGAGATTGTCCTAGAGAACTTAGTATGCAGCTTACCTAGTTGTGCAGAAGACTCCAGAGTCTACTGTTTTCCTCTCAAGACTCTAACATATTTTGAAATCAGTGGCATGACTGAATAAGAGATGTGCTTGATAATAAAATGAAATTAGTCTTTAGGAGTCAGGATTCAAGTTACATAGCTAAGAATATGACCAAACACTTTATCCTTCTGGGGAGGGCATATTTTCAACAACTAATCTGGGTGGGACAATGACCAACCTAATCAATGTATGTCTCTTGGGTTTAGGCTCTTTTTGTTCTCTCTCTTTCTTTTTTTTTTCCCCCTCCAAGGTTATCACTGACTTTTTTCCCCCCATTTTATTGGTTAAGACAGAGAGAAATTCAGAGAGGAGGGGTAGATAGCAAGGGAGAAAGAGAGACACCTGCAGATCATCTCCATTGTTTGTGAAGCGTCCCCCTGCAGGTGGGGAGCTGGGGACTCTAACCCAGATCCTTGTGTGGGTACCTGCGCTTAGCACTATGTGTGCTTAACCGGGTGCACCACTGCCAGGTCAGGTTCTTGCTGTTCTCAGTCGCATAATGAGTCTGAACAAGTAGAAAACATTTTTTTTCTTTTGCTTTCCAAAGTTAATGTTAGAAATATGGGAGTAGGGCGGTAGTGCAGCAGGTTAAGAGCACGTGGCACAAAGTGCAAGGACCAGAGTAAGGATCCCGGTTCAAGTCCCAGCCTCCCCACCTGCAGGGGAAGTCTCTTGACAGGAGAGTCTACAGGTGTCTACAGGTGTCTGTCTTTCTCTCCCCCCTCTGTCTCCCCCTCCTCTCTCGATTTCTCTCTGTCCTATTCAACAACAACAATAACTACAATAACAAAACAACAAGGGCAACAAAAGGGAAAATAAATAATAATAGAAAAAAATTAAAGTTAAAAATATATGTCTCAAGATTTAATAGGAGTTAGATACCTCTCATTTGTAAATTTTGATAGTCTAATATTCTGCCAGGCATTGGCAGTTTTTTAAAATTATTTAATTGCCACCAGGATAAGCAATGGGGCTTAGTGCCTTCAAAATTAATCCACTCTTCCCAATGAATATATATATATATATATATATATATATATATATATATATATATATATATATATGTGTGTGTATATATATATATATATAATTTCTTTTTGATAAAGGCAAAGAGAAATGGAGAGGGAAAGGAGAGAGAGATATCTGCAACAATTTTCACTGCTGGTGTAGTTGCCCTCTTGTAGGTGTGGAACAAGAACTTGAACCAAGGTCCTTGCACATAGTTGTATGTGTGTTCTACTGGGTATTGCCACATCCTGGACACAGCAATTGGAAAATTTATAAAACTATTACAACAAATATAAGTATTTTAGGTTTATTGAGCTATGTGGTCTCTGTTAAAATCACTGAAATCTACTGTTACAGGTGAAAGAAGTCCCAGACAATTCAATAATCAATAGGTCTATACATGCTCCAGCGAATATAGAATATCGAAATAGTGCTGCCAGTTTCTGAATTATAGTTTGTCAACTTTATTATAATGGAGCAGTAGAGAAATTTAATTATTAAAGTTCTAGTTCAATTATTTTCATGCTTAGATTGTTTTAATTACTTCTTACTTCATTCATGTAATAACTTTTTCTTTATATGTTATTCCTCCTCATGTTGAATGCCTTAAAATAGTAATCCACCTCTAGGTTCATGATTAGTCAACAGTTGGTTCTGCTTTATTTCTTAACTATTTTTCAGCTACTAGATTCCAGATGCTGACTTCCCTGGACAGACAACCCACCAATGTGTGCTGGAACATCACCGCCCCAGACCCACTAGGGAAAGAGAGAGTATGGATCCACCTGTCAACACCCATGTTCAGCGGGGAAGCAATTACAGAATTCAGACCTTCCACCTTCTGCACTCCATAATGACCCTGGGTCCTTTCTCCCAGAGGGATAAAGAATAGGAAAGCTTTCAAGGGAGGGGGTGGGATATGGAGTTCTGGTGGTGGGAATTGTGGGGAAATGTACCCCTCTTGTCCTATGGTCTTGTCAATATTTCCATTTTATAAATAAAAATTATATAAACACACACCAAAAATAATGATCCATGGGGAGCTGGGCTGTGGCACACTGAACTGAGAGACAAGCCCCAATGCAAAAGGTCCCAGGTTCCAGTCTCTTGTCTCCTCTTACATGCAGGTGGGCAGCTTCACATGAGGTGACATGATGCTGCAGGGGTCTCACTATCACTCTCTCTCTCTCTTTCTCTTCACTCTGTATTTCTCTGTCTTTATACAATAAATTATATATATATTTAAAATACTGATCTGTAGGAAAAGTGACTATTTGGCTTGGCAAAATAGCTCACTTGGAGACTGCTTGCTGCTTTGCCCTGTGTGTGAACTGGCTTTAAACTTGGACCCCATTGCACTGATAGAATCTTCAGAGCTGTTTCCTCTCTCTCTCTCTCTCTCTCTCTCTCTCTCTCTCTCTCTCTCTCTCTCCTCTCTCTTGCTAGGAAACACACCTGGGAGCCTATGCATGTCTAGTCAACTCTTTATTTTTCAGTTAGTTCTTCACACATATGGATGCATGAATGTCTTCATAAATTTATCACATGCTTTGCAAGCTTGTTAATTTTATTCTAATACTTTTTAAATTTTGAAAATATGTGTTTTTCTATTGTTGAAAAAAAAGTTAAACCCAACAGAATCAAAATGGAATTGTTAACATCCAGTTATTGGTGTTACCAGAAGAAGTAATGCAAAACCATGCCAAAAGACCACAGGTCAAAATTCATATGGGAAAAAGTGAAAAGGCTCATGCCCCACAGAAAGTGGAGTCATTTGGGAATGAGCAGGACCCCTTAGAGCTGTGCATAGACTTTAAAGGAGTTTGTTACTTCTAGGGATGTGCTTATCAAGTACATTCTGAGTAAAACACAGCAATTGGATAATCATCTATCCTGGGGGAAATGAGCTGCTTTGGCTGTGGCTTGGATCTGGGGTTTCTGTCAGTTCATGAGATAAATAAGCATACAATAAAATGAAAATGACAAATAATTTGTCACATAAAAGACAAAAATTGGGTGACAGATATACATTCTCACTCTGAGGAGCAGACACATTTTTTTGAAGAAATACTTTACTCTTTTACTCAGGTTTTGTTATGGTCATCTAGTCTTATGCTAAGTCCCTGATAATAAAGCAGAAGTGTATTATGAAGAGACAAGTATAGCATGATTGGATTTCTCAAATTATTCAGTCCCAATGGCATTTGATTAAGAATAAGTATAAACCCCCAAATTCCAGTGAAATCAAAAGACAACCTATAACAATGGTAATAGATTATAAAAAGTCAAATAGAGAATGTAAATAGGGGGCAAGTGGTGGTGTGCCTGGTTGAGCACACATGTTACAATGTGCAAGGATCCAGGTTCAAGCCCCTGGTTCCCACCTGTGGGGGAAAGCTTTTCTACTGCAGTTGTCTCCCTGTCTCTCTCCCTCTCTATCACACCCCCACCCATCTTGATTTCTGGCTGTTTCTAGCCAATAAATAAATAAAGACAATTATAAAAAGTTTTTTTTAAAAAAGAAAGAACTTAAATAAGTGGACTTCACAATCATCATGTTAAATTTGTTCACTACATTAGCTGACTAGATCGGTGATCTCGTCAGATAATTTACTGAGTAAAAATAACATGTCAGATGATGGACTGGACAGAAAAGGAGACAGTATAAAAGACAGAAATAATTATTTGGCTGACAGCTCATAAAAACAGTACTAGATTTAAATAGAATAGAAATTAAATGATAAAAGTACAAAAATAAATTGAAGTGTCAATGTGTGTTAAAGGGATATGCGGTAAGTTCACAATAGCTGTCCAAAACTTTTCACATATGAATTTATAGAAATAAATTAAATAAATTTCATATTATTATAAGACAAAAACAACAAATGAAGAAATGATGTAGGTCCCCACCTACAAAAGGGAAGTTTTGCAAGCATTTCAGCAGCACTGTGTTTCCCTTCTGTTTTGTTTTTATTCTCTATTTCTCTGTCTCTCATCCTCTACCCACCCCACCCCCAGAAAAAGAAATATATAGATGCAAAAAAGGGTAGCTTTTTGTGAACTTTAAAAGAACAGCAATAACCCTAAAACTATGACATAGAGAAATAACCCAAAACATTGTTTTAAAAAATAGTAGTGGTTAACCTCTTAATGCAAACAATGGAAAACAGAGGTAGTTTATTTATTTTTTTTAATTTAATTTTATTTATTTATTCCCTTTTGTTGCCCTTGTTGTTTTATTGTTGTAGTTATTATTGATGTTGTTGTTGTTGGATAGGACAGAGAGAAATGGAGAGAGGAGGGGAAGACAGAGAGGGGGAGAGAAAGACAGACACCTGCAGACCTGCTTCACCGCCTGTGAAGGGACCTGCCTGCAGGTGGGGAGCCGGGGGCTCGAACCGGGATCCTGACGCCGGTCCTTGAGCTTAGCGCCACCTGCGCTTAACCCGCTGTGCTACAGCCTGACTCCCAATAGAGGTAGTTTAAATTGTCCGATTTTTATTTTGTTCTATTTTAATTGATTCATTTCACTTTCTTTTAGTCTACAGGACAAAGAAAAAATCAAAATGAAAATAAAAACTAACTGGATGATAATAAATGCACAATAAGTCAAAAGTTCTGCAGTTAAATAAATTTTAGGAAAGTATGTACATAGGTAAGTGGAAATTTTGCCAAAAACTGTTGCATGACTAATCAAGATATCTATTATAGCAACATAGGAATTAAATAATAAGTTAAATTTTAGATAATGAATTGATATTACTACTAAAGTGGAAATTGAAATACTATAAAACATAAGAGAACATGGATTCTTTGGAGAAAATAACAAAAAAGTTAAAACTTTGATTTATATGAAGAAAAAGAATGAGGAGGCATAAATATTCAAACTAAAGAATGAGGAACTGAGTACAGATCATGGTGTCTAGAAAGACAAATCCAGTGTAAGCACAGGCAGGGTGAGATTTTACTTTCTTTTCTCTTCAGGTTATCAGCTTCTGGACAAATATCACCATTGCTCCATATGATAATTTTGGTAGGTGAGAGGTGTTGGGGAGAGAGGAAGAAGAGATATAGATGTAGCAATATTATACCACCTGTGAAGCTTCCTTCCTGTAGCTGTGGATGCCTAGGGCTTCAACCTAGGTCCTTGTGCAAGGCAATGCTTGTGTCTTATTGGGCGAATGACCACCTTCCTGCCACAGTGAGATTTGAAATGAAATAATGAATCCATATAAAACCACAATGAAAACATTGATGGAACACTTTCACTCCTGAAACTCAAGGACATCTTTGATGATATAAACCCAACTGCAAAGAAGACTAAAACAGAAACCAATCCATGGGACTACATCAAATTGAAGAGCTTCTGCACAGCCAAAGAAACCATCACTCAAAGAGTCCCCACACAGAATGGGAGAAGATCTTCACATGCCATTCATCAGACAAGAGATTAATTACCAAAATATACAAAGAGCTCAACAAACTTAGCAACAAAAAAAGCAAATGACCCAACCCAAAAATGGGCAGAGGATATGAACAGAACATTCACTACAGAAGAGATCCAAAAGGCTAACAAACACATGAAAAATTGTTTACTTCCCTGCATGCTTCTCTCAGCTCATATTAACTGATACTGCATTAGCTGATCCTAACCTAATCAATGCAAAGCGTATCACCTCGGCATACTTCACTTTGGAATGTGTCCAGACACATCAGGGGTGGAATGTCAGCCCTTCAGCATTATTACTCAGATGAGACCTTTCCTTTCTCATAGGACTCCTTAACTCCATTGCACGTGGTTCACTTCCTAACAAAGCCTCAAAACCTAGATGCAGACCAGGTCTCATGAGACAGGCATATGTACACATAAATTAGGGCAAAATATATACCTGAAATCAAAAGTACACAATAGTTTGCAGTGAGTCAATAAAGGAAGCAAGCAGAAAGAGTTAAAAAGTCACCATAAAGTTCCTAAGGAAGTAGTGTCTACTAGGACTACAAAAGCTGAATAAGGGCAAGAGACTGGTATACTCTAATGATGATTCTTTAGTCACTATCAGGCCACCCCATAAGCTGGGGCCCTAGTCTGGGAGTCCTGGGACCCCCATACAGACACAATAAGCCTAGACCTTGAATAGAACATTATTTCCATTATCAGTGGCCATCTCCATCAGGAACAACATAATGGACCCCTTTGTGGGCCCCCATACATCTTTGCCCTCAATGTGGATCAACAGTGGTAGAGAATGTTCCATCTTCCAAATGGGGGTTGGACAATATACTCTATCTATCAGCTGGAGAAGATGGGTTCTGAAATTGGTGCAACTCGGAATGTTCCTACGGATGACCATAGAATGCAAGTTCGGTCCTAGGGATATAGCGTTTACATAGGCACCTATGCTGAATATGGGCCCTAGATCAAATTGATGGAGTTTACAGTAAAAAATATTTATACACTTTTCCCACATTGGGAGCTACTCTCTTCCTTGATCCAGCTTTCTAGCCCTTTTTCCAGCCATTACACCATGTCCCCAGATAATAACTTAGGTACAACTGCATATCAATTGTACAAGGCTCTGGGTCTAGAAAAATTAAAATAAATTAATTATGTAGTGAAAAATAGCACTATTGGTACTCAAATAAATAACAGAAATACTCCATGCCTTACTAAGGTCCTTGAAAGCAGATCACACATATCTTACAGTATGTCCATGTGCATATATTCTTAGTAGTATGTGTAATCTCTCAGGGTGTGTATATATCTGTGTGTTATTAATATACTTAGGAAAGGAAAGGGAATTAGATGCTCTAAGTCCATTATAAATGCATATTAATTTTCCAGTGTTATTTTTATTTTACTTTTTTTCCAGTGTTATTATGTTTCAGATTTATTCAGAGAAATATGTCTGACATAATAAGTGTATGCAGATGTTATAAAAATAACAACTTATGCTGTTTGTCAAGTGATTAAGATATCCTGTTGCAAAGTATGTGAAGCAATTTGCTGTTTGAAATATTGTAACAATCGGATATGGTCAAATTTATCCTGAGTTTTACTGAGACTACAAAATGACTTAGCAACCCATAAATCCACACATGACAGTACTTAAGCAGGTTTCAGAAATGATTTGTAATGAAAGAAGAATTTTACTATAATTGTTTGCTATGGCCGTAAAAACATTATGGAGTAAAAAACAGTGACAAGACTATGTTAAATGTTTTCTTAGAAACTTTATTTATATAGCATGGAAGGGAAAACAATGTTTTTAGATAAAGGCCAAGAGGTAGAGAAGAGAGACTGAGAAGAGGAAGGAGGAGGAAGAGGAGGGAACAGAGGAGAGTAGGAGAGGGGAGAGGGTAAGGAAGGGGAGGGAGGGAGGGGAGGGGAGAGAGGAGGGGATGGTGAAGGAGATCATAGCATCAAACTTCCTTTTATGCAGAGAGGATCAGACTGGAATTGCACACATAATGAAGCAATGCACTATCCAGGTGAGAGGGTTCACTAACCCAGAAAGGAAAACTTTTAATGTGTGAAATTATCTTCTACATAAGGAGGGAAAAGAGAATGCTCACTCTAAGCTGAGGTCTACCCTATAATGTTCCAAGCAAACAAACTTCTTGATTATTCACAGAATTAGTTGGTATAAAGATTTGTATTTGAAGTACATATTAAAAATAGATTTTGGACCTCTGTTTCAATATTTTTTTCAATTAAGTAGGAATTACTGGGTTCAGGAGTCTGCATTTTAGTTCTGTACTCTAGAATATTCTTGTAATTCCTATATTAACATACACTAATACCAACATATGCATAAGCACATATTAACATGATATATAGCAGAACAAAAATTCAATTAATCAACTCTAAAATTGTTAAAATTTTATAATATTTATACAAATATAGACTTTGGGTGTTCTCAGGTTTATATCTTTCTTAATAAATTAAATTTATAGACATAAGAGAGTTCAGTCAACTAAAAGCAAGCACCTGCCAAACAACAATAAAACCCAAATACTTATGAAACAAAAATAAATAGTTTCAGGTGGATAGCCCTAACACTTGATTATAAGTGTCTTGTGTACTGAGTTATGGGATAGTTGACATACAGAGAGTTAAAAAAAAAATGACTGATTTATGGGTTGACACTAGAACTGAGATATTCCAACAGTAGAACCTTAAAATAATCACACTTTTTTTTGAGGCAACCTTTATAGTAGTTGAAGAGTCATGAGATACTGCTATGGGAGGCTTGAGAAATAATGATCCATCATATGTGGTGGGAAAATACTTCTACCAACGACAATTTGGCAAATAAATATATAGTCATGGGCTGCCAAAACAGCTCAAATTATAGTGAAATGTTTTGTCCATGCTCACAATCCAAATTTGATCCCAGTCCCCACTGCACTGGAGGAAGCTTAAGTGATGTTGCTTCTCTCTCTATTTCTATCTCAATCTCTTTCTATCTGACAATGTAAACACAGAGTGGTGAAGATATGATGAAGCAATATGCATTCTCCTTTTAATTGTGTCTATAATAAAGTTCTAATAGAAAAGTGAAGTCAGAAAATAACTTATATTTCACAAATCTGAATTAGATGAACTATACAAGTCAGAATTTGTTGTGCTGTAAAATAAAATGTCCTCATTTCCAGTGGTTAGAAATTTTAATGTATTATGCCTTCAGGGAACACAAGCTACATCAAAAATCTAAATGTTAGGTCCTTGCTAAGTAAGATCTCTGACAGAATCAAGGTAGTCCTTAGTATTCTCCCAGCTGGATATAAGGGCTTCCAGGAACCTAGGGCATTTTCTAAAAAAAAAACTTTGAACTACTCAAAATTCTACCACTTAAAGCAAGTAAGAAAGACCTATACAGAAGTACTAATGTAACATCCTGATTTGTTAGAATGGAATGGACTCAATTTAATAAGAAACACATTTATTTGTTTCTCTTTCTGAGATAATCCAACCAGTACTTTTTAGCTTGAACTAAAAACAACAACAACAACAACAAAATGGAACACATTTAAATTTTTAAAATGCCTCTGTGACCTCACAATTATTTAGGAACAAAGTGAAGTGATAATGTTGCTTAAAAGACATAATTTCCAGTTTCTTCCTCATAAGTAACCATAAAATTTAATGGACTAAGGCATATATTCCTTAATAATGAAGTCAGTAGTTGTGATGAACTATGAGTAACAGTGAACAGAAGTGGAGCTTGGTCAAGAGACATCTATGCCAGAATTGGTTGTGTTTGATTAGCAAAGTTTCAGAACTATAACTAGTAGCTTCCCTTCCTCTTTTGGGCTTGGGTGGTATTCAGTGAAGTGGTCCTATCACTGTGTGCCCATTATTTTAGAATACATTATGAAAATTAAAAATAGAGGAGTTGTATTAATATTAGAAATTAGAAAATGACTATTAAAGATATTTTTCCAAATGATCTAACACCCATTTTCAGCTCTGATGAATTATAAGAATTGGACAGGCACTGGAAAATGAAGCATATAGATTGTTATAAGCAAATGTAAATAAGTGCAATTTCAATATATATGAAAACACATGAAATATTCTGAAAATATAAGTGATCCATGAATGATACAGATAATGGGTGAAGTAAGTAGGAAAGGACTATATATATATTGTGTTGAAGTTCTCAAACTTTTTTCTTTGTTTTTTGAGTATTCTTAGTAATTTAAACCAGACCTAAGATATTTTTATTTCGTGTATTTCTTTATTTGGAGTGGGAGATAATACTGCTTCTCGAAAAAATAATCAATTTATAAAATTTTATTTTTACTGGTGATTTAATAATAGATTAAGTTCATAAGAGTAAAAGGAATAGTTCCATACTGCACCCACCACCACAGCTCTGTGCCCTGCTCCCTTTCCTGACCTCTCCTTGGCTACCACAGTGACAACCTCTATAGTATTCACAAAGTCTTGGTAATAGTTTCATTATTTTCTTTTCTTTTTAACAAGTTGGTGTGTTTTAGGTTTACATATTGGATACATGAGCAAATTATTCCTGTTGTAGTCTTTCAGAAAAGTGCATGTCATTTAGTAATAGATTTAAACTTTTTAACAAGAGTTCACCAAAATAATGGGGGTACCATTGCCTGGCCCCCATCCCTGTCTCCCTACAAATACCAAATTAAAGAACCTCAAAGTATTGTATATGATAAGATGGATGAGAAAAACACCTGTAGGAAAAAATATTTTTTTAAAAAAATCAATGGCGGCTTTTTTTGCTGGGGCTTGTAAAATCAACAGATTTATTAGATTCTTAAAGACCACAGTGGGAAGAGAGAGACAGGCTAGGATTGTGGATCGACCTGCCAACACCCATGTTCAGTGGGGAAGCAATTACAGAAGTCAAACCTTTTGCATCCCATAATGCTCCTGGGTCCACACTCCCAGAGGGATAAGGAACAGGAAAACTTTTAAGGGAGGGGGTGGGATATGGAACTCTGGCAGTGAGAATTATGTGAAATTGTACCTCTCTTATCCTTTGGTCTTCTCAATATTTCCACTTTATAAATAAATAAATACCACAGTGGGGAAATAAGCAAGAAAGGAAAGACTAACCAGCCATGTGGCATGGGTCATGAGTCCTTAAGCATTGTTCACCAGCACTCAGCTTCCTTGGTATGTGAGTCTGGCAAGAAGAGAAGACACAGAAAGAGCAACAAACAAAAAGAATAAAAGCAAAAGGGACTATTTCCACCAGACCTTTCCTTAAATAAACTCTGGTTCCCACAGTACTTCCTGCATTTATGCCTTATACTATATCTGCTATATGCTGATGATGTCAGTCATATGCTAATCATGCACAAACAGCAGAACCTTCCTTTTGTTTACAGTCAATAAATCACAGCATGCTCCCAACAAAAAAAAAATTAGATGTATGAGAGAGAAAACTGACTTGATTTAAAAAGATAGTGTATGCACATAAATATTCTATTCATAAAAATACTATATATAATTTATATGGAAATATATGTAAATACATCTAGTAGTCATTTTTGTATTTTTTTGTCTCACCTTTCTTTGCTTAACACCCTCTATTTCTTCCTCCCCTTTTATACATTAAAGCTATCTCATATTTTTATGGCTTGTGTTTCTAGGTTGGGTTTTTCCTGTACCTCACTTTATTGAGAATTAAATGTTTCTTCTTTTTTTTTCTCTGTGGCACTCCTTTCAGAAACTCCTGCAAGGCAGGCCTGGAAATGGCAAACTTCTTTAGTTTTTGTATGCCTGGTACTGCTTTGATTGTTCCTTCATATTAAATGACTGTCTTGAAGGGTTAAGTAGCTGGAAGTTATTGGCTTCTAAAACCTTGAATATACCACTCCACTCTCTGCTGGCCTCTATGATTCCTGCAAAAAATTCTGACACAAGTCTTATTATGCTGCCTTAATAAATTTTTCCTTAAAAATTTATAAATTTCTTCTTTGTTCTTGGCTTTTAATAGTTTCACAGTGATGGATCTTGGTGTATGTTTATTTAGGTTTAAGAATTTGGGAGTTCTCTCTGCTTCCTAAACATCTGAATCATGACCTATTCAAAATTTAGAAAATTTTCTGTTATCATTTCTTTGAATATGGTTTCTACTCCATTCTTTCTCTCCTTTTCTGAAACCTTTATAATCCTGATATTTACTTTTCTGATGTAATATTCAATCATTTGAATAGTTTCATTTTTTTCTAAACTTTTTTTTTTTCCCTCTGATGCTTTAAAGTCAGAGTGTGATCTTTGTGTCTTCTGTTAGATTGGTTAGTCTACTTCCTTGACCTTCAGTGTGAGACTGGGATGTATTTAACTTGGTTTTCAAGTGTTCCATGTTTCTATCAAGTTGAAGTCATGTTTTTTTTTTTCTTAATCCATTTTCCATATTAAATTGGAATTTTTTTATTTCTTTATATTTTCAGACAATGTATTCCCTATTTTTTTTTCTCTAATAGCTCTTCTAAATTTGCATCATTAAGTTTCTGGCCTTCATTTGGTTTTGCAGAACCAACTTTTTCCAAATTTTACCCATCTGTTTCAGTTTCTATTATTGCTCAGACATGGTGGTGGTTTCTGCTTTGTATATAGGTTGTAGAGGGAGAGGAAGAGGACTGAACATGTTACATAGTATTGTGGCACCGAAGTCCTTTAAACAGAGCCATAGGCTGGTTGGGGAGGAACCCAGATCTTCTCTTCTCAGACTGATACCTCAAAGTAGGAACTCTATTGTGAGATCAAGATCACTTTTCATACCTGCAAAGTCATCTGATCCCATTTTCCAGGTTCTCTATGGCAGCCAGAACACCTTAGAATTTGATAGGCTTTTGGATGCCACAAGAATACAGTGTTAAATTCATCTAGATTATCTCCCTGAGGTTCACTCTTGAGGTTGTGGCTTCTATAACTATAAACAGCAGTCCTGAAGTCCTGTTCTTATGCCACTTGGTTCCTAAATTGTCCACATGGGCCTTTTAAATCCTCTACATGGAATTGAAATGATTGAACACATGGATCTTTTGGCACTGTTGCTTCCTTTCTACTTGAATCTTTCTCTATTCCCCCCTGCACCCACTGTCCACTGCAGTCACCAACCTTCAGATTGTGATGTTTCTCTGCTTAAATTTCAAATGTTCTCTGATGAAATTTTTTGAGATTCTTTGTTGTAATAGTTTTCTTCACATAGTCATTATTTAAAAAGACAATTCCTTCTTACTCTTATTTCATATTGTAAAGCAGACCCATAAATAATTGTCAATTAATTTTAGTTAATTATGACTCCTAACACATGTAGCAATATATGTATATATAGCAGTGTCAAGTTCATATAAGTTCACATAAGTGTATAGCACCAAGTAATAGAACCTCTTTCAAATAATCATTAAAGTGGCTAAAGAAAGTAATGAATAACAATGATTCATTTTACAGGCAAAATGCTCGTTTATTGAGAAAAGTCATAAGAAAATGAATTCTTATTCTTGAAAATAATTCACATAACAATAAAAATTAAATATAGTTAGAAAAATATGACCAAGCAAATACATACATACCAATAATAGTACCACAATTGTTTGGCCAAGCTGTTAAAAGAACTTGTAATTTAATCTTTCACATTTCTGTAAACATGACTGTAGTGATCACATTAGAGTATGGACCAGAGGAAAAAAATTATCATGTAAATGTAGATATTTTCACTTATCAAATGCTTGCATATATTTTTAACACATAAAACCAAATGTACATGAGATTTGTAATGACCTACATTCCATCAAAAACAATGGTTTTCAGGACCATCATTTCTTTTTTATAATTTTTTATCCTTATTTATTTATTGGATAAATATAGCCAGAAATTGAGAGTGAAAAGGGTGATAGGGAAAAAGACAGAGAAACACCTGCAGCCCTGCCTCACCACTCATGAAGCTTTCCGCCTGCAGGTGGGGACTGGGGGGTCGAACTTGGGTCCTTGTGCACTGTAACATGTGAACTCAACCAGGTGCGCCACCACCCAGCCCCTCCAGGACCATCATTTCACTTAATTTGAATGGAAAACTAAATTTTTCAGAAAAAAATAATGCTTCAAGATATTTTCCAGATTTGATAAGGTACCAAGTGATACCAGGAATCCATATGATAGCAAATACATCATTTCCACCAGGTTGGTTACACTCTGCTATTTTTCTTGTTTCTCTTCTAAATACTGACTTCTGGGAGCCACACTATATTTTGCTTTGTTAAATAATATGCTATACATCCTGCAATAGAAGTACCAGGTGACTGGCCACTCTGGTCTTTCATAATGCACTAGCAAAATACTACAGACTGGGGAAGTTATAAACAACAAAAACGTTATCACTCAGAGGTCTGGAAGCTAAGAAGTCCAAGATAAAGTTACCAACACAGTCACTGGTGGGTTTTCCTTGTTGGAGCCATGTTGCTGATTTATAACTTGCATCTTCTTGCTACATCCTCAATTGGTGGAAGGGGCAGGATAACTTTGTAGTATATCTTGTATAGGATACTAATCTCACTTATGAGGAATCTGTTTTTGTGACCTAATCACTTACCAAGAAGCCTATCCCCCCACACACTTACTCTTTGAGAGTAGAATATTACACGCAGAGTTTTGTAAACACAGCATTCAAACCAGACCAACTTAGTTCTACAGCATTAAAAGGAGTCGTTCAAATGAGAAGTTAATAGGAAATTACTGGTAACTGCCAGATTTTTCTTAAATTGCTGATGTTAAAAAATGTAGGTTCAGCTGTTTTGTTCTGACCAAATGTATGAAAATATTGAAATGTTTATATTGAGTAATTACAAAGCTACCTGGTATTATTTTATCTTGCAAGATTACTTAATATATTTTATCAACAAACTGTACAGGGAAATCTAAGAATGCCAGTAAAAAGTAGATGCAGGCTTTACTGCTGAAATAAAGTAGATTAATCTCATATATATATATATATATATATATATATATATATATATAGGACTATTGTAATCTGAAGCAAGGTGCTTTATCAACAATTAGATATAATGCCCAATTCAATTTATGCTTTTAGAGATATTTAAAGTCCTAATAAATATTTTACTCACCATTTTATGTTTTTTAGTAAGTGAAGTGCAGAAAGCACCAGAGAAATCAGAAAAAATATTATTCTATTTTAATTTTATCACCCTATTCACATTAGTGGTGTATGAGTTTATCTATAATACGTAATGACACAGTACATAGATTCTAATGTGGTGTATTAAAATATTCAGAATTCTCAAAACACAGACTAATAAAAATGCTTTCCACTCCTATAATTTGAAACTTCAAAAAATAAACAGGATTTTATATATATAATAGAATAAAACCTTTTAAAGTTTTGTGTCTGATGTTTTGGCAGGCGGGAAAAGTTTTATATTGTCAGTAGTTTAGGATGTATATTTAAGTTTTAATATTAAAACTGAAACATACTATCAAGGCAGGAACTGAATCCACCTGTCTATAAAATCAAGTAAAAACTTTCTATGAACATGAATGTATAAACCTTATAGCTAGCACAATGGTCAATCCACAATAGATAACCAATTGTGAAATCAACAGTTCATTATTTTTCATGATTCTTTCCACTGGATCTTTTATTTATTTATTTATTTATTCCCTTTTGTTGCACTGGCACTGGATCTTTTATAAATGTTAATTCTTCAACACTATGGTTCCTGAAAATTGATATTATAATATTCCATAGATATATTCTTGATATAATAAAAATATTTATCTTAACAAAGTATATCACAATAAAAATGTCAGGGCAGAATGGGGTGGGGGAGAGAAGAAAATGTCCCATTATGCAAATATAAAAACTCTGCGCAAAGATAAAAATAAATATAATGTTCCCAGCACTGAAAATAAATATAATGTTCCCAGCACTGAAATTCACAGAGATTTTGTTGTGTATGAATAATTGGTGAGTGTAAAACTTAAACACAAGAGAAGCAAAGTTGAAGGGAAGTGACTGTGACTATTTGTGTGTGTGTGTGTGTGTGTGTGTGTGTGTGTGTGTATTAACCATTCCAGGTTTTATTTACAGGGCTCTGTTACCTCTGAACCTTTGTATAGACTTTCTGTGTTCAAAAGTGCTGTCTTTCTTTTTTTTAATTTTTATTTATAAAAAGGAAACACTGAAAAAAACATAGTGTAAAAGAGGTATTTTAATATTTTATTGCAACATTCACGTTTCCTTTGTTTTCTGTTTTTTCACTTTGTCAATCAGACCTAAGTTTCTTGTCTGAAATATATTACCACTACTTACCCATAAATATCTGCTAATAAATTTAGTGAAGTTTATAGTAAATGTTCTCAGAGATAAGTATGATAGATGAAAACTAAGTTTCCCTTCTAAATTTCCTATATAGTTTCCAATCTTGACAAGGATTAGTTTAAAGATAATCCCCAGATAAAATGGTGGGGTGGGGTTGGGGGTTTCTATTTCAAAATATTTTAAGATATTAAATGGTGCAATGTATATGGATCTTTATAATCAGAGTCCTAGTCCCAGAAGCACAAAGTTAATGTTCACTCAGTTATAAATTACATGAGCTCTCTCTCTCTTCTCTTCTCCACAAGAACTACTGTTTAGACAATTTTATGTTTCTGGTTCATCGTGACTGTCAATATGCCCACAATGGCTGTAAAAGACAATGAATGTGCCTCAGGCAAGAGTTTCCAAGATTGATCAGTGTGAAGGTTAGCACAATAGAGACACTGGAGAGTAAATGCAAGTAGTCCTTAATCCTAATAGTGCACAGCAGCTGTGAAGACACAGGCTTTCTCTTCCTAGGATAAGAATACTTAATCTTTCGTTTTTTCTAGTGATTTAATAATGATTAACAAGATTGCAGGATAAAAGGAGTATAATTCCATAGAGTTACCACAATCAGAGCTCCATATCCTATCCTCTCTATTGGAAGCTTTCCTACTCTTTATCCTTCTCGGGGTATGGGCCAAAGATCTTTATGGGGTGAGAAGGTGGGAGTTCTGGCTGCTGTAATTGCTTCTCCACTGGACACGGACATTGGCAGGTCAATCCACACCCCTGACCTGTTTCTATCTTTCCCTAGTGGGGCAGGGCTCTGAGGAGGTGAGGTTCCAGGACACAGTAGTGAGGTTGTCTGCCCAGGGAGACCAGGATGGCATCTTGATAGCATCTGCAACTTGGTGGCAGAGTATTGGAGCTGTGTTCTTAATCCATAACACATAGATATTCCCTCATGTTATCTATTTCTAGCTTTGGATGTCTCTAACTATCTCTTTTAAATATGTCCCCAAAGCTCACAGAGAAAACCCCTGTCATTCTTGCTGGCCACACAATAATATATGGTTGTATGCACTGATGAAATGTAGAAACAACTAGGAGAGTTGATAAACTAAAATTAAAACAAGACAGTTAATAAGAAATTGGAAGCTAGGCTCTGGATACTAACATAGCATGCAATCTTGAGAAATATCTGTACTAGAGGCAGCAGATTGGTGGGGCATCTGGTTGAGTACACATATTACAGTGTGCAAGGACCCAGGTTCAAGCCCCAGTTTTCATGTATAAGGAGTAAACTTCAAGAGTGGTGAAGCAATGCTGCAGGTGTCTCTCTGTCTTTTTATCTATCTCCCCCTTTCTTTTCAATTTTTGACTGCCTCTATACAATAAATAAATAAATAAATAAAGATAATTAAAAAATTAAAAAATAAATACCTGTACTATACCTAGGCTTAGTTTTCTTAACTATTGACTAGACCATGACAACTCCTATACTAATTTAATTTTATAAAGCTAAATAAATCTAAAATGTTCTTCATTTATGAACACTGTTTCTTCCAGCACAAGACTGGTTCTCAAGGCTCTTTTTTTTTTTTTTTTTTTTCAAAATCTGGGGCTTGAGGTAGCACGGACATATTTAAAATCATTAAAGTTACCTAATAAGAATAAAACCCTGGTGATTCTGGTATTTGTGGAATTATTCACCTGGAGAGTGTGCCTATTTTACTATGTTTGTGAGCCCAGGTTTGAGGCAGGCTGGCAATGCACTGGAGGATTTGGTGCTGTGTTGTCTCCCTTCTCTCTCTCTCTCTCTTGTAAACCCAGTGTGGTGAAGCTCCAACAGTGAGAAAGAAAACAGGAAGGAAGGAAGGAAGGAAGGAAGGAAGGAAGGAAGGAAGGAAGGAAGGAAGGAAGGAAGGAAGGAAGGAAGGGAGGGAGGGAGGGAGGGAGGGAGGGAGGAAGGAAGGAAGGAAGGAAGGAAGGAAGGAAGGAAGGAAGGAAAAACAACTACTTTATTAAATGTGGTAGAGGAGTTCTTAATTATGTCTATGACTCCTTAAACATCCCCATCTCAGTTAAACATTGGGCAGGAAAAATATATCAGCAGTGATACCTGTTAGTATCTGTTCTCCAAAAACAATGGAAACATAGCTGAAGAATCAAATGGTAAAAAACCATGTAAATTTATCTTGGTCCACAAGGAAGACATTATTTAATTTTCATCTAGTCTTTTAAAAAAATTATTAGTGATTTAATATTGATATACAGAATTAGAGGATGACAGAGATATTGGTGTATTGCACCAAAGTAAAAGACTGGGGTTGAGGGGGATACAGTTCTTGTAACATGATGGCAGAGGAGGACCTAGTGAAGGTTGAATTGGTATGTGGAAAACTATAACTATAACTATCTACCTATATTTATATATATTTTCTTTTTTTTCCTATGGCCCTGCCTTCTGTTCCTTTCTAAGTCACACCTATTACCTGTCTCACTCTCTCTCTCCTCTCTCTCTCTCTCCCTCCCTTTGTAGGGTAATTGTGAAATCATGGCAGACCATAGGGGAACTCCCATCCTAAAGATGGAGGTCTGAAAAGACACCCCACCTATCAGCATCTCCCTTTCAGGGAAGGAGAATGGAGAGAAAAGCTTTCCTGACTCAGTTTCTCTTGTCAGTCTTTCAGGCTTTACAAAGGCCTACACCCCCTAACACTTACCTCATTCCCTTGTTACAAACCAAATGGTTGCCTGCTTAAAGTTTACTATAAGTTCACCATCTTTGATCACATCAAACTATACTCCATTATTCTGCCTTGTCAGATATATAATAGTAAGGCCCACACTCTATTTTCTTGTTCTTTGGTCACTACCCTTGTATCAATATTCTGCCTTTCTCTGTTTACCTCAGCCTGATGGTATAATTACCATGTTTTTCTAAATATCTTTAGTTAATTAACACCCTTGCCCCACAGCAACTAATCATCCTGAACTCTCCTCTACCCCTATCAATTCCCATCATTCCTTAGATCCTCCACCATGAGGGTTCTGACCTTTTAGAAACTCATCATCATTGACATATGTGAAAAATGTTCTTTGTTCCATTCTGCTATTTAAACCCTGCCTCCTGTACAAGAAAACTGATTTATTCATAGCTTAATTATCCCCTGGTTTCTTTCTGTTGTGTAGTCACTTGTACCAGCATGGGAAACCAGTTGGCTTACTCAGTTGCGAGGCCACCACATGACTGCCAGCACCCCTCTCTTTCTCATATCTCATACTCCTTATTCAAACACCATCTATTATAGGGGCCAGGTGGTGGAGCACCTGGTAGAGTACACACATTATCATGCACAAGGACCTAGCTTCAAGCCCCTGGTCCCTACCTCAGAGAAGACACATCATAAGTGGTGAGATAATGCTGCAGGTGGCTCTCTTCATCTTTATTTTCCTTTCACCTCTCAATTTCCCTGTCTTAAAAAGTTTAATTGATTAAAAAATCATATATATATATATATATATATATATATATATATATATATATATATAACAATGATGATCATCTACTCAATAGAGACTCAGAGATGATTTTGACAGCATTTTCTGTATGATTGCTAATTGCAATGCTGTGTTTGAACTTGGCTACATCTCCCTTCAGCCTGTAGCTGTCGACTACATTTTGAGGATTCTGGTCTGGTGTCTATACTATCATCCAGTGACCCTTATCCAAAGGATTGAAGTAAATGCCCAGAGAAAAATCTTAAGTCTCTAAGGTTTGCTGACAAGAACCTGCTTCCTTTTTAAACAACATAGTCATGTAGTTAAAAAGTCCCTGGGAATATGACATTTTGTTTGAAACATACAGAATGGATATGTACAAAAGTGAATGTGATAAATTTGAGGAGTAATTTTTAATAACAGAACTAGCAGCACAAATGAAAAGTCTGAAAGCATAAAAGTTTATTAACTTAAGAGAGCTGAAGGAAGAACACCACATCTATAGCCTAAAACTTATAATACTAGTGCATTTGGTGTCAGAATGATTCTCAGTGTAGACAGAAGCTGCAAGGACTGGAAAACAGTGGCAATAGGACTTTAGGTTTCATCTGCTGTAAGCAGGACTTAGTTATTATCAGCAATAGTGGATCTGAATAGAGTGTCTTCCCTGAGTCTGGCTATTATCAAAACACACAAACTGAGATTTTTTGAGCATGATAATAGGCCATAAATTCAATATGATGGACACCGATTTGATCATTGATCAATATGGTGCTTCAGAGCATTATTCTGTGAAAAACAACTATTTTCCTTCTTGGTGGCAGGAGTAGGATGTATTCACAAATTATTAATACAGTTAGTGTTACATTATGGAATTATTAAACAGTTGATATATTTGTAAGTAATTCTACTAGTCTGGTCTGAATCATTAAAAATCTTCACATTATGGTCTTCAATGTTTCACTATCTATTCTGATAAAGTAAAAGCAATTTATTCAACTTATGTCTTATTAAAATAGAGTTTAACTCTCCTTAAGATTAAGAATATTCTAAAAACCTTTTTGCTGACTGAATAGCTATTTACTTAATAATATTATGTCACAGGGATAGTTCAGTGAAGAATGTATTTTTACATTTTGAAAGTTCTTGGATTTGGGTCAGGCAGTGACTGACTTGGCTAACTGCTTGAGTTACTGTGGTTTAGTGGTCCAGGAGGTGGTACATGGATAAAGCATTGGAGTCTTCAAACACAAAATCCTGAGTTCAGTCCCTGGACATACATGTGTCAGAGTGATGTCCTGTTCTTTCTCTGTCTCCTCCTTTCTCATTAAAAAATTAATGAAATCTTTTAAAAACAAAGGAAGGAAGGGAGGAAGGAAGGAAGGAAGGAAGGAAGGAAGGAAGGAAGGAAGGAAGGAAGGAAGGAAGGGAGGAAAGAAATGGGTTCAAGCCCCAGGTCCTTAGAGGGAAAGCTTCATGAGTAGTGAAGCAGAGCTACAGCTGTTTATATTTTTCTCTCGGTCTCTATTTCCCCCTTCCTTCTCAATTACTCTTGGTCTTTATCTAATAGATAAATAAAAGTATTTTTAGAAAAAGTTCCCAGATAATTTTCTTTTTATTTTTAAGTTAGGATTCTACACTCAGTTTTTGACATTAAATAACCAATGTATCCAGTTGAACTGTTAGACTTTATTCATTTATCAACAAAAAGCATTTTCACTAAAAATGGAGAAACTATTATGAGAATAAGGATATTTACTCCATTAAATAGAGCCAGGGATATGGTTTTTGTTCTCCAGCACTGCATTCTATCAGAGCTGAGCAGGTTTGTGGGGTATTGCTTGGTGTCTTCTCAGTGGGCACAGGACCTTGTGTTCCCTTTACATGGAACACAGTAAAGGTGATAAAAGTATTGATAGTGGTGTTCACTGAGAAGGAAATGAAGGCCAGAAAAATCATATTTTTTGATAAGTCTAGACAGCTTACCAGGCAGCAGAATTTTTTTTTAAGGTACAGAACACTTTATAATTTTATAAACAAAGTGACTGGAAGTACTCTTAAAATTTATTAAGGGGAGTTGGGTGGTAGTGCAATAGGTTAAGTGTAGGTGATGCAAAATGCATGAACCGGAATAAAAATTCTGGTTCGAGTGCCAGGCTCCCTACCTGCAGGGGATTTGCTTCACAAGCAGTGAAGCAAGTCTGCAGGTGTCTATCTTTTTCTTCCTCACTCTGTCTTTCCCTCCTCTCTCCATTTTTCTCTGCCCTATCCAACAAAAAAGACATCATTCATAACTACAACAATAAAACAACAAGGGCAACAAAAGAGAATAAATAATAAATAAAAAATATTTTTAAAAAATTATTAAGACACCATCTTCACAGTTAATACTTTAAACCTGGATGCTAGCTGTCGGACTCAGGCAAAAATTAGTCAAGTTGTGGACCTCTTGGAATACAGAAACCAGATCACCATCTGCACTCCATAAAGAATATTGGTCCTTTTTCCATTTAATACTTTGGGCCCCCGTATCAAAGATTAAATGTCCATAGGTGTGGGGGCTTAGTTCTGGACTTTCAATTCTGTTCCACTGGTCTCTGTGCTTATTTTTGTTCCAGTACCAGGCTGTTTTGATGATGGTTGCCTTATAATAGATTTTGAGATCTGGGAGTGTGATGCCTCCATTTCTGTTTCTTTTCCTCAAGATTGTTTTGGCAATTCTAGGTGTTTTCTGGTTTCAGATAAATGATTGTAGTTTATGTTCTATTCTCTTAAAGAAGCTTGGTGGAACTTTGATGGGTATTGCATTAAAGTTGTATATGGCTCTGGGGAGAATGTTCATTTTGATGATATTAACTCTTTCAATACACGAGCATAGGATGTCTTTCCACTTCTTGGTATAATTTTCTATTTCCTTGAATAGTGACTCATAGTTTTCAATATACAAGTCTTTTACTTCTTTGATCAGGTTTATCCCTATGTATTTTATTAATTTTGCTGCAACTGTGAATGGGAGTGACTTATTGATACCTTCTTCAGATTTAGTGTTTGCATAGAGAAATGCCACTGATTTTTGTACATTGGTTTTGTAGCCTGACACCTTGCTACATTTCCTAATAACTTCCAGTAGTTTTCTGCTGGATTCTTTAGGTTTTTCTATATATATTATCATATCATCTGCAAATAGTGATAGCTTGACTTCTTCCCTTCCAATATGTATTCCTCTGATTTCTTCCTCTTGCCTGATTTTTGTGGTCCATTAGTCTGTATGATAGTTTTCCTTCCTTTCACTTTAAGCTTCTGTTTCTCTTGTTGGCTCAGGTGGGATTCTTGCAAGCAGCAATTTTGGGGTTATGTTTTCTGATCCATCCTCCCACTCTGTTGCGTTTAATGGCTGAGTTTAAGCCACTGACATTTATTGATATTATGGATTGAATGTATTGTAGTGCCATTATTCAACAATTCCTTATTTGCTCTGTTATATGCAAGTATTATAGTGATGTTCTTGTTTATAAGAGGTCTTTTAGTACCTCTTTCAGGGCCGGCTTGGTGATGGTTGCCTCCTTTAACTGTTGTTTATCTAAGAAGGTTTTGATCCCTCCATCTAGTTTGAATGAAAGTCTAGCAGGATATATTATCCTTGGTTGAAACCCTTTTTCATTCAGGGCTTGATAGATATCTTGCAATTCTCTTCTGGCTTTTAGAGTTTGATTGGAGAAGTCTGCTGATAGTCTTATGGGTTTTCCCCTGTTTGTGACTTTTTGTTTTTTCTCTTGCAGTCTTTAGGATCCTCTCTTTATCCTTACTTATTTTTATTATAACAATGATGTGTCTTGGTGTCTTCAGGTCTGGGTTGATTCTGTTTGGGACTCTTTGAGCATCTTGCATCTTAATTTCCTTTCTGATGTTTAGGTCTGGGAAGTTTTCTTCCATTATTTCCTCTAGAATGTTTACTTCCCCTTCCTCTCTTTCTTCCTCTGGTAGGACAGTTATATGAATGTTAGTTCTTCTGAGATCATCCCATATGTCTCTGTTGTTGTTTTCAGTGTCTCTCAATCTCTTTTTGACCTCTTTTACCTCTTTCCTAGTTTTCTCTAGCTCATCCTCTGTCTGGCTAATTCTGTTTTCTGCTTCTGTTAATTTGCTTTACCTTCCCTCAGCTTCTTTCGTCAGTTCAGGTATAGTATTTGCTTGTTCTGCTAATTGGCCTTTTAGCTCAGCTATTTCAGCTTCCATTTCTTTAATTACCTCAACAAAGCTTGTATTTTCTTTGAGGTTCTCTTCTGTTGTTTCCCTAATTCTGATTGTCCTTTCTCCTATAGCTGTCTTAATTTCTGTGATTATTATTATCTCCTGACCAAGAGATAAAGCAAGGTGGGTTAGATATAGCACAGTGGTTATGCAAAGAGACTCTCACACCCCAAGGATCCAAAGCTCCAGACTCAATTCAGCTTCTCTGCCAAGCCGGGTAGCACTGTCAGGTCCTATGAGTTTCTAACAGGTCCTGTTTAAAGTCTGTAGGTTCTGAGGTATTGGTATGCTTCTAGTTCTGCTTCTGGGATCCCTTCTGTTACATTGCTTGATGTTGTGGTCTATTTACATGGTCATTCTGTTACACTGGTTTGGTCTCACTCCCCCTGCCTCCGGGAGATTTTGGTTTAGTCCTTGCTAGTTCTCGCTTCTTCCTTCTCCCCGCCCCCTATCCTATGTACTTCCTTGGTTCCTGACTCTTCCACTGGAGGAGAGAGAGGCAGGACAGAATTGGGTTGTGATTAGATTAGATTAGTTTTTTGAACCGTTCGCTCTTGAATAAAGAAATACTGCTTCTCCACTTAGCCATGTGTCCCTGGGTTGTCTGTCTCCCACCGCAAAGCTAGCCTGGCATACTGGCACCCTGAACTTTGACTGACACTGAGGCATTCACCATGTTCTCATCAGGAGACCAATGTGGAAAGGCTCCCACTATACAGCCCCACTGCTAGGCTACTGAGGTGTAGCTCTTCTCCTGAGTCTTCTGGTCAGTTCTCTGTTCCCAGATGTCAGCACAGGGCCTCCCTGCTACTGCTCCAGCCTCTCTAGGCAGTAGCAATGGAGACTCACAGTTGCATTTGGTGAGTCTCAGTGGAGTCCTCTCCTCCCTTCAACAGTCTTTTTGTTGGTAAATCATACTGGAGGTGGTGCCTCAACTGGTAAACTGCCATACTGTTACCAGCTGCTCAACCTCTCAGGCTTCTCCCTGACCATGAGCCACATGTATTTACACTCACCAGTGGTTTGGTGGGTTCCTGAAGTTGTTCTCATCCTATCTTGTTGCAGTCCCAGGTGCCTCCCAGAGAAATTTCTTTTGAACCTGTGCAGTTTCAGAAACTTACCATATACCTGAGTCTGTAATCTCATCAGTGTGTATATATATTTGTGTGTGTGTCATCCTGCACAATATCCTGAGACACTAATATCTAGACCTTAACAAATAATCTTTAAAAAAATAAAAAAATAACTTTTAATTAAACATTTTTTTTCTCCAAAGAACTTATTCTGATTCTTCATGATTAAAGGCAACCTGGAAGTTTTCTTTTTAAGGGTTACGTGGTAGTACACCTTTTTAAGTGCATATATTACAGTGTGCAAGGACCAGACTTCAAGCCCTCCTCACCTGCAGGAATAAAGATTCATGAGTGATGAAGCAAGGCTGTAGGTGTCTCTCAGTGTCTTTCGCTCTCTACTTTCACCTCCTCCTCTCTTAGTTTTTCTCTGTCTCTATCCAATAATAAATAAATAAAATTATTATTTAAAAAATCGAATGCCAAAAAATAATATTCTTTCTAAAGTTTCTACAATATGCCAACATACATTTATTTTTTTAAACTTTATTTTTTATTTTTTCCCTTTTGTTGCCCTTGTTGTTTATCATTGTTGTTGTTGTTTCTGCTGTCCTTGCTGTTGGATATGACAGAGAGAAATTGAGAGAGGAAGGGAAGAGAGGTGGAACAAAAGATAGATACTTGCAGACCTGCTCCACTGTCTGTGAAGTGACCCCCTGTAGGTGGGGAGCCAGAGGCTCGAACCGTGATCATTAAGCCAGTCCTTGTGCTTCACGCCATGTGCTTTTAACCCTCTGCACCACCGCCCAGCTCCCTCCAACATACATTTCTATCCTACTGATTCTAATATTGTATACCTATTTCTTGACTTTCCCACCAGTTTTACTGTGATTTCTTATTTTTAGTATTAAAACAATTCCAACTTTTTGTCAATATAGTTAATGCCTTCATTATGTTTCTTTGCAGTACCTTGATAATAATCTCTAACAACCTACTTATTGCTCTAGGAAAATGAAAGATAATAAATAATATTAATATATCTCCAATATATTTGAAATCATAAATTGTTTCATATCTACCAGATCAGTACCCCCTTCCTAATTTATCAATAGTTTCCCATACCATACAGAATCAGAGTCAAATCTCGTGGCTTGCAGAAACTTCGATACACACACACACACACACACACACACACACACACACACACACACCTTATATACTAGCTATTCCTATTGATTTTTTGAAGAAGGGCAAGTTCTGACCTTTAAGGTATCATAATGCTACACTTGTCAACTTGTCTGCATAGAAAATCCTGCATTCATCTTGACTGGTGAAACTCTTCTTGATGCACAGTCCCCAGAGTGGAAGTTGCTCTGTGATGTTCCTCTTCAGGCTGCGTTATTTCCAGCTATCATAACTGACTTCCTCTTATTCCCTGACTTACTGGCCAGAGACATTGACATCTTACAGGAAGTATGGGAGCATGATTCAGTAATGTATCTGCTTCATCTCTCTGAGGTCTATGTTCTATGTTCACAGAGGTTACTGACAATTATTTTTATATTCCCAATGTCTCAATAATGTCCAAACTATATTTGTAGAAGAAATATTGCAAGTGCAGTGAGATAATAGGTTTTTGCAAAATTGTTCTCCTTCAGAGATACTTGCATTTTTAAAACACTCACATTTTAATCATTTTGTTTTCTTGGATTATTGGTGATTCAATCAATAAATGAAGAAACATGTTTTTTTTTTATTTCTTTATTGAGGGATTAATGGTTTAATAGTTTGTAACATTTCCCTGCTTTCCACATAACAATGCAACCCCCACTAGGTCCTCTGCCATCATGTTCCTGGACCTGAACCCACCCCCCACACCAGTCTTTTACTTTGGTGTAATATACAAATTCCAGTCCAAGTTCTGCTTAGTGTTTTCCCTTCTGTTCCTATTTCTCAACTTCTGTCTATGAGTGAGGTCATCCCATATTCTTCTTTTTGTTTCTGACTTATCTCACTTAACATGATTTTGAAGAAATGCATTTAATAATGGGCTTCTTATTAGCATTAAATGTGCAATCTGCATAAGAATTGTTTCTCTAAATTTCAGTTAAGGCCCAACTGCCATTAACAATGGATAGAGTAGCATGTGTTAAAATATGTTTGGGGAAGAAAACTAAGGGTTTACAGGAAATGATATCTGTTGTAAATAAAGCAGATTTTTCAATTTTGGTCTAAAATAGTGTTTGAAAATCTCTGAGATGGGATGGGCTTTTTACCCTTAGAATCAGGAGGGCAGGATGCACATATACTGAATCCATAGTACTTGCTGGTGTGTAGATACATCCCAAGCTTGGCTGGGGGAAATTTGTGTTTTGTTTTGTTTTTCTTATATCAAATACTGCAGAGAAATTGCACACTACAGGCCTGCTGTGGTCAATCTACATGAGCAAGAATAATGATGACATCAGCAATAACAGCAGCAAACTCTAATTGAAATATGCTTTGCATTTATGTGTCTTTATGATACCCATAACAATGTATGAGGTGATAATAAGATTAAATTCACCATAAAACAGTAGAAATAGAAGCATAAAGACGTCATTAGACTGATGTGCCTTAACTTTCCATGGTGAGTTCTATAATTTAAAAGTTAGAAAATTAAACATTCCATTTTAACCACTCAAATTCTAACATTTTAGCAAAAGCAACTGAAACATTAATCCATCAGAAATATTAAGCTGAAATGTCACCTGAATTATAGGGGTCAGAAAAGTAGTAATTTAACCAGACAGAGCCTAGTTCTAATCTCACCTTTACCATTTACCTGATCTTTAGTGCTACTTGCAATTTAATTAAGTGCTGTTACCGTTGCTACCCCATTCGTAAAAGGAAGTCAATATGAACGTTATGCATTTTTTTATGTGACTTAAATGTAGTGCTCCACATAAAGCTGCAGGTGGCTATAGAATTCCAAACAGAAGGTAGGAGATTATGACAAGTGTGGAGAGACACACTTCATTTCAAAATAAATATAAAGAAGCAATACTGAGTGTCCAGCCAGAAAGAAAAGTATTCTGTTGCCAGACTGAAGTTGTTTGAAATATTTTATTTATTTTCCAAATGCTTTTATTCTTATTATATTGGCCAATTAGTTCTTTTATACATATTTTAAGAACAATAAAATATCTATTTTCCAGTCTTATCATATATCCTGTTTTAGTCACTTAGCATACGTTATAGAACTCCCTGCTGTCTCTGAGGTCACTTGCCTCACTTGTGACAACATGCATGGTGTGTCAATCTTCCAGGCTGATTTTGAACAGCAAGTCTTTTTTTTTTCGCTTAGCTTACAGAAACATTCTTTTGCCTTTCATGTCCTAATGGTCACCATAGGAAAGAATTATAGCAGTAAATAAAATCTTTATGCCATAAGAATAGAACACAGCTGCATGAGGGAATGCATTGAAAATAGAAATATAAGCTTAAGAAATGAAAAGAAAGTTCCTTTACCAATCCTGCACTAAAAACAGTAATAGACTTTAAAAATGGTTTTATAGTCCTTACTACAAGCTAGGGACTGTTTTAAGAGCCTTGCGTATGTTGATTAACTAATTTTCATAATAACATTTTGAGATCAATATGGTAATTACATAAGGGAGCTAAGGTGTGAACATGATTTACAAGCTGCCAAGAGTCACATAGGTGGTGCCCGAGCAGGCTTTCAAGCCAAAGAATGGTTTTAGCCATTATTCAAAACCACCACTGACCACTGTATACATAAATCAATAAGTTACAATGACCTATCAGTTTCCAGTACTGTTCTTTGTTAAAATGGAGCAACCCCGGAGTCCCGCGGTAGCACAGCAGGTTAAGTGCATGTGGCAAAGAGCAAAGACCCTTGTAAGGATCCTGGTTCCAGCCCCTGGCTCCCCACCTGCAGGGAAGTAGCTTCACAAGCGGTGAAGCAGGTCAACAGGTATCTTTCTCTACCCCTTGTTGTCTTCCCCTCCTCTCTCCATTTCTCTCTGTCCTATCCAACAACAGTGACATCAATAATAACAACAGTAATAACCACAACAATAAAACAAGGGCAACAAAAGAGAATAAATAAATTAAATAAATAATTTTTAAAAATGAAGCAACCCATCCTACAGAGATGTACCCAGATTGTATACCATCTAACTCTACAGCTCCTTTTACCAAAACGTGAAATGTTCAGTTTAAGACATGAGTTTATAATCATATGAAAATGGTCAAAATAACATGGAGTAGAAATAAAGAATTAAAATATTTTGAATGTTATATAAATATGCATGTATGCATGCATCTGTAATAATAATACATAAGAGGCTGATTTTTTATTTTAGAAATATTAGCATGTATTTATGCATAGTTAGAAAGAAATAAGAAATCATTAAACTCAACAGTGATAATAAAAAATACCAATCTGATGCAACAACTGGGCAGATCTAGATAGATAGTGGTCTCAAAACAACTTACAAATAACCAGAAAGCACCCCAAATCATGTTCATTATCACTTATTATTAGAGAAATTTAAATCAAAGATGTATTAAATGTCTTCTTTTACACTTGTGTGAGTGGTTATTCTCAAGGTAAAAGAAGTTGCACGTATTAGGTTGAATGTTAAGTTAAAGGAGCCTTGTAAGCTTTTGACAAAAATGTAAATGGCTTCAGCCCATAAATCCTTTAAGGGAGTGTTTACCACTTAGCCCTATACATCTTCCTCTTCTGCCCCCACTGTACTTCCCTCATACACTCTAGCTGTTCAGTTTCAAGAGAGGGTAAATAAGGTTTTCTATCTCATCTTTTGATCTCATCTGTCAAGAAGGACATAATAGTATTGATAACACTTTCCATTATTTAGAAGAAACAATGTTTACAGTTGGCCAACAGATATTCTGGCAAAACACATATATTATGTAAAGGATAATTGTTGTCCCCAATCAGGGAATCTTTAGATTCCTCATAGATATTAGGGCCTAGATCTCCAAGCATCTCTCTATTTACTACTCCTTATCACTTCCATTAGGAACATCCATTTGTGGGCCTCTCCAGGACCCTCCCTTCACTACAGACTAGCACTGGGAATATATATATCTTATTGCCTTTCAACCACCAAGTTCCAGATGCTGCTATGATCCCATCCTGACCTCCCTGGGCAGACGCCCTCATTGCTGTGCCCCAGAACCTCACCTCTCCAGAGCCATACCTCTCTAGAAAAAGACAGAAATAGGCTGGGGGTAAGGATTCACCCACCAATGTTCATATTCAGCAGATAAATAGTTAAATAATCCAGAATTCCTTTTTTCTGCATACCAAAAAAGAATTTGGTTCATACTCCCAGAAAGGAAAATGTCAAGGGAAGATGAATAGAAGACGCTGAACCCCGGCTCTACCAGGATCCAGATCTTGTGTGACCCGAAACATTTCTTTCTGCCTCAACAATGAGAAAGAAGAGAATTTGGAGAATACCTAAGAAAGCCAGACTCTCCTCTTTCCCTTACCTGTGAGAAAAGAGGGAAAAAGAACACTTGGAAGTTGTCAAAGCATGAGTGACTTAGAAAGGAAGTTAAGGCGCACCTTAGACTCGTTTTCCTGCATGTTTCTCTAAATCCATATACCATTTTTCTAAATCCATATCCTGCTCTTAAGCAAATCAATGCAACCAGTACCACCTTGACACGTTTCATTTTTTATTATGTCCAGAGACCCAACTAGGGAATGTCAACCCTTCAGCTCCAGTACTCTAGTGAGACCTTTCCTAGCTCATAGGATTTCTCAATTGCATATCAGGTGATGCACCTCCTAACAAAACTGCAGAACCTGGATATAGACCAGGGCCCATGAGATAAGGGATATATATATATATATATATATATATATATATATATATATATATATATTTTTTTTTTTTTTTTTTAATGTAGAAGTGTCCAGTAGTTTGCAGGACTATAGAAGCTGAATAAGGGCAAGGGACAAGCATACTTTAATGATGGCTCTTTTGGTCACTACCAGGCCACCCTACCAGGCCTTAGTCAGGGGATCCTGGGATTTCCACATAGACATGATAGGCTTAGACCTCTAACAGATCTCTCTCTCCACAGTCACTATTCATCTCCATCAGGAACAAAATAGTGGACCCCCTTGTGGACCTCTACTGGACCTTGCCCTCAGTGTGGGTCAACACTGATAGAGACTGCCCCATTCTCTGAAGGGAGGATGAGCCAACATATTCTATCACTGAGGAAGACATGTCCTGAAATGAGTGCAGCCTAGAATGTTTCTAGCTATGGCCACAGAATGTGAGCTCATACCTACAGGGATACAGAGGTTACATAGCCTCCTGTGCTAAATATAGGCCCCATATCAGGCCTAATAATATTGTTAACAATATTTGTATGTTTTCCCATATTTGGGGGCTATTCTCTTCCCTGATCCTGATTTCTAGTCCTATTTCCAACTCTGACACCATCTCCCCTAGACAATACCTTTGGCCCATCTGCTTGTTAGTTGTCAAGCTCAGACAAAAATTAGTGAAGTCATGGGCCCCTTGGAATATACCTAAAATAGATCTACTGGACTTCTTCAAAATGGAGACCACAAATTTCATATGCTATAGTCTTACCTTTAGATAAATGCTTATTAAGCAATTTGTTCTGCTTTATACTTCAATGCCTTTTCAGCCACAAAGTGGCAGATGCTACCATGACACCAACTTGACTTCACTGAGCAGATGACTTCACCAATGTACCCTGGAACCCCACCTCTCCAGGGCCCTGCCCTACTAGGGAAAGACAGAAACAGGATGGGGGTATGGACCCACCTGTCAATTCCTATGTCCAGTGGAGAAGCAATTACAGAAGTAGACTTTCCACTTCTGCACCCCATAATAATCCTGGGTTCATGTTCCCAGAGGGATAAAGAATAGGGAATTTTCAGGGGCCTGATGGATTTAAGTGCATATAGTCCAAAGCATAAGAGCCAGCTCAAGTATCCTGGCTCAAGCTCCCAGTTCCCCAATTGCAAGGTGTGTGTGTGGGGAGGGGCAGGGGGGTTCACAAGTGATGAAGCAAGTTTTCAAGTGTCTATCTTTCTCTCTCCCTCTTTATCTTCTCACCCCCTCTCAATTGCTCTCTGTCCTATAAAAAAATTGAAAAATATATGACCACATGAGCAGTGGATTTGTAGTACCGGCACTGAGTCCAAGCAATAATCCTGGAGGCAAAAAAAAGGAAAGCTTCCAATGGAAGGCATGGGATGCAGAACTCTGGTGGGGGGAATTGTGAAGAATTGTACCTTCTCTTTTCCAACAGACTTGTGGTTCGTAAATAAATCAATAAAAAAAGAGGACTGAATAAATATGTGCAGCAATTTCCACCTGGGGTCAGCCACATTTGTCCTATGTCACATATGATTCTGGCATGTGATTAAAAGTATAAATTATATGGGAGGAAACTATAAGAAGAGTATTTTAATAGATTAAGGGGAGAAGCTTGTAACAATGGAATAAAAACACTCATCTAAGTCTTACAAATACAAAAGAAGGAAAAGGATGAGAAGGACAAAGAAGAAAGAAAAAAAGATAAGGAGGAGGAGGAGAAGAAGAAATAGTCATGGATACAAAATATACTCAATGTAGTACTATTCCGCAATTAAAAAGACCATACTATGCTTTTTACACAAAAGGGATGGGGTTGGAGGCAATTATGCTTAGTGAAGTAAGTGAGAAACCTAAGGGTAGCTAGCAGATGGATTCATTTTTTTTCCATGTCACCTGCTGCGCCTGACCTCCTCAGAAATGGCCTGGCAGCCTGGCTAAGGCAGTAGCACACCCAGTGAAGTGCACATAGCACTATGCACAAGGACATGCTCAAGGACAAGGGTTTGAGCCCTGATGGCTCCCCACCTACAGTGAGGACGCTTCACAGGCAATGAAGCAGGCCTGCATGTATGCATCTTTCTCACTACCTCCCTGCCTCCCCTCCCCATGTCAATTTCTCTCTGTCTTACCAAATAAAAATGTGTGTGTGTGTGTGTGTGTGTGTGTGTGTGTGTGTATGGGCGGAGGTGGATAGCCTCCAGGAGTGGTGGATCTGTAGTGCCAGCACCAAGCTCCAGTGACTGGGGTCAAGAAAAAAAAAATCTGTCCACTTGAGCTAAGGTAAAATGAAGAGTGATGAAGGAGATGACTGAATATGCAAGTCAAGTTCGGGTAATAAAGTTAGTGTGTCTCAAAGAGCAGACTATAGCACTACTGTATATCAAAGCTAGGTGATGCTGGACTCTCATAAAAAAAGTAAAATTGAATACCAGCCAAGTAAAGTAATACCAGATTATCTCATTTATCGGTGGAATAGATAGGATAGAAAAGGAAAACACCAGATGAAAAGTGAAAGAGACCCGGTTAATTGCAGCAATGCTAACAGAAAGGAGGGCTGTGGGGAGGGGATCCAGAGGGCTTTGGAGACCTAAGTAAGACAGGACAGTAGAGGGCGACTTGGAAGCTGGCTTGTAAATCACTATGCTTTATAAAATAATTAAAAGGTGTTATTCTGGAGGAAAAAAATTCTTTAATGTCATGAACTGCAAACTCTTCAGATGCTTAGAATCCATCTACCTAATAAGCCTGGCTTGCTAATCCTCAAGCTCCACCCACCCCAGAAGCTGGGTGGCTAGTCAGCCTGATTCTCTGCACCTTCTAGACCTGCCCCCTCCCCCCAGAAACTTCCTGCTTCTAAATGATGTTTCATGACTTCTACTGCTTCTGAATGACGTCTACTACAAACACATGGAACCTGTCTGCCTCCCAGATAATTTCACTAATATGTGGAATGTAGAGAACTGAAAGATACAAAATTGAAAGCACAATATATCTATATATAGTCAGTCCATATCTAAGACTTTGGGAGAACTGTGATGATTATTGTTGGTAGGATTGGGGCAACAGGCCTTTGGAGGTGGGAGTTGAGTAGAACTATACCATATTATATCTTGGAATCTTATAAAGCATTAGTAAAATAAATAAATAAATTAGTTCAGCCATAATGGGAAGCAATTAATGAGAGTCCATAAAAAAGCAAAAACAGAAATTCTATATAATCCAGTTATTATATTTCTCAGAATCCACTGCAAAATACACACTGATTCAGAAAAATGCATGTACATTGATGTTGATTGCATCATTCTTTGCAATGACCATTAACTGGGAAAAGCCTAAATCCCTATGAATGGAAGAATGGGTAGTGTGCTATATGTGTATGATCAAGTTCTACTCAGCTACAACTAAAATAAGCTAAGATATTTGAAATATCATGGGTGAACATAGAGTGTTTTTGCTTACTGATGTAAAAATATCAAAGGAATTGACTAACTTCACCCATAAGTGTATGTAAAGAAAGTAAGACTTAGGAGAAGAAAATAGAACTCCCAAAGCAACCAGAAAGACTGAAACAACTAAAATTAGGACAGACATTTAAATAGCATCAAAAATAAGAGAGACATACAAGTAAACAAATTGCTTTTAAAAAAAGCTACATGGAGTACCTTTCATAAAGTTAAAGAAATAATTTGTTGCTAAGATTAAGCATGGGCTAAGCTGAGCATAAAACAAATAATACATTCCAGGCCATGGGTTTATTGGCATAATGTTAAAATTGTTACTTCTAGTTATACCTGGAGAGACTAGGAGTCTGAAATACAGACGCTTTGGGCAGCTTGTGGATTCAGATGGACAGCCTTTATTTCTTATATAATTTATTTTTATTTAAACTGGGGTTTGAGTTGCTTGAGCATATTGAATGTAACAGTGGAGTTAAATTGTTGAGTTGATTATCTGAAATAATGTGCATAAGTAATTTTAATTAGGAGAAATTGGAAACAGAGGCTGATTTGAAGACTGACAGAGAAACTGCCAAGTAAGCTATAGAAAGCATGAGTTCAGGGGAGATAACATAATGGTTATGCAAATAGATTCTCATGCCTGAGACCCCAAAGTCCCAGGTTCAATCCACTACACCACCATAAGCCAGAGCTGAGCAGTGCTCTGATGAGAGAGAGAGAGAGAGAGAGAAGCATGAGCTTGTGAAACAGGATCCTTATAGGAGGATCATTTATGAATAGCATAGTAGCAGAAGCTTTGACTGATCTCTGTGGGAGGGAAGAACGGGCAGACAAAAACTACCCTTAAATTTGGAGCCTAGGAAATAGTTATCATGAGGTCCATTCATTTCCAAAGCAGAAAGTTTGCTATTATTCCTCCAGAAGATTTATCATTACAGTTTGGCACTCACAATGGTACATATATTTAAAGGCACACAAACATATCACTGTCACTTCCTTTGTGAGCCATCCTGGGAATTCCAGGTACCCTGTAATAAAGTCAATATCCCAGTAAAATAAATGTCTGCCTTTAATCTTCAACTCCACAAGGAGATGTTTATTATGTCAGGGAAAAACATTTTTACTTTGGGTCTGTGAGTTCATGTTGTGGACAATCATTTCCTAGAGTGTTGGAGTGTGATGGACTATAACTCTGAAAACTGACATCTTAACAAGAAAAAGCCCAGCGATTGCTGGCTGCCATATAACAAGCCTTCTCCATGGAAAGCTGGGATCTTAAACACTCTGTGACTATGAGAAGGTCTAGGAGACTAATAGTAAGAAGTCAGTTGGGGGATCAGATACATTTTTAAAGCTCTACAATAAGCTATGTAGAAATAATGTCAAAGGACATAAATTATGACACTGTTGTGTATAATATAGCAAATCCTAACAAAGGGATATTTCAAAGTTAACCCAATTGCCAAATAATGTGATAACAGCAGTAACCAATGTCTTCTTAAACCCTAAGACAGGAGGAAACTCACTCTATAGAGCCGATATTTCCCCAATCCTAGAACTCTAGGGTGAGACTCACTTTCCTGCATGCTTCTCTCAATTCATACCAAATGATATTGCATCCACCGATTCCAACCTAATCAATGCAATGAGTACCACCTCAGCATGCTTCACTTCAGTCTGTGTCCAGAGATGTCAGGCATGGAATGTCAATCCTCAGCCTCATTACTTGGGTGATACCTTTCCTTTCATAGTATTCTCTAATTCCATTCTAGGAGGTTCACTTCCTAACAAAGTTCCAAAACCTAAATATAGACCAGGTCCCATGAGATAGAGCATGTATCCATAAATTAGGGCAAAATATATACCTGAAAGCAAAAATAGTCTGTAGTGAGTCAGTATAAAGTTCATAACTAAATAGTGTCTACTTAGACTTAGATACACTCCTCACCTACTTCCTATTACAGTTCTCTTACTCCAAAGCTAACCTTATCAAAGCAAGGACTGCAAAAGCCGAACAAGAGCAAGAGACTATCATACATTAAGGATGACTCTTTCATCACATCAGGTTGCCCAATCAGCTGGGGCCCTAGTCAGGGAGTCTTGAGAGTCCCAAAGAGACAATATGGGCCTAGACCTCAAATAAATTCCTCTCTCCATTGTTACCGGTCCTTTCTATCAGGAACAACAAAAAAGACCCCTTTGTGGGTCCCCATCGGAACTTGTCCTCAACTTGGATCAACAACGGTAGAGAATGTTCCATCTTCCTAAGGAAGGAGGATGTTACACCTGAGGAAGATGGGTCCTAATATTGGGGTAGCTTGGAATGTTCCTATTCATGACCACAAAATGTGAGCTCAGATCTGCAGGGATGCAAAGCTCACACTGCTTAATATGGCCCCCAGATCACATATGGGCCCCAGATTACATCAAATTGATAGGGTTTACAGTCAACAATATTTACACACCTTTTCCATATTAGGAAGCTACTCTCTTCCTTCATAAAGCTTTCTGGTCTTTTTTCCACCCATATTATCTCCCCAGACAATAACTTGGATCCATCTGCATATCAGATTTCAGGCTCAGGGGAAAAAGAAAAAAAAAAACTATTATAGCCAAAGGCCTTTTGGAATATAACTAAAATATGCCTACTATATATCTACAAAATGGAAGACCCCCAAACTCTTCATCTGCCTTATTCCAGCCTTTAGGTCCATAATTGGTCAACAATTTGTTTGGCTTTGTATGTTAACTCTCTTTTCAACCACCAGGTTCTAGATACCAGCATGCTGCTGGACAGACTTCCTGGACAGACAACCCCATCAGTGTGTCCTTTAGCTCTGATTCCCAGAATCCTGCCCCACTAGGGAAAGAGAGAGGCAGGCTGGGAGTATGGATCCACCTGTCAATGCCCATGTTCAGAGGGAAGCAATTATAGAAGCCAGTCCTTCAACATCTATATCCCACAATGACCTTAGGTCCATATTCCCAGAGACTTAAAGAATAAGAAAGCTATCAGGGGCTGGGCTGGGCTGTAGGAATTGTGTGGAGTTGTACCCTTCTTACACTTTGGTTTAGTCAATGTTTCCTTTCTATAAATAAATTTTTTAAAATAAAGCTTTAAAATATAGTGTAGTAGAAATACTTAACAAGAGAGAAATATGCCCTTCCAACACACTGAAGTGTGAAAAACACTATAGTTTACTATATGTACACTCCACAGACAAGAATAAGATATACAATTTTTTTTTCCTTAAATAAAATTTATGCTTAATGATTATCATACTTCCGTAAACCAACACTCTGTTCTCTGATGCTATGCATTTGACTATTTTTACGTATCTTATGTACAAATAGAATCATGTATTTATTTTTCTGTAACTAATTTCACTTAGCATAATGTCCTTAAGCTTCATTCATGTTGCTTATAGTATAGAATTTCCTTATTCTTAAAGGCTGGATGGCATTTCATGCATAGATAATGCCAAATTAAATATATAAGGAGTTATGAACTCACAACTATTGGGAAGATTATTATTAAACATTACAAAGGGCATTTTTGAGATGTAAGAAATATGAACACTTGGCCCCTGTTGGTAGAAAAAAAAAACACCCACTTTGGAAAACATTATAGAAATTCCAAAAGTATTAATAGACAAGCAACTTTGCTTATGACCTGAAATAGGATTTATTAATTTTGTTATTTTTGAGATAACATTGGTCCACAAAACTCTCTCTGTTTTTGAAACGAATTCCATGTCCCTTCAAAATCAGTTATGCCACATTCACCACCTAAACATCAATATATTCCACTGAAGCCTATTCAACCCCTTGTATCCTGGCAACACATTCCCTTTTTAGCCCTGCTCGTCATCTGAGTTTTTATCTACCAATGTATGTGGCTCCTTTTTGCACTGTAAGAGAAAAGATGAGTAACTATGACAAAGATTGATTCTCCAAACGGAAAATATTATTTGCGGGAAAAAGACTCCACAGTGCAAGTCTAGACCCCAGGAGGGTCCAAAGCAGAGGAGGAAAATTAAAACACTTTGAAGTAAGGAACCTTGGGACAATTCAGGGAATGGAATGCTGAAAATGTTATTGGGGCATATTTATACATCAAATTCTGGCAAACCTCGCCATGAATTCAGATCCTTCATCCAATTATGCAATTATCCGTCTTATGGACTGAGACATTCCCTCACTCTCTCACCTCATCTGGGAGAAGGTCAGAGACAGTGGTGTCCTTTCCTGCACAAACCTAAGAGAGCTTCTGTTCAGCTTGTAGTTCGTGGAGGTTTGGCCTCTGAAGCTGACAGACAACACAGGTCATGGAAGTTTTCCTCTGAGAGCTGTCTAGCAAGTTACACTGAGGTTTGTGTCAGAAGAGGTTTTCCACCATCTCTCTCCTGACCTACAATCATTATTTGTACTTTAAAGAAAACTTGTGACTGGGAAAATAGCATAATCGTTATGCAAAAGACCTTCATGCCTGATGATCTAAAGTCCCAGGTTCAATCTTCAGCCCTGCCATAAACCAGAACTGAGCAGTGCTCTGGTCTTTTCCTCTGTATCTCTCTCATTAAAATAAAATATGTTAAAATAAAAAATTACTGGGGACTGGGAAGTGGTGCAGCCATTTGAGTGCACACACCACATTTCAGGACACAGGTTCAAGCCTGAGGTCCCACCAGTACAGAAGAAACCTCATGAGCAGTGAAACAATATTGCAGGCCCCTCCCCCCACCTGTCTCTTCCTCTTTTCTCTCAGTTTCCCTGTGTCCCTATCGAAAATCACTATATAAAATATTTTCAAAAGGAAATTTAAAGTTGTGAATTATTCAACGTATAAATAAAAATACCTGGAGTCAGAATATGGCTCACCAAGTAAAGTGAACACTTTGCTGTACTCAAGTACCCTGTTTTGAACCTTGGTTACCATATGGGGACACCACAGGAAGGGGAAACTTCATGAAAGATGGAGTGGTGCTATAGTGTTCCTTCTTCCCTCTCTGTCTCTCTCAGTCTATGTCTCTCAACCTATATCCGAACAAAAGAAAATAGTCCTTAGGGAGAAGTGAACCGAGCTGGAATGAAACTGCATCAAACAAACTCAGGTTGTACCAACAAAATACCCCCAAATGATCATTTTGGCACTTGGCAGACAAATGACTGCCTGGTTTATTTTCCCAGTTTTCAACATATCCTGTATGTTTCCCAGCAGTGAATGACACTGAAAAAAAGGGGGGGCACAAGAATTGGCTTTTAAAGAAAAACAAAATATCACCTCACGCTTTTTTTTTTTAATCCATAACAGACAACTTGCCATTAAACTGTCTGCTGGCTGTTAAGAATTTTAAGTTCTGAGTTTTCAAGAGTAGCAGACTTAAATACATTGTTTGTAGACATGGGCCCATTGTTCCCCATCTTCAGAAAAGAGGTATTTATTGATCTACTTTATTTATCCGCTCACCAATTTAGTCAATTACATTATTTTACTCTACCCTCACAAGGTGCCATGACAATAATGTATCCAGATTGTTATGTAAATTGCAGTAGGAAAGTAGATAAAAAGCTACAAATGTAAGATTTCAGTCTTAAAATATTTATTAGCCATTTATCATGTGAACAATTGAACTCTATAATATGCACCACCTTTGATGACCATATTTGATTCAGTTAACATGGCTAATGAAGGAGTATTTCTTTCTGGACTTAGTAAATTAATGGTTAACACACTGGTAGAAAAATAATGATTTCAAGTAGTGTGGACTTGAGTCAGTCATATGCAAATAGATAAATCTATTGATATAACTAAGGATGTTTGAGGAAGAATTCAAAGCACGCTTAAATGACAGGAGAGTTAGAAATGAGAGATTGTCGCTGTGTGTTCCCTGCCAAATAAAGAATGAAGGTATGGCACCTTCTCTAAAAGATACCTAATTTATTCTATTTCTACTCTTGTGAACCATGCAAATACATGTAAAGTTCAGTTGTTCCCATATTAAATGTAATGTCATCTTTACAACATTTCAAACATTTCTTTTAGTGAACAAATAGCAGAAGCAAACATTTCCTCTGAAACTTACCTTAAGCACTGAAATATGCTTAGAAGAAAGCAAGGGGGTTTTTCAGTCATTTTCTACTAGGCAACAGTGACATGTTGATGTGGAAGGAAGATGAGTTGGAAGACAAAACAAGGGGGTTGGGTAGTCTACTGTCTACCACGCATTATCTTTCTAGAGTGTTGAGGATTGAACCTTGTGGATTAAACAACTTTACATGGACTTCTATGGTTCATAAGAGCAAAAATGAAAAGTAATAGATATAAATATCCTGGAAAAAATCTTGCTGGTAAGTGATAATGCCATTTTTGAATAGATATTTGAACATATTCTGAGTGAAGTCAAGGTAGCATATTCTACAGATATTGGATGCATAAAGAAATATAGCCAATAGTACAATAGGTCCGCTTATTATAATTGCAACACTAGTGGTGTAACAGTATATTTTGAGTAAATAAGCTTCTATTAGGTAGAAAGATGTCCCAGTTACCTTGTGGTCAATCTCAATCCTATTTATTTTGTTTGCACTCCAATTGATTTTCTCTAAAGGTCAGAAGGATGTTTTGAAATAGAAGGGTTATAGATTCATCATTTATAAAGTGCTTTTATAAAAATTGCCAAAGATTTATAGTACCAAACAACACTGTAGATAATCTGACATCTCTAGGGCTCAGGTGGTAGCTCACCTGCTTGAGTGAACATGTTACAATGCACAAGGGCCCAGGTTCAAGCCACTAGTCCTCACCTGCAGGAGGGGAAGCTTCACAAGTGGCAAAAAAGTGTTGCAGGTCTCTATCTCTATTACTATTTCTATATCTCTACCCACATTTTCCCTCTCAATTTATGTGGAAAAAAAAAACTAAATTTATTTAAAAAAAGTAATTTGACATCTCTCTATTGGATCTTTTTCTTTGCAAGACATCATTCTTTCACTCTCAGACACATGCACACGGACACACACACACAGACTCTGGATTTCCAAAAATTCATCAGATTTTTGGGACCAGGCAATGACACCCATGGCTGATCATGCATACATGTTACCATCCACAAGGACCCAAAGTCAAATCCCAAGTTTCCACCTACAGAGGAAAGCTTCACAAGCAGTGATGCAGTGCTGTCAGCATCATTCTATTTTCTCCCTCTCTTCTCTTTTTTAATTTGGTTCAATAATTGAACAATGGTTAATGTCATAGATATTTTTGTCCTAATATTCTTATTGGTAATGGTCAATATGGTTAAATAGGTGGCTAATAGTTTGAAATTTACAGAATGAGATATATACTAGCTCTGAGTATCAAGGAATTAGAGAAGAGCACAGAGACCAACAAGTCAAGAATGGAATCTCAAAAATCATGTCCTATTAATGTCAGCGGACATTTGTTTGTCTGTGACTAGACTCTTCAATATACTTGAGATATTTTAGAAGAGTGATTTAAATAACATCTGAGGGAGACAGAAAGAAACTGTTTCTATATGAAAAAAGATGAACAGAAAAGCATTCAAAAGCATTCATACTCAAATCCACCAACTTCACAACACCACCAACAAAATCAAATGTGTATAAGATAAGTTGTTAGAAGATATAAATATAAAAGCCTAGAATCAGACTGATATATAATTAAATGAAGTTTCTCATCCATTCCAACTTTACTAAGATTGATCATAAGAAAGGACAAGAACAAATGTGAAATCCACAATTTTTCATGAGTCACAATACAAAAAATAGCTTGTGTATATGGAAATAGATATTTGCACATGTGCGATTTCACTGCTTCTCTTTTTTTCCATCAGATGGAGAAACTGTTAAAAGCAGAGAAAGCCACCATTGTGCCAGAGCTTTCATAGTGCCATGTAATGAAGTTGGGTCCTGTGCATGGTTAAGGCACATACTGTAACCAGTGAGTGAATCTCTGATTCCAATAATGTCATTAAATGTCTCTATTATTTAGTGAATAGTGTGGTAAGTATGTTTCTGGATGTTTCTGTTAAGACAAAATTTCAAGGGCTTTTTGATTTGGGCCACATCTTTCTATTGGACAAATATCTCCCCCTCCAATGAGAACATTACCTAGATATGGATAGATAATTCCAATAGTACTTGCTTTATAAAAGTAGTCTCCAGCAAGTCAGTATAATCTTTATATTCAAAATAGAAAAACAGAGTGAGAAAAGAAACAAAATGCAAACTTATCCATAGGCATAAATTTTAAGGTCCTAAACAGATAGCATCCAATTATAGTGGTAGGTGATGAAAGAAAGTGCCTTGTTTTACTTCAGTCAAATTAGTATATGCATACTCATATTCTGTACCTGCAAAATATTTATGATCCATACTTCCAGTGAGGGAGAAGTGATAGGGAGAAGATGAAGAGAGGACTTTAAACTTCAACTCCATCAGGAGCCAAAAAGAGAAGAATAAAAAGGGAGGAATATTTATATGTAATACCATGTGAGTGTGAGTGTGTGTGTGTGTGTGTGTGAGAGAGAGAGAGAGAGAGAGAGAGAGAGAGAGAGAGAGAGGGACTTAGACAGGTCATTGTAGAAATAATAGTTAACCTATATCTGAAACCTTGGGAGAACTGTTACAGCTTACAGTGGAGGGGTTGGGCATCCAGAGCTCTAGTGGTGGAAACGGTGGAAAGTTGTACCTTTGTAATCTTGCAAATCAATATGAAATCTCTAATAAAAAAAGAAGGCACCTGGAATCACATAAGTTAAGACAGTCCTCCATCAGCCGTTCAAAATAAAGGGCATAGACAAAGGAAAATGTGCCCTTCAATCATGTGACAAGAAGCTGGTAGTAGATAGCACAGTATATGTGGTGCGGAAAGTCAGGGAAAGGTAGCCAGGAACCAGAAAGGAATAACTAAGGCAAAAATTAAGATTAGTACTTGTTATAAGGCCCTTAACTAAATAAGAAAACAATGAATTTTTGTGTGTGTGTTAGGGCTAAATTCTTGAGAGATATCATTGTGGAGATATGTATCCCTTAAATAGTAATCACTAGGGGAAAATAATCCCGGTGCATTAAATCTAGGGCATAGAATACTAAAGTAGCCAGACACTGGATCTAAAGTATTTGCCAAGAGAAGATAGCTTTCCTTTTCCTTTCAGTCTGAAGTTCACTCACAAGTCTGTTAGTAGATACTGACAATTAGTTCAGCTCCACGCAGGTGTTTGAGTTTCCTCACACTGAAGTGACTTGATCCAGGTTAAGAATGTTGAGGAAAATTACACTAAAAACTGTATTGCCAGGATTCAGTCTTCCTCTCCTCTCCATTTCTCTCTGTCCTATCCAACAATAATGACAACAATAACAACAGTCATGATAAACAACAAGGGCAACAAAAGGAAAAAAAAATAGCCTTTATGAGCAGTGGATTTGCATTGCAGGCACCAAGCCCCAGCAATAACCCTGGAGGCAAAAAAACAAACAAACAAATGGCATTGCCTTTTAATGCCCAGCCCCATTGAAGGGATGGTATCTTTCCTGTCATGTTCTGCTCAGAAAGGTTATTTCAAAGCCCCTTCTTGGTTCACAGAAAGACAAAATAAACTCTTATGGTGGGCAATATTGTTTCTGAAATAATATGTAGGGTCAGAAATAGTGATTTAAATATCTTAATTTAAATTTATTTAGATAAATACAAGAATTCATATAGCTATAAGACATAATACTGTGTCCTTTTCCAGGTTATGTCCACTGACATAATTTTTAAAATAGTAGGACAGGAGACCAGGTTGTACACCTGGCTAATTGCTCACATTACATTGCACAAGGACCCAGGTTCATGCCCCTGCTCCCTGCCTGTGGGGGAAGTTTCATAATGGTGAAGCAGGGCTGCAGGTGTCTTTCTGTCTATCTCCCTCTCTGTTTTCTCCTCCTCTCTCAATTTATCTCTGTTTCTATTCAATAATAAATAAATAAATATATTTAAAATAATAATAGTACACAGAGTCATGATTAATATACTTTTGTCTATTCAAATTTCCTCAATTTTTCTTTTCAGTGATGTTACTGAAAAAAATTCAGTCTACCATACAAGTAGATAACAAAACAGAGCCAAACCCAAGTCTGGCTGGCTCAAAGGCTATATTCATAACCAAAGTGGGATAAATTACCTGACCATTGCATTTTTGCAAAGCCTAAAAAAAGAAGTAGTATTCTAGAAAGTTCAAATCCATCACTCTTTAAATTAAATAGTTTATTTTTTGTAGTTCCAATAATAATAGGTACAAAAACCATCACTGGTCAGTTACTACCCCAACCAATGTTATCTATAGCTATAGCTGGTTGACAAATTAGCCTAGTAAAGACAACAAAAATAGAAGAAATGAAATATTATAACATACATAGTATGTCCATTTCTAACATCTCCATCATGTGCAAAGTTCATAATCTCTGTTCTTTGCTCAAGTCCCTAATCCTAGATACTGTTACTCATTATGTGGTATAAGTAAGTAGATCCAGCAGTAGAAAGGTAAAGGTTATGGGATTATTGTTATTTATTTTATTTATTTATTTATTTATTTATTTGCCTCCAGGGTTATTGCTGGGGCTCGGTGCCTGCACTTCGAATCCATTGCTCCTGGAAGCCATTTTTCCCATTTTATTGCCCTTATTGTTATTGTTGCCATTGTTGTTGTTGTTGGATAGGACAGAGATAAACAGAGAGAGGAGGGGAGACAGAGAGGGGGAGAGAAAGATAGACACCCGCAGACCTGCTTCACGTCTTGTGAAGTGACCCCCCTCCTGCAGGTGGGGAGCTGGGGGCTAGAACCAGGGTCCTTACGAAGGTCCTTAAGCTTAACCTGCACTACCACCAAACCCCAGGTTATAGACTTCTAATGCTGCTAAGTCATATGCTGCATTAGAGTCTAGACTGATTTCAATTAAATTTCCTCAGTGATAAAAATGTTCATCACACCTTTCAGAAATAAAATATCTAAGTTGTAGAATGAACAAAAGTTGACTGGAAAAGTAAAGTTACTTTCTTATTTCTACCTAAGGTTCACATGGCTCTTCTTGAGTCACCAGAGATAAGAGATATAAATTGATACCTAATTCAAGTTAGATTATAGTGACTTTTGTCTATTCTGTGAATTTTCATATCACTCCTCAGCCATGAAAGAACGAATACATCCTTGAATGAAATCTGAAATTGTACTAATATATCTACATCCGTGTATTGAAAAAGGGCAGATTAATTTCCCCTCAGTGAATTTAAAATAGCATAAGCTATCAAAAACACACTTCATGAGTTGATTAGGATGAATGAACATTGTCTTTGATGACTTTCATAAGTTTATAATCGGTTAGATGTAAAGATGATGTGTATTTTTCTTGCCATTATGTCAGTTAGAGAAGACTTAGCTAAAGTAGCTCTTCTGAAAATGATTCTGAGGGTTTAGAAGACTGCAGTTCCCCCAAGCAAATAAAATTCTATGTTAGGCTTAACTTAACCTTTTAAAGAAAACTTTGGTTTGTAAACATTACAATCAATCAATCAATCAATAAGCATATATTAGAATCTGAAGAATTTGCTGTAAAAGAAGTGCAGGCACATTTAACGCATGACTCTAGCTAAGTCACATAAATGTCATGTGTGTACAAATACAGAAATGGAAATCATCACATAAATACAGACAATAAACATTCAGATATTAATCCCTAAGTACAAGTAGCATGGCATACTAGTGCCACAGGGACTGATAATCAGGAGACATATATATTTGAGACTCTTTTCCATGCACTCCCTGAATATTGACTTGGATTTAGGCATTGCCCTTTATTCTTTTCTTGTTTTACACTCATTCAGTTCTGTGAATGAAACCAAATCAAAGGATGCCAGCATTTCTTTTGCTGGCTCTGATGGAACAGCAGGAGTGCCAGGCTTGCAAACTCTTAGCCAAAGTGGGAATGGGGTGGTTTATCCACCCTTGTCAGTGAAGCAGCAAGTCAGGGAGGCACACCATCCATCACTTCCACCCACAGCATGTCTGAACCATTCATTCAGAATGTGTAAATTGAGATCTGTGCTCCTGTGCTCCATGGCAACCTGTGTAGTCTTGTTGCTCTAGCTTCCCAGTCTGGCTCTACTTGCTGAGACATTCTGTATATACTTCAGAACATTAACAAAGTTTATTTAAGTGATGTAGTGCTTGCTTTGTAAAAATTAAATTTATGATTTGATTTTGTAAGTGGCTATGCTCAATGTAGAGTTTTTCAGTAGAAAAAGAATAATGGTATAATGATCTGAATTGGCCTTGAACTAAATTCAGAAAGCTGCGTTGCCAAATCAGTCAAACGTCTATCCTTTCTTTTTAATTTTACTGAAGGTTAATGGTTCGTAGCACATTTGTTGACAAGTGTGTATGATTTCCCCATCTCCCTCTGGTAGTTGGCTGCAAAAGATTCTCACCTCCAGTTTAGTACCCCAAGTCCCCCACAGCCACAGACTCTCCCTCCCCAGAGTTCTTTGTTCAGACCTCTTTTTTTGTTGTTGTTGTTGTTTTCACTATTAAAATATTTATTAAAAAGTTGAATAGATAAAAGTCAGATAAAATGGACTTCAGAATAAAGTCCAGGGGAAACGATTATTTATTATTATTTTTATTTATTTATTTAAGAAAGGAGACATTAACAAAAGGACCCCAACAATGTGTCCTGGAGCTCTTCCTCTGCCTCTATCCCTCTCTGTCTCTATCTAAAAATAATAATAATCATAGTAAAACAAAGATATATGGTTAGGCAGGTTTTTTTTCCTGGGTTATCTCCTCAGATACACAATTATATAGACTTGTTCATCTGAGTTTGACTGTTGATATCTAGTTCCAAGTAAACCCAAATTTAGTAGATTTTATATCAAGTATAGATATGACAGAATGTATCTCTTTAGTGTTATTAACATTATTCTTTAACTCAGTGATAGAGAAATTGGATCCTAAACTAGTATGAAGCAATCAGCTCTACGCAGTTTAATAATTCTCAATTATGTAATAATGAGAGGCATAAACTATTGTCAAAGGTATTTTCTATGTTTTTTTCCTGCTCAGCCAACAACTTCACGACTCTTTGGGGCTTGGCAGTAATGGTTTCTACCACACTGAGGATAAAAATTGCTAACATCACATTTTGACTTATTAGACCATTGTTGAGAAAACATGCCTCACACCAGAAATGAGCTTAAATAGGCTGCAACTTCACCCTCTTAGGAGTTTTATAAATGGATTTGAAAATGACTTTGTCATATTTAATAGGCTGAGTTCATTTATGAGGTAGGGTCTGGTTACCCATAGGCTGTTCTACTTTGCTATACTACTCAGTGGCTTCTGGTCAGGCTCCTTCTGTCTCATTCATTTTATCATCATAAAGGCAAATGAAGGAGTATTAAAAATATGACTGTAATTCCTACTAACTATACAGCATGTTTTAATCACTTTGTTTGCTTATTTGTTATTCATAGCCATTCCTACAAGCAATTGGAAAGTGCTACTGCAGTTCCTACAGAGATGTTAAGAGAGTTGCAATGTAGTACAAGAAGCAGTATTTGCAAAAAATGAATCTAAATTAGTGTATCTGTAAACTTTATGTGGGGTCAATAGTCAGTGATTCTTTTAGGACAGTTATTATCAGGAGGGGACAAAATAAGGAGAGTTACCACTACAGCGATTTCAGACTAGTCATGAAAATATTGTTAAGCTCTTTTATCTTTCTCCTTAAACTAAATAGTAAATAATAAGTATTATACACTGACACTCTAAAATGGTAGATTCTGTCACTAAGATGATAGTATATTTATTGCATTAGTAAGATACTAGATATAATTCTATTAAAGTCTACTTTTTCTTTTCTTCCTCTCTTTCTTTTTTTTTTTTTTTTTTGCCACTAAGCTTATTGCTGGGTCTTCCTGCCAGCTCTTTGAATCCACTGCCCCCAGCGGCCATCTTTCTATCTTTTTCTTTCTATTTTACTTGATAAGACAGAGAGAAATTGAGAGGGGGATAGACACCTGGACCATGCATCACCACTCATGAAGTGTCCCTCCTGCATGTGGGGAACCAGGGCTTGAACCTAGGTCCATGAGCATGGTAACCTGTGTTCAACTGGGTACACCACTGACTGTCTCCCAATTCAACTGTTTAGAAAGCATAAGAAATAATTAGTTTAGATACCAGTTTATCTTTACAAAAGCGTTTGAGTTTGACAAACACTTAGATTAGTTGTTTTTTTTTTTTTTTTTTTTTGCCAGGCGGTCCAACCTATCCCTGTGGTCCTGCTTTAAAGGTCACATTTGGTAGCAAGACTCCTAAGTATCTAGAATTAAAACTAAGTCATTGATAGACAAGTGTATGTGGTGGCTTTGAAGAGTGACTCTGTCTTTGACATAACAGAAAATCATCTGGTAGACTTGTTAAGTTTTCATTTTCTGAGTGTCACTCCCAATTACACTGTCTGTTCAGAAGGTTGAGTTGATAATTGTGGATATATTTTTTTTCAGGTTTTTAAAAATATTTATTTATTTTCTCTTTTTTCTTTTGCTCTTGTTTTTCATTGTAGTTGTGTTAAATAGGACAGAGAGAAATGGAGAGAGAGGAAGAGAAGAGGGGGAAAGAAAGAGAGACACCTACAGACCTGCTTCACCACCGCCTGTGAAGCGACTCCCTGCAGGTGGGGAGCCGGGGACTCGAACTGAGATCCTTATGCCAGTGTGCTTAACCCGCTGCGCTACCGCCCGACTCCCATCAGTCTCCTGTTAATCTGAGGATCTCACACTGGAAACCCTGCTTGAAGTGTAGACTCCAAGAGCAGTATAGTGAGGTTTGAATCCCAACTCAAGCATTTTCTAATTGAGAAATCTTTCATTTTAATTTTGCCATCAGCAGAAGTTGAAAAACAAGATCAGAAGAGAAAACACTTAAGAAGAACTTGGACTGGAATTGGTATACTGCACCAAAGTAAAAGACTCTGGGGTTGGGGGGAGGGTTCAGGTCCTGGAACATGATGGCAGATGAGGACCTACTGGGGGTTGTATTGTTATGTGGAAAACTGGGAAATGTTATGCATGTACAAACTATTGTATTTTATTGTCTAGTGAAACCATTAATCATCCAATAAAGAAATTAAGATAATGATAATAATAATTTTGTCATCAGTACAATAGATTAATTGCAGTTCTTACCTCAGAGCTGCTCATGGAGTCAATAACAATACTGAGCTTATGATGCCCACCATGAAGTACTTACTACTAGCACTGCCATCAACATCATCCCAGCTACAAGAGTACCACCACCACCACCACCACCCCTGCTATCATTTTACAGCAAGAAGCTATCTACAGCACTGCTCAACCTTAAAGGGACATCCTGGATGGACAGGGAGAAAAGAAACTAAAAAAGAAAAAGTCATAGATCCAGCTCTAAAGGAAACTACGTCCCAAGCCTCTAGTAGAGAAGCTTCATGGGCAGTATGACAGTGGTGCAGGTGTGTCTCATCTTTCTGTCTCTCATCTCTGTCTGTCTTTCTATCTATCTTTCTGTATCTCACTACCAAAGCAAAAGGGAAAATGATGGCTGTTGAGAGAGTTGTGGGGTTGCACTGTGTGAATAGATTCCCAGGGATAATAATCTCAGTGACAAAAATAAAAAATAAAAATCTCCAAATAGTTTCAGTTTCTACATAAAACCAAACGTCAAATTCATGAATGATGAATAAAAACTCTTTATGTGTGTGCTATGCTGTAGTTAGCTTCCAAAGATAAAAGAAAATATATCAGATATCCTCCGAGGGTTACACTTAACCTATCCCCAAACTACCACCCAGCACCTGGCAGGAAATCTGTGTTCATTTACTGATTGAGTAACACAACAAACTCAAACTTTGGACAGTTGCTTTGCGACTCAGTTTGTTTTTCCATTACTTAGGAAGAATTCTTCTTTGAAGTACATACAAATATGAAAGAGGTTTTGATATTTTCACAGTACAGATGGGATTCCAGAGGCACAGAAAAATTAACTTGCGCTTCAAAAATGAGATAGAACAAAACAGAACTCGGAACTCCCATTCTCACTCTCTGCTTCCCAGTGAAGTCTGAATAAAATAATTATAATATATATATAAATAAATTATAAAATAATAGTCTAGAGTAAAATAATTATATATTAACTTTGATTTCTGGATGTTTCTATCCAATAAATAAATAAAGATAATAAAAATTATCTTAAAAAACTGTTGTAAGTGTGGAGTGTTTATAAAGACTAGCTATTGCTATATTAAGAAACTAGAACTCTGAGATTGGTGAGGCAATTTCCTTGGTTAAGTATTGCTGTGCCATGCATGTGACACCTGTTTGATCCCAGTCCTACAACACTCAAAGAAGCTTTGGTCCTGTGATCTATTTCACTTTCTCTCTGAGGAGGAGGGGTAGGGGAAGGGGACAGGGAGGGAGAGGTAGTGGTGGAGGAAGAGCAGGTGGAAGAGAAGGAGGAGAAGGAGAAGAAGAAGGGGGAAAGGAAGGAAGGATGGAGGGGAGGAAGGAAGGAACCAAAACTCTGATCTTCTTCTAGAGGTCCTAGGCTTATCTTTAATCAAGAAGAAATGACCGAAGTATGTAAAAACGCCTAAAAAGTCCTGTCATAGTATTATTCTGGGATCATGTTAGTTCCTTATTAGGAAGGAAGACTATAAACCTACAACACACACTGTATTAACATTATCATATATATTAATCTGTATGGTAATATGCAGTGAATATTTTTCCACAGGCATTCAGGAGAATGTGTTTAGTATTTTTCACATTAATGTACAATCATCATATTCATCAGATACTCATCATACCAATGTAAAATAGAGGTCACTTCGTATATTTATAAGCATTTCATGAAGTCCAATGAATGTCAAAATCTGTAACTATATGGTAACTAAACTATCACAGTCTTAAGTCATAGATCAGACAATGATCATATGTTTTATCACATATTCCCACGTGTGCTGCTGTTGTGGCATGACCCTGGCCTCTCTGTTCAGTCCCTACCCCCCTCCTACATTTGAAGACATTGTCTTTTCTTTGTAAACAAGAAACCCAAAATGCAAAGAATTCAAATAAAATGACCCAATCTTTCAAGGGATGATGTCTAAACTTCTTAGCCTCTGGTCTTTCTAGCGTATCAAACAAATAACTCATTTAAGACCCATAGAGTTCATTCTGTTTTTTTTACAAAAACAGTGGGTGATTTTGACACAAAGTCACAATTAGAAATCTGAATTTTGGGCATGGGTAGATAGTATAATGGTTATGAGGCACTGAAGTCCCAGGTTCAATCCCCTGTACCATAAGCGAGAGTTGAACAGTGTTTGAGTAGGGGGAGAGAGAGAGAGAGAGAGAGAGAGAGAGAGAGAGAGAGAGAGAGGGAGAGACTCATGCCTGAGGTTCCAAAGTTCCAGGTTCAATCACCTGCATCACCATAAACCAGAGCTGAGCAGTGCTCTGAAAAAAAAATCTGAATTTCTACTACTTACTGGAACAAAATACCATTTATTCTAAGAGGAGTTGATATGTCATATAGACACTTGGTGATTCATTAAAAAAAAAACAGGTATTTTGTACATATTTTATTTTCTAAAATATCTGTAATATCTTCCTAGCAAAGGGCTGTTTTCTTCTCCAAACAAGAAGGGTTTGTTTGCCTTGATCACAGATCAGCTGAGTCAACAGAACCATTTATTAATTGACTTCATCACTTATTTTGCCATACAGGAACCTATGGTCTATATATTAGAAGTGAATGGTACTCTGTTGTAAGATTGGCAATGTAAAATTATAAGAAACATTACAGACCAGGAATACATGCCATCACCAAAATAGAATAATAATTCTTTCTTAACCAATCTCAAAAGCATGCTGTTTTTGAATTAACTGATGAATACACTAAAATGAATGTCTTGAGGAAATCTAACAAAACCCAAGAAAGGCAGAAAAAAATCAACTGACTCAGAAAACAATATGTGAAAAAGATGAGAAACTTAACAGAGAGAAACAGGAAAAAAGAACACAAGGAGAAATTACGGATCTGAATAATTCAATGAATGCGATGAAAAATGAAAAGAGACTATCAACACCTGAAAATTAATCATTATGATATATCATATTAATGGAAGAAATATTAAAATAATTTGGCCTATTCAATAGACATAGAAAAACCATTTGGAGAAATTTATTATCTAATAATGATAAAAATTCAACAATTTTGGTCTAGTAGAATTACATCAACATAAAAAGACAAGCCCACAGTTAATATTTTACTCTGTGGTGATAGCTTGATAGATTTTCTAAGATCAAGAGTAGAAGAAGAATGCTCCCAATCACTACTTTTACTCAACATATTAATAGAGTTCATAGTCGGGGGTCAGGTAGTAGCGCAGTGGGTTAAGCACATGTAGCACAAAGCGCAAGGACTGGCTTAAGGATCCTGGTTGGAGCCCCCTGCTCCCCACCTGCAGGGGAGTCGTTTCACAGAGGTGAAGCAGGTTTGCAGGTGTCTGTCTTTCTCTCCCCCTCTCTGTTTCCCCCTCCTCTCTCCATTTCTCTCTGTCTTATCTAACAACAAATGATATCAACAGTAACAATAACAATAATAACCACAGCAAGGCTACAACAACAAGGGAAATAAAAGGGGGGAAATGGCCTCCAGGAGCAGTGGATTCATAGTGCAAGCACTAAGCCCCAGCAATAACCCTGGAGGCAAAAAAAAAAAAAAAGAGTTTATAGTCAATTCAGTAAGATGAGATAAATTAAGGAACAAAGGAAAAGAAAGGAACAAATAAAATTACTGTCTTGTGGGCAGATTACATGCCATTATGTATAGAAAACTCCCTCCAAATTCAGCCTAAATATTTTTAGTTGGAAAGAAGTGCTGGGGGTATAATTTTGTAGTTTGCGTGGCAATAGTCAGTGATACTATATTGCCTTTGAAAATTGCTTCTAGCTAGATATGGACCTACCCTATGATCCTGTAATTCCTCTCCTGGGGATGTATCCCAAAGAACCAAACAAACACAACCATCCAGAAAGATCTGTGTACACCTATATTCTTAGCAGCACACTTTGTAATAGCCAAAACCTGGAAGCAACCCAGATATCTAACAACAGATGAGTGGCTGAGCAAGTTGTGGTATATATACATGATGGAATACTACTCAGCTATTAAATGGTAGATTCACCTTCTTCACCTCATCTTGGATGGAGCTTAAACAAATCAGAATCATGCTAACTGAGATCACCCAGAAAGAGAAGAAAGAATATGGGTTGATCTCACTCATAAACAGAAGTTGAAAAACATGATCAGAAGGGACAACACAAAGAAGAACAAAGTTAAATTCTGGGGTGGTGGAGAGGGTTCAGGTCTTGTAGCATGATTGCTGAGGAAGACCTAGTGGAGGCTGAATGGAGTAGCATGATTGCTGAGGAAGACCTAGTGGAGGCTGAATGGAAAACTGAGAAATGTTACACATGTACAAACCATTATTGTTTTTTTTACTGTTGACTGTATACTATTAATCCTCCAATAAAGAAATAAGAAAAAAGAAAGGCTTCTAGAATAAGTCTTTTAACAGCCCATCAGAAGAAAAATGTAAGTATGAGTGGCAATGAATTTTAACTAGACAATTGTAATAATAAGTCCTTAATATACTGCAAGTGGCTTAATCATACTTTTATAATAATAGTTGGTGATTATATGTAATTATTCCTCTTATTTAACATATGAATCTCAACAATTATGTCAATGTTTTAACATCAAAGAAAACTCAGTGATGGCATGATGACATTCAAAACTTTAAGCAATCAGTGGAGTAAAATAATTAACATATAAATCAACATTCAGCTTTAAAATCTGTTAAAAACTTCACTCACATTTACCTGCTAACACACCAAACAATGTGAATTACATATGCTCATCAAATTATCAGTTGTAGTATCATTTGTTGGTTAAATTATTCTGGCATGAGTGACTGCAGAGGAGATGCGGTAGTGTTTGAGGAATGCTCCTTGACCCTGGCCCTCATTAGACTTAGCAACATTTTGGCCTAATGGAGAAAATTCGACTCTGAGAAATATAAACTTGCTCAGTGTGAAGACATCTAAAAACTGGAAACCTCCTAGTCTAAATCTTATGGATATAGAACAAAAGATGGTAAGTATGTAAAGAGAAACATCACAGATTGTTAAGTAATTTGATAATTCAGATTTAAAAAAAAAAACTAGAATGTACCATTATTTCTTCAGTTTAGACATCATCAATTACCTTCATCTACAGCTCATCCAACTGGAGTACCTCATCACTTTAGGACCTAATGCCAGGCCAAGATGGGCAATTACAAAGAACTTTTGTTTTCTACTTTCTGTATCAGTTGTGAAGTCACAACTTAAGAAAAATTCTGTATAGAAATGAAACTCTTGTGAAAAGGTACAGCAGCAGGAAAGCAACGAGACAGATACGTGCATGAGCATCTGGAAGCATGGGTTAAAATAGTAACTTTGCATATAGTTGATTTTTTTTCAAGATTTAGACAGTACCATCAAAGAGAATGCCTTGGTAATCTTTAATATGAGGCATACTATTTATATTCACAGAGAATTAATTAATGCCTGTATTTACGAATCACTAAGCAAACTGTAATTAACTAACAAAGTGATGAAGTATTTATAAGAAACAGGCAGAAAACAATAAACAAAGAATGTATATTACAAACTGAATATGCTACAATAAACATTATTTGAAATTTCATCGAGATACTTGCTTAATTTTATGATTTGCATGCTGGCTTGTTAATTTTATTTAATTGCATCACTTGCTATTTGGAAAGGAAGGAATTGTTTCAATTTGCTCAGTTAAACCTCTAGTAGAATTAACAAATTGGTAAGTAATTTACAGTTAGTATTTTGTTGAGGGCTACTATATTTAAAATAACTTACAACTGAAAATAAATGAAATTATAAATCTAATGGATTAAACAAAGCTTGGTTTGTACTTACAATTCTTTTCACAGAATTCCTCATGGCCTATATATCTAATATGTAGACACATACACACACACATACACACACACACATACACATACACTAAAGGAGCTTTGTAATTTACAAGCAAACAAATAACAAACAAGATGTAATTATTCAATTAATATTTCATTCTCTAAAATTACAGGTTTTAGTTTGCTTGTAACTTTATTTTGGAAGCTGATTTTTTAGTCTCTGGATTGTATTGTTTAAGTAAATTACTAGACTGAATCAAGAAAAAAGAGAAAGAAGAGGAAGAGATAAGCTATACTAAGGTTAATAAAATCCAATAATAAAGTAGCTCTTTTTTTATTTTTCAAAATAAATGTGTGGTGATAGAATAAAAAAATGAAAATTTCTGGTTTAATTGTTAAAATATGATTCACATACATTTTATCATTTACACAAGTGGAAATTAACACCACTCTGCAGTTGCCAGGGCATTTATTTTGAAAAGGATATTTAATGGAGACAAAGGTAATACTGCAAAGCTTATAGGCACGAGCTGCTTAAATAATGTTGGGGAGACTCAAGGTGCTGCAGTGTTGTAGGGAAATTACCCTGAGTTTCATGTGCCTCCACTGGAAGTTTCAGCAGTTCTCCCAAGGGTGAAGATATAGGTCTCCTATTATTTCTACAACTATATGTCTATATTTATATGTATCTGCTCGTTTACTTATTTACTTATTTCCTTTTGTTTCCTTTGTTGTTGTATTGTTGTGGTTATTACTGATGCCATTATTGTTGGATGGGACAGAGAGAAATGGAGAGAGGAAGGGAAGACAGAGAGGAGGAGAGAAAGATAGACACCTGCAGACCTGCTTCACCACTTGTGAGACGACTCCCCTGCAGGTGGGGAGCTGGGGACTTGAACCTGGATCCTTAGGCCGGTCTTTGCACTTCGCTTCATGTGTGCTTAACCTGCTGTGCTACCACCCGACTTTTGTATCTGCTCATTTTTTCCATGGTCTCCTCTTCCTTTCCAAGTCACACCTACACTTATTATTATTTCCAAATGTCCCTCCCTTTCTCCTCTTCTCTCTCCAGGTCCTGATAAAGTTGGAGTTCAGAGCCCTCTGGTCATCTTCCCCTAAAATTTCTCCCCTTCTGGAAATGTGGAACAAATCTCTTTATAAGGATCAGGAGGTGGGAGTTCTGGCTTCAGTAATTGCTTCTCTGCTGGACATGGGCATTGGTAGGTGGACCACACCCCAAGCCTGGGAAATGAGATCTTCATGAATCAGTCAGTGTGTAACAATAGATCCCTAAATGTTATTATAGACATCATGCAACAGAATATGTGAAAGCAGTGATATTCTGGTTATGTATTTTTTTAATTATGTCACTAGAAATGAATGTAAAGGAAAACAAGCTTATGGCAAAGGCATCTCTCTTGTTTCAAGCTTGTTTCACTAAAAAAAAAAGAATAAATATCAATTTAGAGGTCTATTTCTGTTGATTTAACAATTACTGTTCAGAATACTAGATAGACATAAATGTGATACTTTTTACTTTTGGGGCACATATCAATTCATTGCTTAATACTATGTCCTGTTGCTATAAGGAATGTTAAGAGAAGGACAGGGCAGTGATGTATCATGTTAAGTGCACAATTACCAAGGATCCTGGTTGGAACCCCGGTTCCCTACGTGCAGGAGGGAAGCTTTTCAAGAGGTGAAGCAAGTCTGCAAGTGTCTATCTTTCTGTCTGCCTATCTTCCCTTCCTCTCTATAAACTTCTCTCTGTCCTGTCCAATGGGGGAAAAAAATGGCTGCCAGGAGCAGTAAATTTGTAGTATGGCACAGAGCCCCAGTAATAACCCTGGAGGCAAAAAAAAAAAAAAAGATTATTGCAGGGCCCTGATAAGTGGAGCTCCAAGATACCTTGGTGAGGTCGTCTGTCCAGGGAAGTCCAGTTGGCATCATGGTAGCATCTGGAACCTGGTAGCTGAAAAAGAGTTAACATATAAAGCCATACAAATTGTTGATTAATCATGAACCTAAAGGCTGGAATATTGCAGATGGTTATTATTATTGTTGTTGTTATTGATGCCATTGTTGTTAGATAGGACAGAGAGAAATGGAGAGTGGAGGGGAAGACAGAGAGGGGAGAGAAATATAGACACCTGCAGACCTGCTTCACCACTTGTGAAGTGACCCCTCCCCACAGGTGGGGAGCCCAGGCCTCGTACCGGGATTCTTATGCCAGTCCTTGTGCTTTGCACCATGTGTACTTAACCTGCTGCCCTACTGCCGAACTCCTAGTGTTTTCTTCCTTCCTTCCTTCTTTCCTTCCTTTATTTCTTTTTAATATTTATTTATTTTATTTTTGAGAGAGATGCATAAAGAAACAGAGAGAAACACCAGAACACTGCTCAGCTATGGCTTATGGTGGTGCAGGAAATTGAACCTGGGACTTTGGAGGTCAGGCAAGAGAGTCTGTTTGCAGAAACATTATGCTATCTCCCCCATCTTTTTTCTCTCTCCCTTTCTTTCTTTCTTTCTTTCTTTTTCTTTCTTTCTTTCTCTCTCTGTTTCTTTCTCTCTCTCTTTCTTTCTTTCTTTCTCTTTTCTTTCTGTCCTTTCTTCCTTCCTTCCTTCCTTTCTCTCATTCTCCTTCTTTCAATTTTTAGCATTCTTCCACACTTATTTATTTTGGGTAAAGACAGAGACCAAAAGAAAATAAGGAAGCAAAAAATATCAAGGGAAAAACAAACAAACAAAAAACACCTACAGCCCTGCTTCACTGCTTGTCCAACTCCTCTCCCACAGGTGGAGACCAGGGGCTTGAGCCCAAGTTCTGGCATAAGGTAATGTGCACACTCTACAATGCTTGCTTGCCACCACCTTCCAACTACCTCTGTTTTCAATGAATGTTATGATAAACAACTAGAATGTTTTGTTGTCAATAGGAAATCAGATGCGGGGGGAGATTGGGAGGGAGGAAGGAAAAAAGAAAGAAAGAGAAAGAAAGAAAGAAAGAAAGAAAGAAAGAAAGAAAGAAAGAGGAAAAGGAAAAAAGAAAGCTAGTTATTGTGATAGGTCTCTGTCCTCAGGAAATCTGCCTGGGTGACAGTCATTTATATCTAGGACCAGTGAGCTTCAGCACCAGCTCATCCCTAAGTCCCTTCCTTGGTGTGAAATCATATTCATGTTTATTTCTGCCTAAATGCAGACCTTGTTTGCTAGTGACCAAGGTTGCTTAGTTGTTGTTTGAAAGCAAAGGAACAAATGTTTCATTCCTGTTGTCTCTTAATTGGAGCCAAAGGGTGCTCACATCTCCATAACAAAGCAACAAGTTGGGACCTGTGTGTGGCTGGCTATCTGAGCTTGCAGGTTTGGGAACCTTCAACAATCTTCTAGGGGGAGGCCTTGTGCCTGTCTCAAGGGGCATTGTAGAGAAGATCCCCCACCATGAAGAAAATACTCCTAGAGTATTACTACTGTACTGGAGAAATATAAAGTGATAGGAAAATATTTAATTTTATAGAAGGCCTAGTTTAGAGTTTTATTTGCAAAATATTTGATTGTGAAACAATGATACAGTTAAAACCCAGTGTTGCACATGCATTACCATCTGTGATATCCTGGGTTCAAGCTTCCAGCCACCACTGGCAGGAGGAAGCTTTAAGAATGGTGAAGCAGTGCTGCAGGTGTCTCCCTTTCTAGTTCTATCTGTCTCTGTCATAAAAATAAATTAATTAATGGATCAAAATTAAATAATGGCTGCTGAGAGACACTGAATCTAGAGGTAACCTTAGTGGCAAAGACAAAAAAAGAACAAAAGAAAACAGGGGCCAGGCAGTGGCATACCCAGTTAACTGTTCACATTGCAATGTTCAAGGACCAGGGTTTAAGTCTCTGGCCCCTACCTGCAGCAAGGAACCTACAGGAGTGATGAAGCAGGGCTGTAGGTGTCTCTCTGTCTCTCTCCCCCTCTCTCCCCCATCCCCTCTCTATTTATCTCTGTCTCTATATAATAAATAAATAAAAGATTTAAAGAAAAAAGAAAAATATATTTAAATAAAACACCTATAAAAAACAACAACAAAAATGATGCTATGGGAACCACCTATTTTGAGACCTACTTAATTTATGCCAGCTCTTTTGCAAAGGCTCTCTAATTTAAAATACTAGAAAAAATATTGATTCTATTTCTCAGTGCTCCTTGAAGGGGGAGAGGGGGAGGCTATGGTGTTTATAGCACAATAGGGGTCAGCAAACTATGAGCTAAATCCAACCTAATAGTTGTTTCTTGTACAGTCAGAAAAGTTTAAAATTGTTCTTGCATTTTTTAATAGTTGAAAAAATATCAGAAGAGATGAAGCAATTTGCGACTTGTGAAAAATATTTGAAAGTCAAATTTCATTGTCCCTGAGGCAAGTTTTATTTGAAGACAGCCATGATCATTATGTTCTATCCATAGCTACCTTCACACAAAAGCTGAGCTGAGCAGTCACAGCAGAGGTGATATGACCTTTAAAAACTAAACTATTTAGCACCTAACATGTTACACAAAAAGTCTGCAGACTCCTGAGCCACACCGTAATTCTCAAATGTCAGTAGGTAGTAACTGGATCACTGTTCACCACAGATAAGTGGGTCTTACCACAGGAGTTTTGTTGTGGTGAATCTGGGGTGGGGCTTGATCATTTTCATTTGTGTGTATGTGTGTGGAGTGGAATGCACAATTCCACTGTTCCTGGATATATATATATATGGAGAGAGAGAGACACACAGAGAGGCACAGAGAGAGAGAGATCATAGGGGCCAACCAGTGGCATACCCGGTTAAGTGCACACATTACAGTGTGCAAGGAAGCATGTTCAAGCCCCTGGTGTCCACCTGCAGGGGGAAAGCTTCATGAGCAGTGAAGCAGGTCTGCAGCTGTCTCTCTGTCTCTTTCCTTCCTGTCTCTCTATCCAATAATAAATAAATAAAAACCTTTTAAAAATTAAAAAAAAAGAGAGAAAGAACATGAAAACACTTCATGGGATGTCTGAGCTAAAACTCTGATAAAATGACCTGGCACACACCCCACCCAGTGAGTTATATTTTATTCTACCTCCAGGGTTATCGCTGGGGCCAACACTATGAATCCTTTGCTCCTGGCAGCATTTTTTTCCATCTTTTTGGATAGGACAGAGGGAAATTGATAGAGCAGGGGGAGACAGAGAGGGAGAGAGAAAGATAGACACCTGCAGACCTGCTTTACTACTTATGAAGCCATCCCCCCTGCAGGTGAGAAGTGAGTTCTTGAACCCAGACCCTTAATCTTTGAGCTTAACACCATGTGTGCTTAACTGGGTGTACCACACCCAGGCTCCCCAGTAAGCTATATCTCAAGCCCTGAATATTTCCACTTCCAACAGGTTCCTGGGTGGTGGCCTTGTTACTCAACTTGGCCTCCCCTTTTAAGGACCATTGTACATGACAAATTAGAGAATGGTGAGTATGATTTTTAATAAGCTAAATTGATTTTGATGGTAAGATTCTTTTAAAGAGATTTCCACTTACTGAGAAAGAAATATGCAAAGGAAAGAGAAAGAAACAGACCAACATTCAGGATACGCAGTACTAGGTATCCACCCAATCAAGGATATCATCCATGCGACTTCGGTGTTTTACTACTGACTCACCTGCAACCTGCCAGATCCTTTAGCTAGCAATTCAACCAGTGGATCCTGCAGCCAGAGTTTAAACTATCGTTGATTATAGCTTTCCATCCTTTGAGGCTTCTCTTGGCAGGATGTATGAGCACTCAAGGATGATTCATTTTGCTATGTGTAGTCTATTTTTTTTCTATCTATGTTTTTAAGTTTAATGCAAGAAGAAATCAGATAGTTTGGAGTCACCTATCCATGCTGTTGACCAGGGCAGGGTTGAGCTCACATCAAGAATAGAAGACAGAGTACAAAGACAGGAAGAACACAACACACATTCTGTAAACCTTTTTATTTATTTATTTAATTATTTATTTATTTTTACCAGAGCTCTGCTCATCTCTGGCTTATGGTAGTACATGGGATTGAACCTGGGACTTTGGAGCTTTAGGCATGAAAGTATCTTTGTATAATTGTTATGTTATCTACCCCTGACCCCTTTAAATCTCATGTTTTCTTTCTAGATAAATTCCAGCATGTTACTCTGCCAAGTGTTTGGGTTTTTTTTACTGTGAAATTAGCATGAAAATATGTGCCTTATAGAGATCCTCTGACTTTTATATTAGATGAAATATGTAAAGCATATTTAATGCCTGACAAACAACCTAGAAGCTCTTTAGGAGGTTATTGTAGGGACTGGGTAGGGTAGTTGCATACCTAGTCTAGTGCACATGCTATAATGCAGAAGATCCCAGGTTTAAGGCCCCGGTTCCCCGTCTGCAGGAGGAAAGTTTTGTGAGTGGTGAAACAATGTTGTAGGTGTCTCTCTGTCTCTTTACCTCTCTACCACCCCGTCTCTCTTGATTTCTGGCTGTCTTTATCCAACAAATAAATAAAGATTATAATAAAAATTTTTTTTAAAGTTTCAAAAGAAATTTCACACACACAAAAGAGGTTATTACTGTGTAATAACTGAAAAAAAGTTCTCAGTCCCTGTTGGCTCCAGTGGCGATCATGTGAGGAGGAAAGTCCTTGTGCTGTTTTGGCTGAATGAATTCCACACCTCTTCTCAGGGGAGCATGGAAGCCTTGACAAGCTAACAACATACTTCTATCTACTCTAGCCCTGACCCCCCCCCCTTTTGTTCTGGTGACTAGAAAACCTTGCATTCAAAGCAAAGTTACAATTGTCCAGAGAATACTGGTCTGCTGTTTGTGATCCCAAGAAGAGCTAAAATCCTTAAAAAGGAAAAACAAAAAGGTGTCAAAATCTGCATTATCCGCTGCCATCTCCCAAATATTGCAGATGTTAAGATCTTTAACTGTTAGACAGGAGAGGAAGGAGGGAGGGGAGGAGAGAGGAGGGGGAGGGAAAGGTAAAGAGGCTATTTAAGAGTCTGGTGATAGCCCCCAGCTCCCCACCTGCAGGGGAATCACTACATAGGCAGTGAAGCAGGTTTGCAGGTGTCTCTCTTTCTCTCCCCTTCTCTGATAGGACAGAGAGAAATGGAGAGAGGAGGGGAAGACAGAGAGAGGAGAGAAATGGAGAGAGGAGGGGAAGACAGAGAGAGGAAGAGAAAGACACCTGCAGACCTGCTTCACCACCTGTGAAGAGACTTCCCCTGCAGGAAGTCCTTACTCAGGTCCTTGGGCTTTGATCTTTTTTTTTTTTTTTCCTGTAAGCCCAGGTTGATTAAGGCAAATGTTAATCAAGGCAAGCATTTAGGTAATAATCTAAGCTGTAGCAATTATGCTCAAGTTCATTTTTTCACAAAACAAAAGGCAAACTGTATCTGTTATCAGGAGTTCAGTGAAATATATAGACATGAAAACAAACCTGGAAATGGTCTGAGAAATTATATTTGGGATTGTTGTTAGCCTGTTTATTTGAGCCTACAGAGCTATATTTTCCTTAAGATCCTTTTCTACAATATTTTCTGACAAAAATATTTTACCATTAGAAAGGAAGTACACATTTGCATTTGTTGTAAGTTTTCACACTGTTATCATGCCTCCATTTGGCTGTATTTTCCAGACTCCCTTACTTTACTACTCAAACATTCTGTTGCTTCTGGAAAATTGAGCTCATCAGCAGTGAAAGGTAGAGGGAGGCAGAATGTTTTGAATATGATTTCTTCTCATTTAATTCTATCCCATTTGAATACTTACCAAGGTGCCATGAAAAGCCTTGCAAAAAACTAAAGGAATGGGGCTGGGGAAACAGCATTATGGTTATGCAAAAGACTTCCATGCCTGAGGCACTGTGATCCCAGGGTCAATCTCCAGCACCACCAGTTGTGCAGTAGTGCTCTGGTTGCTTTCCCTCTCACTAAAATAAAAATAATAGTGATTAAAAGTTTTTCTTTAATAAAAAAGAAAGAAAGAAAGAAAGAAAGAAAGAAAGAAAGAAAGAAAGAAAGAAAGAAAGAAGAACATGGAGGAGGAGAAAAAGAATGTATTGTAAACTTCCAGAGTTATTTTTCCTTTTATTTAGTTGTGTTATTTTTTATTTTATGACAGTGAAAAAGAAACCAGAGCATCACTCTTGCCAAATGCCTCCCCAGTGTCTAAGGAAGAACCTTGAATATGAAAACTTTGAGAACTCTTTCTACTAAGGTTTAAATTCACTGAAAAAGGTCTAGCCCAAAAAGAAAGAAAAAAATTATCAGTGGATTCCTCATATAGGCACTGAATTCCAGCAATAACCTTGGTGGGAAAATTTTAAAAAAATAGTAATAAGTGTAACAAAATCTTGGATTCCTTTAGCCCCCCCACCCCCAGTAAAAGCAGGACACATGTCCAGGCTGTGTTTCTGTTTTGCTGCATATGCCCCACCTCACTGTGACCCAGGTATTCTGTGTAATTTCCAGGTCTTATAAGTAATGGATCTCTGTTTTCTTTTTTTTTTTAATTTATTTTTTATTTAAGAAAGGATAAATTAACAAAACCATAGGGTAGGAGGGGTACATCTCCACACAATTCCCACCACCCATTCTCCATATCCCATCCCATCCCCTGATAGCTTTCCCATTCTCTATCCCTCTGGGAGCATGGACCCAGGGTCATTGAGGGTTGCAGAAGGTAGAAGGTCTGGCTTCTGTAATTGCTTCCCTGCTGAACATGGATGTTGACTGGTCAGTCCATACTCCCAGTCTGCCTATCTCTTTCCCTAGTAGGGTGGATCTCTGGGGAAGCAGAGCTCCAGGACACATTGGTGGGATCTTCAGTCCAGGGAAGCCTGGCTGGCATCCTGATGGCATCTGGAACCTGGTGACTGAAAAGAGAGTTAACATACAAAGCCAAACAAATTGTTGAGCAATCATGGACCCATGATTCTCATGCCTGAGGTTTCCTTTCCGGCACACACCTAGGTTACATCTCCATCTTAAATGGGTGTAACAAAAGTTAAAAAGACGTTGTTGATATGTAAAAGTCTCAAATTCCTTCTCTATTAGAAACGTTAGATTGCGCTATGGTTATGCTAATAAGTTTTGTTTCATAGTAAGTATTGCAGCCAGCTGCCTTTGGGACTCTAGGCCGTTCCCCACCCCCATGAAAATGCCTGTCGAGACAAGTATGCCCCCCAGAGGCAAGAAATGTTTTTTTTTTTTTAAGCTGATAAAGTTTTGCCCACAGAGGCAAGAAATGGCCGGCCCCCTCAGGCCTTCCCTTGGCAGCACATTGGTTCTTGTTACTTGCTTACATGTTTCTCCATGTTTGTGCCAGTTTCTTTTTTAAAAAAATGCCTGTATGATAGAGGTTTCTGTTCACCCCACACCCCTGATACTGTGGTCATTTAGTTAAAAAGAAAAGGGGGAATTGTTATATGTTTTACATTGGGTTGTTCTAGCTCTCCCCCTGCCAAGAAAATTGGATCAGTCCTGCTAGTTTCGTGGGTCCGCTTGGCCCCGCCCCAAGGAACCTCGAGAGGGTTCCAGAGTTTCAGAGTTAGAGAGTGCTTGGCACCGTCACAGGGGAAAGAGGCAACAGAGTTTTGTTTGGTGATTAGTTTGGGTTAGTTTATGAATCGTTGTTCCTGAATAAAGAAATACAGCTTCCCTGCCCAGCCGTATGTCTCTGGTCATCTTTGTTACCTGCCCGTCAAGCTAGCCCGGCCAGCTGGAGCCTCCGAATTTTAACAACAAATGGCGCCCACGTGGACCTGACCTGCGCATCTCTCAGATAAGTGAAGACAATTTGGCTACCTATGTACTATGGCCTTCTCTACTGCTTATGAAGAGATCTCCAAAGGCCTCTGATCTTTCTTCACAAGACTGTTTTGCTGTTTCTGGAACATTTATCTCTTGACCACTCTGTGGTTTCCACTCGCTCAGCCGAACTCAAAACAGCCAGAGGAGTTGGGAAGAGTCAGCAGGCAAGAGGCGAGGCGTGGAGCTGCCTTTTCCACCTGGTGGAACAGCCAGCCAGCCACCTGCACCCAGACAACCCCGCGCAGCGCACCCGCAGCCCCGCAGCCCCGCAGCCCCACAGCCCGCAGGAGGCCGATGCCAGCACGCAGGAGCCCGATGCCACCACACAGGAGCCCGATGCCAACACGCTGGAGCCCGATGCCAACACGCAGGAGCCCGATGCCAACACGCAGGAGCCCAATGCCAGCACGCAGGCCAGCCCACAGGAGCCGGCTCTCCACCATGTGGTGCAGGGCACTGGACACGTGTGATCCCTCCATGCTTCTCGGCCACTGCGAGCAGGGCAGCAGACATGACAGGGCCATGGGGCAGGGCCGCGGCGGCCTATCATGGCCGCGGCGGCCTATCATGGCTGCCACCCCTGGGCACCTAGGCCCACGCCTTCTACAAGGCTGGCTCGTCCGTCCTTGTGCTATGAATTCTGGACAGATCCCGAACTTCCCAGGCTCCCTGCCGAAACTGGACATCCTGACAGAGATCTTCAGCTCTGGTCTGAAGGCAGACAAGCTGGAGTACACAGAGATTTGTACAGAGATCGCAACCTGCAATTCCTAGAAGTGAAGCTGCCCAAGAGACCACCACTGGACAACACACCCCCTCAACAACTAAGACAGTACATATCTAAATTCGTGTTTGAAATGACATGTCTTCCGTAACAAAGGTTTCTCTCCTTGTGCAGTAATGACCATGTTTATGTGTATGTTTAAAGTTTGGTAAACAGTAACTTTAAGGCTAAATTCTTACTAGTCAAAGTTAAATGAAAAAGGTTTTCAACATAATTCTCATAAAGATAAAATTAACTTACATTTAAAGTCTGAGGTAAAAATTAGTTAACAATCAATATATTTTAACTAAGTTGGTCTAAACAAAAGGTTAAATAGACTTGTTGATATGTAAAACTCTCCATTACCTTCTCTATTAGAATTGGTAGATTGCACAATGGCTATGCTAATTATTCTCATGCCTGAGGTTTTCTTTCCTGCTCACACCTAGGGTGTGTCTCCATCTTGAATGGGTGTAACAAAAGGTTAAAAGACGTTGTTGATATGTAAAAGTCTCACATTCCTTCTCTATTAGAAACGTTAGATTGTGCTGTGGTTATGCTAATAACAAGTTTTGTTTCATAGTAAGTAAATTGCAGCCAGCTGCCTTTGGGACTCTAGGCCGTTCCCCACCCCCATGCAAATGCCTGTCGAGGCAAGTACGCCCCCCAGAGGCAAGAAATGTTTTTTTAATCTGATAAAGTTTTGCCCACAGAGGCAAAACATGGCCCCCTCAGGCCTTCCATTGGCAGCACACTGGTTCTTGTTACTTGCTTACATGTTTCTCCATGTTTGTGCCAGTTTCTTTTTTAAAAAATGCCTGTACGATATAGGTTTCTGTTCACCCCACACCCTTGATACTGTAGTCATTTAGTTAAAAAGAAAAGGGGGAATTGTTGTATGCTTTACATTGGGTTGTTCTAGCTCTCCCACTGCCAAGAAAATTGGATCAGTCCTGCTAGTTTTGTGGGCCCACTTGGCCCCGCCCCAAGTAACCCTGAGAGGGTTCCAGAGTTTTAGGGTTAGAGAGTGCTTGGCGACGTCACGGGGGAAAGAAGCAGCAGAGTTCTGTTTGGTGATTAGTTTGGGTTAGTTTATGAATCGTTGTTCCTGAATAAAGAAATACAGCTTCCCTGCCCAGCCGTATGTCTCTGGTCATCTCTGTTACCCACCCGTGAAGCTATCCCGGCCAGCTAGAGCATCCGAATTTTAACAACAGCCCTCTATTCCCACTATTCTCTTATCAGCCTCCTTGGTCAAAATAGATATAAAGAGCTGCATTATTACTTTAGATGTCATCTGAAGAAGGCAACCTATGAAAGTATTTTCTCTATTATCTCTCCATCCTTGTTGCTGTTTCTGTCTTCCTCCTTTTCCAAGCATTTTTCTTTTCCCCCTATTTTTTATTAGATAGAACAGAGAGAAATTGAGAGATGACAGGGAGATAGTGAGGGACAAAGGAAGACAGATGTCTGCAGACCTGCTTCACTGCTATAGAAAGGAACCCCCTGCAGGTGGGGAGCAGAGGCTCAAACCCAGGTCCTTGTGCTTGGTAATTTGAGTGCTCAGCCTAGTGTTCCACCTCCAGGCCCCTCCATATATTTTTCTGTTGTTAAAATTTTGGAGGCTCTGGCCGGCCGGGCTGGCTTCACAGCGGGTAACAGAGACACGGAGACAACGGCTGGGCAGGGAAGCTGTATTTCTTTATTCAGGAACAACAATTCATAAACTAAGACAAACTAATCACAAACAGAACTCTGCTGTCTCTTTGCGGCAGCACAAGCACTCTCTCTTACTCTGGAACTCAGGAACTTTCCAACTCTGGAACTCTGGAACTCTCGTACTGGGGAACCCTCTGAAACTCTTCCACTGTGGAACTCTCTCTTACTCTGTAACTCAGGAACTTTCCAACTCTGGAACTCTGGAACTCTCGTACTGGGGAACCCTCTGAAACTCTTCCACTGTGGAACTCTCTCTTACTCTGTAACTCTGAAACTCTTGAACTCAGGACCTCAGGAACTCTGTCACTCTCGAACTCAGGAACCCTCTCCTGGGGTTCCTTGGGGCGGGGCCAAGCAGGCCCGCGAAATTAACTGGACTCATCCAATTCTCTTGGTGGGGGATGGCTAGAACAAACCAATGTAAAGCATACGACAATTCCCCCTTTTCTTTTTAACTAAATGACTATAGTATCAAGGGTGTGGGGTAAACAGAAACATATATAACAAAAACCAGCATGTTGCCAAGGGAAGGCCTGAGGGGGCTATATCTGAAAAAAAAACATTTCTTGCCTCTGGGGGGCTACTTGCCTCGACTGGCAATTGCATGGGGGCGGGGAACGGCCTAGAGTCTTTTAACCTTTAGTTACACCCATTCAAGATGAAGACACACCCTAGGTGTGGGCTGGAGAGGAAACCTCAGGCATGAGAATAATTAGCATAGCCATTGTACGATCTACCATTTCTAATAGAGAAGGTAGTGTTTTACATATCAACAAGTCTATTTAACCTTTTGTTTAGACCAACTTAGTTAAAATATATTGATTGTTAACTAATTTTTACCTCAGACTTTAAATGTAAGTTAATTTTATCTTTATGAGAATTACATTGAAAACCTTTTTTATTTAACTTTGACTAGTAAGAATTTAACCTTAAAGCTACTGTTTACCAAACTTTAAACATACACATAAACATGGTCATTAATACACAAGGAGAGAAACCTTTGTTACGAAGACATGTCATTTTAAACACGAATTTAAATCTGTACTGTCTTAGTTGTTGGGGGGGGTTCACCATCCGGAGGTGGCTTCCCGCGCAGCTTCACTTTTAGGAATTGCAGGTTGCGATCTCTGCACAAATCTCTGCGTACTCCAGCTTGTCTGCCTTCAGACCGGACCAGCGGCTGGAGATCTCGTGTGCTCAGTTTTGGCAGGGAGCCCGGGGGTTCGAGAGGCCCGGGATGGTTCCAGAATTCATAGAAAGAGGGCAGGCAGGCCAGTTTTGCAGAAGGCGTGGGCCTAGGTGCCCAGGGGTGGCGGCCATGATAGGCCGCCGCAGCCCTGCCCCATGGCCCTGCCATGTCTGCTGCCCTGTTCGCAGTGGCCGAGCAGTGTGGAGGGATCACGCGTCCAGTGCCCTGCGTCACGCGGTGGAGATCTGGCTCCTGTGGGCTGGCCTCGGGCTCTAGCGTGTTGGCATTGGGCTCTAGCGTGTTGGCATCAGGCTCTAGCATGTTGGCTTTGGGCTCCAGCGTGTTGGCATTGGGCTCCTGCGTGCTGGCTTCGGGCTCCTGCAGGCTGGCATCAGTCTCCTGCGGGCTGCGGGGCTGCGGGGCTGCGGCTGCGGGCGCAGTGCGCGGGGTTGTCTGGGCGCAGCCGGCTGGCTGGCTGTTTAACCAGGTGGAAACAGCAGCTCCGCGCCTCACCTCCCACCCGCTGGCTCTTCCCGCTGGCTGTTCTGAGTTTGCCCGAGCGAGTGGAAACCACAGAGTGGTCCAGAGATAAATGTTCCAGAAACAGCAAAACAGTCTCGTGAAGAAAGAGCAGAGGCCTTTGGAGATCTCTTCACAAGCAGAAGAGAAGGCCATAGTACATAGGTAGCCAAATTGTCTTTACTTATCTGAGAGATGTGCAGGTGAGGTCCACGTGGGCACCATTTGTTGTTTTAATTTTGGAGGCTCTGGCCGGCCGGGCTGGCTTCACAGCGGATAACAGAGACGCGGAGACAACGGCAGGGCAGGGAAGCTGTATTTCTTTATTCAGGAACAACGATTCATAAACTAAGACAAACTAATCACCAAACAGAACTCTGCTGTCTCTTTGCGGCAGCACAAGAACTCTCTCTTACTCTGGAACTCAGGAACTTTCCAACTCTGGAACTCTGGAACTCTCGTACTGGGGAACCCTCTGAAACTCCTCCACTGTGGAACTCTCTCTTACTCTGTAACTCTGAAACTCTCGAACTCAGGAACTCAGGAACTCTGTCACTCTCGAAGTCAGGTACCCTCTCCCAGGGTTCCTTGGGGCGGGGCCAAGCAGGACTGCGAAATTAACTGGACTCATCCAATTCTCTTGGCGGGGGAGGGCTAGAACAAACCAATGTAAAGCATACGACATTTTTCCTTCCTTCTTTCCTTTTTTTTAAGTTTTATTTCTCCTCCTCCAGGCCCTCTCCTCTTCCCACCTCTCCTCAGTTTGGGGTGGGTCTCAACTTGAAAATAAAGATGCTAAGGACCACAGATGCCTAAGGGCACTCACCCGCACTCCAATCAAGCTACTTCAGACAGAGAGCTTCTTAAAGTCAATATCCCTGCTGTAGTGGCCTTTAGGTTTGTTTTAGTAGCTGGGAGAAGCCATTCAGCAATAATCATCTGTTAACTCTGTAAGAAAATAGAGATCCTATGAAAAGAAAGGTCTCACCCGAGTAATGAAGCTGAAGGGTTGTCATTCCACACGTGAAGTCTCTGGACATAGTCTGAGCTGAAGCATGCTGACGTGGCAATCATTGTGTTAATTAGGTTGTGATCAGCAGATGCAATATTATTTGATATGGATTGCGAGAGGCATACGGCAAAGTGGGCCCTATCCTAAGGTTCCAGGACTGGGGGAAATATAGGCTCTCTAGTGGAGATGTGAGGTTCCTGCTGTCTTAGGGTTCAAAAAGACAATGGATAGTTAATGCTATCATCACATTATTTGGTAATTGGGTTAACTTTGAAAAGTCCTTTTGTTAGGGTTTGCTGTACAGTACCCAGTATCTTGTATATAGCTGTGCCATTGGTGGCTTCTGATCTACTTGGTCTAGGCTTTTGAGAGAGTCTGCATATCAAATACACAGCCTATGTATTAAAAAGTCTCAGTCTGTGTTTTAAAAACTTCGAGACATACAATTAATTTCCCCCCCTCTCATATTAATTAACTAGTGATTTATATGACTTCACTTTACTAGGAGTGTACATAAACACTATTCCCACCACCAAAAGACTGTGTTCTATCCCACATACCAGGTTCTGTGAGAGAGAGCATATGTTCACACTTATCCATAAACTAGTGTAAAATATATACCTGAAAGCAGAAGTACACTAGAGTTTGCAGTGAGTACCCCCTAATACTTCCTCTCCACTATTCCAACCTTTGGGTCCATGATTGCTCAACAATTTGTTTGGCTTCGTATGTTAACTCTCTTTTCAGTCACCAGGTTCCAGATGTCACCAGGATGCTGGCCAGTCTTCCCTGGACCAGGCCCTAAAGATCTGATTCATTAAGGCAGGAGTCTTTCTTTTCCTTTGCATTTTGTTTACTATTATGTTTGGCAGTTTACAGAGCAGGTGAGAGTTTACTGTTGGCCTCTTAAATATACACCCTAAAGGCATTCAGATAAGGTTGCATTAGAAAAATTACTTTGGCTCACTAATTCCATGAGTAAATAGCTGTTCAATTTGAGAAGAGCCTTTGAGTATTAGCCTTGCTGAACAAAGTGTACAAGTGGTTGTCCAAATGAATATAACTGCAAGAGAATTTTATGAGCTGTGAAACTATACTCATAAAAAATCCCTCACAATAATAACAGTGGTGATTTGTCCCAAAAAGTTCAAAACTTAATATGTTTTCTGTAACCTCAAGTATATTAAAAAAGAGTTGTAAACATTGGCTTCTGTTCATAAAAAAAAAATCAGTTTGGAAGCAAATTTGTATACAAAGGGAAATTACAAATATAAAATCAGAAGAGGAAGAACTAAAGATTAAGTAAAGACAGTATCTTACTTGACTGCTTTAATTTTTAATGTTTTTTATGCTTTATAGGGTTTGTTATGAGATATTACATTGGGTAAATTCAAATTATTATTCTTACTTTTTTTAATTTTCAGAAGAATCCAGACATCACTTTGAAAAAGAATAACAAATAAACTGCTGACTATATTTTAGTTTTTACAATTGGGTATTAAAATTGAACTGACCAGTTCAATGAAAAGTAAGATGCCTGTAATGTAATGAATTCTATTGTGCTAGAGGATCAAACATTCTGCATTTATCAATATTTCTGTATTCAATGGACTTAAGAAAGTCCATTTTTCTCTATTTTTCCCTCCTCTCTCTATTTCTCTCTGTCCTGTCTAATAAAAATATGAAGAAGGAGCAGGAGGAGGAGGAGAGAAGGGTGAGAGGAAGAGAAGAAGAAGGAGACGGATAGAAAAGAAAAGGAGAGGGAGTTGGGCGGTAGCACACTGGGTTAAGTACATGTGGCACAACGTGCAAGGACCTGCATAAAGATCCTGGTTCAAGCCACTTGCAGGGGACTCACTTCACAAGCGGTAAAGCAGCTGTAGGTGTCTATCTTTCTCTCCTCTTCTCTGTCTTCCCCTCCTCTCTCTATTTCTCTCTGTTCTATCCAACAATGACGACATCAATAACAACAATAATAACTACAACAATAAAATTTAAAAAAAAAGAAAAGAGGTAGATTTCTAATTCAAGCACAAAGCCCCAGTGATAACCCTGGTTGCAATATAAACAAACAATGACAAAACTCCAAATTTAGAATGTTGTTGCATATGATAATGACATAGTTACAATAGTTACTATTAAAAGTTTTTATTTTTCAGACAAGGAAATCAAGTCCCAATGATTAGGTATCATGTGATAAGAGCCCAAACAAGACAGCCCAGATAAGTTCTACTAAAGAAAAATACTTTGATGGCTATGTAAATGAATTCAAAGAAATCAAAACCTTTGTGCATAACTATAACATGTATTACTGCTAACGTTTTCATCATAACTGCTACTTCCAGCTTTTTGTCTTGTGCTATTTCTTCCACCTCATGAGAATTATTAGAAAGATACAAATAATATTCAGCTTGTGGTGGTCTTCAGTGTTGACTCCTCACTGCATTGTTCAACCTTAAACATTAATCTAATGCAATTTAGGTAATCCAATTACCCTTACTAGTGTAGTGGTAAGTGATTCAAGATGGCATAATGGGTTAACATTTGTTTTAAAAGGAGACAGAAGAAGAAATCAGGACTTCTTTTCCCTCCAGGTAGTATTATAGATGCATGGTCTAATCACAGATTTGACAGCTGTTGTACCATCATGAATAATATAAGGTTAAGGATGATGAATATCATTGTTATTGGTTCTTAGCAAATTCTTGATCATGTGATCCTGTTTTCTTATTGCACAAACCAAGACATTGTCCTCTCTGTATAGATATCAAGGTCCAGCAATGCCAATTAAGGCTCATTTGACTTTTAATGTCCTAGGCTCGGTTCTGTATATACAAAGGATAATGAAATTAGAATACTCAGAACATTATCTGGGTTTGTTCTATGTGAGCTTCCATTTTCTTTTATACAAAACTGAACTGAGGTAGGATATACCAGATAGTTAGCTGACACCCTCCATTTTTTTAATTCACTATATTAGCAGTTTAATGGTGGTTTGCAGTATTATAAGATTACAAGGGTAAAGTTCCACACTGCACCCACCACCACAGTTCTGTGTCCTCCCCTTCCTTCTGGCTCTTACTCTTTCTTCCAAAGGATAATCTCTATAATTTTCACAAATTCTTAGCTACAATTTGACATTGTTTTTTAAACAAGTTCTTGTGTTTCAATTTTTTATTGCACATCTTAGTGAGACTGTATAATATTTCTTTTCCATAGAAAAAATGCAGGTTATTCGGTAACAGATATAAACTATATCCACAAGATCATTATAAGTCTGCAGCATGTACTTGAAGTGATTTTAACTATGACAATGTGTTACCTTGTTACTGCTTGAGTCCTTCTCTCCCTCCCCTCCTGTTCTTGCTGAACACATGTAATCACCAAACTCAGATAGTGATGTTTCTTTCTTCACCAGAAATCCCAGCTGTTCTATGATAAAATTTGTTGAGTTATTTTGTTGTCAAATTTGTTTTCAGGGAGAGGGTTAACTTTCTGTGACAAGGTCACTATTGCTCTGCCCCAGAAGTCCTATCTACTCCATTTCTTTTTCAATGATAGATTATTTTCATTGATTTAAGATGGGGAGATAATGTAACGGTCATGCAAAAAATAGCTACATTCAAGAACTTAATTGCTTCTTCTATGCTGGATAAACAATTTACATATGAGTTTGAAAGATACGTAGGGAAAATTGTTCAAAGGCATCAACCAACCCACTAACAATTCTGCAGAAATTTATAAACCTTACTGTTACTATTGTTCATATGGTACATCCAATAGGAACATTCTTCCTTGTTTAAGATTTTGACACAATTTCTGCTTTGGCAGATGTTTAATTTTCTTTCTGTTCCAATCTTGTCAGAACTCGATTTAACTAAAATCTGTTGTAATGTGTGACTGGCAGTCAAACAGCAGTTCCCAAACAATATATATGATCTGTTAAAATCACCTGTTGTCATCTTTCTTGTAGAATCTGTTTTTCCTGGTTGCTCCCATGAGATCTTGTTGAATGAACTAACACATAGTCAGTAAAAGAATAAGGCAAACCCAGAAAGGAAAGCTCTAGAAGTATATGCCAAAGTAATAAATCTGACAGATGATAACAAAGCAGAGGAATATTTTAAACAGAAACATTTTAAAAAGGACCCTAGAGTCAAGAGAATGAGGTGAACCCAGAGGGGGAAAGTTCAAGACAGTGAAAGATATAGAATTTGGTTGTATTTTAACAGAAAATCAGCCTTTCTCATTTTCTAGCTTATGACCATGGCCAATTTTATTTCACCCAGTCAGACTTTAGTTCTTTTTTTTTTTTTTTAATCTTTTGTTTTTGCCTTCAGGGTTATTACTGGGGTTCTGTTCCTGCACTACAAATCCACTGCTCCTGTGGCCAAGTTTTCAATTTTTTTTTGTATAGGACAGAGAGGAAGTGAGGGGTGAGGGGAAGATAGAGAAGGAGAAAGATAGAGACCTGCTTCACTGCTTATGAAGATTCCCCCCTGCAGGAGGGAGCCAAGGGCTCAAACCAAGATCTTTGTGATTCCTACTAAATGCTTAACCTGTTGTGTCATCCTCTCTGACCCCTCATTGTTTCGTTTATTTTTGGGGGGTGGGGTGGGTGTGGAGCCTTGCATAAGTCAAGGTCAAGTGTGGTGGCACAGACCATCTAGGGAAGAACCCCTGGATGTCTAGGAGGCATAGGCCTTCCATCAGTTTCCCCAGGGGCATTTCACCTCTATGGGTTGAGCAGGAAGGAACCTGCCTAACAGGTCCCAGCCCCCCTATCAGTCTCTCCCACCTACACAAAGACCCACCTCCCCCCTCTGTACTAGCTGGAGGTTTTGCTTCCTCATTCTCCAAACTAGCTAGGCCACTTACTTGACTTACTGGGAAGACCCTCACCATTTCTCGATCCCCTGCTGTTTTGACCATATAAGGTATCCCTTAACATTCCTGACCATATAAGGCTAGGCCATAGCTGCTCTGTTCTTCCCCTTACCCCAACCTATAAAAACCCTAGCTTGCCATACAATAAATGAACTATTCATAGGCAAATAGTGTCTTGGGGTGATCCTTGGCTTCTTCTGTTGCTGTGATCCCCAGGGAAAGACCCCCCAGCATACTCACCCCTACTGCCCTTGGTCCGGCCCCTTCAGCCACCTCCTCTGGTGTGCAACAGAGTTGGTCAGCTGACTTGGTGGACTAAGAAGCAGGGTCCCTTTCAGGACCCCTACAGGGAGGTAGGGAGGAGCTTAAAGAAATATCTTTATCTTAAAGAAATAAAATGTGATGAAATGATACCCTTAACAGCCTGTGTTTACACCTAAATGTGTGTCACCACTAGAACTGTTGCTATTGATGTCATCTCTAGAGGGAAGTAGAAGCAAGATCTTATGTCCAAAATCTCAAAACAGATAAAAGATTTGCAACAGAGTGAAAAATGTCTTTTTCTAAGGAAATTCCTGGCTCTGAACTCACTTATGTTACCTTGCATTTCTGTATTTATACTTAGATCGAAATTATCTTGTAGAAAGTAAATAGGGCTTGGGGCCAGGTGGTGGCGCACCTGGTTAAGTGCACACATTACAGTGCTTAAGGACCCAGGTTCAAGTCCCTGGTCCCCCCCCTGCAAGGGGAAAGCTTCACAAGTGGTGAAGTAGGGCTGCAGGTGTCTCTTTGTCTCTTTTCCCTCTCTCTCTCCCCTCTCAAATTCTCTCTGTCTCTATGCAATAATAAAAAATAAATAAAAATATTAAAAGTAAATAGGGCTTCAGAGACAATCACTGCAGTTGCACAAGCATACTGGAGACAGAAGAGATCTCAAACTAAGTGCCTGACATATACCAGGCATATGCCAAATGCCCTGATCTCTCTATCTCTCAGTTTGCACCCTTTATGCAGATACATTTAAAAAAAATCACAAAAGAAAGTACTCATTTTTATTCGGCCAAATGAGAAGAGTTATACAAACTTTACTTTCCAGTCAGTGATAATGGACATCTTTATTAGGAATATAAATAAGGTCATAATGATTTAGCTTTCTAGTCTCGATAATTTTTTCATAACTCATATCTGCCAAAATGTATCACTTTCTAATATTAAACAAGTGATAGAAAGAAATAAGAAATGAAAAAAAACCCTGTTTTTTATTAAAACACACTAAAGTCCCTAGCTGTAACTACCATATAATTTAGTGACCAATGAATATATAAGCACAGAGACAAAATTAAACAAGGCAATTAGTAAAGAAGAATATTCTAGGAGTAGGGGAGTCTGGAGTTAGATATTGTAGGTAGAGAGAAATAGAGAAACTAACAACTAACATTTAAAAACATATTTTATTTATTTATAATTGGATAGAGACAGAGAGAAATTGAGAAGGGAGCTGGGAATAGGAGACAGAGAGACACTGTAGATTTGCTTCCCCATTTGTGAAGCTTCCCCCCTACAGGTGAGGACCAGGGGCTTGAACCTGGATCCTTGTGCACTGTAATGTTAACACTTAACCAACCACCGCCTGACCCTGAGAAACTAACATTTTTAAATGTTACTTTTCTAAGACAGATATACCAGGAACTCTAAAATTGCCCGGGCATCTACAGTTGGCACCTTTCTTTTACATGCCAGCACTTCTCTAGTCACAAAAGCAAGTAACTCTCAGCCTTGAGATTAGCACTCTAGTTGGTCATGGTTTATGAGCTGCCTCTTCTTCCCCTAAGAGTTAACTGCTTTCCATGGAGGACACATTAGAAAGCTGAGAAGAATATTTAAAACATGAATTTGTATGGCCAATTTAATTAACAGGCTGCCCAAAAGTTGATTTTAATGAAATAATAGTCTGAGATTAGTTACAGGAAATGAATTTGGGACTGGGAAGATAGCATAATGGTTATGTAAAAGTTACCTTTATGACTTAGACAACAGAAGTCCCGGATTTAATTCCCAACACAGAGACCCACCATAAGCCAGAGCTGAGAAGTGCCCTGGGAAAAAAATAAAGAAGAAAAGAAAGGAAAAGAAAAGGAGAGAGAAAGAAAAATAAATAAATAAATAAATAAATAAAAAGAAAGAAAGAAGGAAAGAACGAAAAACTAGTTTGAAGGACTGGGAAGATAATATAATGTTTATACAAAAGATTTTTGTGCCTGAGATTCTGAAGTTTCAGGTTCAATCACCAGCACCACCATAAGCCTGAACTGAGAAGTGCACTGCTTAAACAACAACAACAAATTAGTTTAGGGCCTAGGCAGTGGTAGGATGCATATGGTATCCTGCAGAGACCTGGGCTCAAGCCTCCTGATCCCACCTGCTGGGGAAGCTTCACACATCATCATGTAGCAGGGGATGCACATTTCTCTCTCTCTCTCTCTCTCTCTCTCTCTCTCTCTCTCTCTCTCTCCCTCTCTGTCTGCTTAATAAATAAAGAAAATAATATGTAAAAAATTAGTCTGGAATCGTTAAAGATGAAAATAATCTGTAGAAAATTACACTAAGCAAACAATTATCTATCTGAAATATAATTCTGTATGTTTTTGTAGTAAGAGTTCCTAATTTGATTGAGAAAGTATCAAATTCAAGGAAATGAAAGCATACATTTCTGATGGCTATCGCAAAATCCCATCCTTGTATTAAGCCTTGTCTAAATATCTGTAGTTCAAGGGGAAATTCAATGTGATGGTATACCACTGTCTACCATTATCTGTGTTTCAGAAAATGACATATTTTCATGGGCTAGTTCAAGTTATTACATCCATTCTGTAATATGAAGTTTCTATTGCTGATTAGATTGGCAAGTTATTTATATGTAAAAATTTTTGTCAGTGACTTAAAAGTTACTTGCAATAGCTTCAGTAATAAAATATAATCATTTACAGGTTATTGGAACCGGGGAAGAAAGAATGTAAGTTTAGTAATTTCTATAACTTCTGCCTGACACTTTATCTCTGATCTACTGTGGGATGCCCTGAGAAAAAGCAACTTAGATGAGAAATGGGAACTGTATAGAAAACACTTAGTTTCTTTCTAACTTTCTTAATTTAAAAAGAAAATTGAAATTTTCAAAAATCATCAGGTAATACTATATAAATTTTTACTAGTGGAATTTAAGAACCATAGTATATGTGAATGGGACCCCATCACAAAAAAAAAAAAAAAGAAGAAATCACACCAGCTTATAAAAATGCTGTTCTGCTGTAGGTATTTCAAGTACTTTGAAATATTTTTAGCATTTTCAAAACAGATCTAGTGTGACTTACAGACTGAACTCAACTGGTGTATACATAATTTCATTTTAATTAAATCAGTTTATTAATATAAAGGATATATTAAATTCTAGATAGGTATATAAAGTGTTTATATATCTTCCTAAATTCTATGAAAAATAAGTATAAACTCCTATTAATTTAAAGAAATTTAAAGATAGTGTGATTGCTTAAAAGAAAAAACAGACCTCATTGATGCTGGCTCAGTTTGTGCCCCAAGAGAGAGACATCAGAAACTGAGATCTTTGGATGAGATATGTGCACTCAGGTGAGTTTATACTATTACTGTTTATAGCATGATAAAAGACAAATCTCCTAGATCGGCAAACTAAAGTCCATTCTTGGCAAATGCTTATGATGTTGGAAAGAATGATAGAGAAAACTCACCTCAGTTTGACCTGCATTTTTTTTTAACACTGCCACCAAGGTTATCACTGGGCCTCAGTGGCTACATTATAAATTCATCACTCCCAGTGGCCATTTTACTTTATTATTATTATTATTTTTATTTGATAGGATTGATAGAAATTGAGAGGGGGGAGGGAGATAGAAAGAGAGACACCCATATCCTTGATTAACTGTTCCTGATGCTAGTCACCTTCATGTGGGCTAAAACTGGGATCCTTGGGAGGGTTGTTGAGCTTTGTACTATATGTGCTTAACTGGGTGCAACACCACCGCTGAGCCCCCTGGGCCCGCAGTATGCATCTCTAGAAGTTATAAACATTTGTGGGAACCTAAGAATTATCATATAACTTCTCTCTTTTTTTTCTTTACTCAAATTATTTTTATTTTTAATTGTCTTATTATTAGTAGTGATTTAATATTGATTTACAAGATTGTAAGGGGTATAATTGCAATAAGAGTGTAATTACATAAAGTTCTCACCACCAGAACTCCTTGTCCCATCCCCTCCACTGAAAACTTCCCTACTCTTTACCCCTCTGGGAGTATGGACTAAAATTCTTTATGGGATGCAGAAGGTGGAAGGTATGGCTTCTGTAATTGCTTCTTCACTGGACATGTGTGTTGGCAGGTGGATCCACACTCCCAGCCTGTTTCTATCTTTCCCTATTGGGGAAGGACTCTGGAGAGGGGAGGTTCCAGTATACACTAGTGAGGTCATCTGCCCAGGGTGATCAGGATGGAATCATGATTCGCTTTCTCATGCAATGACAAAGGCTTATTCTTGGTATGTCTTAGCAATACACTACACCATGAAAGATAAGGACAGCCAATATTCCTGAGACAGAACACTTTAGAGGTGGAGTTGTGTGTGTAATGACACAAATAAAGCTGTCAGGGTTATTTTATTAGACTACCTTTGATCAGGATACTAATAGCTTCCATGCTAACATGTCTGCCCATCCTGAATGTGCAATCTTTGAACCCAACATATCTGTTTGGGGACTTTTATCAGAGTTCCAAAGAAAGAATTTTTCTCAGAATAGAAATAAGACTATATTAATGATAGTAGTATTTCCTGAATGCTTATCCTACCACATTATTCTCATTGTTTTGCAATAACTAAATAATTTAATTATACACTAATTTCGTAACCTGAATCAACTGATCTAAGCGATTTACAAAAAACAAAAACAAGCAAACAAATAAAAAAAATAACCTAAGTGACATTTTTCCCAAGAATAAACAGTTTTATATAAATGGTGGAAATAAGGTTTGATCTAAGTTAATAATACTCAGGAGGCTACTATTAAAACTCTGTTCTATTGCCTTACAGAGCAAAAATATAGAGCTCACCAAATGATCTCTGGAGAAACATATTGAAGAAAAAAGTTAGCACTGAAGTTAAGAAGAAAAAAGTTAACATTAAGAAAAAAAATTAACATTGAAGAAGGTATACCTAGAAGAAATAGAGAATGTGGAATTGCCTATAGCTCTAGAATTTAGCTGCATAAAAATTCTGATAAAAGAAGTCAGCTCAGATCCTCTGAATATTTAGAGTCAGTTCCTTCAAATGTGTTGGTTTTTGTGTTAGAGAAAGGGTACATGAACTATCAGAGAGTATGCACTCTGGTGCCAGTAAACCAAGAATTAGAACCTACCTCTACCTAAAGTTACTTGACTTGATTTTCCATGTCCTCCTGTTCTATCTGCAAAGAGGGTCAACACAACTGGTTTTGGTAAATATTATCCTGGACTTGATTCCTTTTCTTTCATTTTCTTTTTTGCCTCCAGGGTTATTGCTGGGGCTCAGTGTCTGCACTACAAATCCGCTGCTCCTAGAGGCTATTTTTTTTTTTTTTTTTGGATAGGACAGAGAGAAATTGTGATGAAGGGAAGGTAGAGTATAGAGGAGGAGAGAACGACACCTGCAGATTTGCTTCATCATTTGTGAAGCATGTCCCCGCAGGTGAGGAGTGTGGGGGTTGTTCAAATCTGGATCCTTGTACTATGTGTACAGCACCACTCCTCCCCCTCTGTGGATTTTTCATAACACTTGACTCTTCTATGTTTGTTACACCAAAAATATGAAATGAATAACAAGCTAATCATTTGTAAATCAAATTGTGTTTGCTTATCTCAACATTATATTATTTTCTTTAAACAAGGACCTGAACATTCCTTTTTTTAAAACTCTAATCGTGTGCAAACTTCAAGAGATTTGAGACCTAGCTTCTTAAAATAAGAACATCTTTATTTTACAGTAAGTCACTTCGTGGATTTTTTTTATACTTATTTATTTATTTTCCCTTTTGTTGTCCTTGTTTTTTATTGTTGTAGTTATTGTTGTTGTTGTTGATGTCATCATTGTTGACTAGGACAGAGAGAAATGGAGAGAGGAGGGGAAGACAGAGAGGGGGAGAGAAGATAGACACCTACAGACCTGCTTCACCACCTGTGAAGCAACTCCCCTGCAGGTGGGGAGCCAGGGGCTCAAACCCGGATCCTTATGCGGGTCCTTGCACTTAGCGCCACGTGTGCTTAACTGGCTATGCTACCACCTGACTCCCTTCATGATTTTTTTTTAACTTTGCAAAGTTAGGTAGTTAGAGAAAACTTGCTTCAGTATTGAAATCATAAGTTTCATCAGGAAAATCTCAAAACTATATATACTTGGATGACCTGGTTGTTAGTGGATTTCCTTGCACAAGTGAAAAATGCCCTATTTAACAGTTTTCTTTGTGATAGCTTCACTTTAAGCTAACACTTAAATCTGCTAATCTAGTCATGACTTTAAATGAAAAAATAACTTGTTATTCTAATCTATAGATGATTTTTATATCTACCTTCATTGCATGTGACTTTGTTATCATCAATCACACATCATAGTTTACTGAATACACTGTGAACACTGTGCCTTTCATTGTATCATGCCATTCTTTGATATCCAAGTCATATCAATTTTATATTTGGCTAAGGGCCACTTTCTATTTTCATTATAATCCATGGACACGCTTATGTATAAGCCCAGTTTAGGTTGAGGGGCTGAGTGGTGGCACACCTGACTGAGCCCGAGTTTCAATGTGCAAGGACCTGGGTTTAAGCCCCTGGCCCCCACCTATAGAATGGTGAAACAGTGCTGCAGGGTGTCTCTGTCTCTCTTTCTTTCTATCTCCCCCTTCTTTCTTGACTTCTGGCTATCTCTATCCAATATATACATTTTAAAAGTTATTTAAAAAAATAACTAAATAAGTAAACCCAGCTTTTTTTTTTTTGGATATCAATCCTGTATTTGAATGTCCACACAATTGCTTCATTCAATCATTGGTTTTAGTGCAGTATTGCTCTTCTTTAATAACTATAAAAATGCAAATAATAGGCCTAACTATTAATTATACCAGAATATGATTAAAAGCATAGCACTTCTTTGGCAGTAGAAATTGTGTAGAATTTTACCCCTCTTATCCTATGGTCTTTTGACATTTTTATTTTATAAATAAATAACAGTAATTAAAAAAGCATAGCACTTCATGAATTCTAATTAAACTACAATGCAAGATGCACTAAAACCAAATCTTTATCTGTATATGTATTTTTATTCATGTGTCTATGACTACATGCATAACATGCATTGTCATATACATGGCATATACACACATATGTAAATACTTACTGTTTCTAAATAGCATGCAGTAAAGCTTGATTCCTTAAAGAGAACAGGGTTCACATAAATTCTTTGTAAGAAAAAAATCATGAAAAGATTTTATCTAGAGCCTAGCTAGATAAAAGCAGCTTTTCTTTTCTATATATTTATTTATTGTTATTACTGGGGTTTCACTGCTCCGGCACAACTTTCTCAGGTAGAAGAGAAAAGCAAAGTGGGCTTGGGGGGAACACCACAGTATCAGAAATTCTCCTAGCGTGGTGGTAGAACTTGGATTGTGCTCATGGCAAAGCAATCCCCCTGCCAGTTGAGTTATCTTTCAGGTCTGGTCTTAATCCTTCTCAAGGCAGCCTGGATAATAATTCCTGGGAAACTATGACAGACTGATTTAGTGCTGAGTGAGTTCAACCAGTCTAAACAAGTTTTCAGGGCAGAGGGTAGATAGCATAATGGTTATGCAAAAAGGCACACATGGCAGAGGCTCCAAAGTCCCTGGTTCAGTCCCCTCTACTACCATAAATCAGAGCTGCGAAGTGCTCTGGCAAAACAAACAACAACAACAAAAAAATATGCTAAGCACTTCAGGGTAAGACAAAGAGAGTAAAAACTAGAGTTCTTGTGTAAATGGGCATTTCACTGACTTTACTAACTAGAGACAACTGAAGTCACATTTAAACTCACATATCATAGGCAGACTTAATTGCATCTGTAGAGTTTGTCTTTATCTAATCTAAATTTGATGTTTCCTAAAGGGTAATGTGAGTAGCTTGGTAATTGCAGTTTGCCAATTCTTCCTTAGATTTGATATAAGAACAATTTCCCAAAATGCCAGAGGTGCATAACTGAACATTGACTTTAGTCCATACTTCTACAATAATGAATTCTGATTGACCCCTTTCAATTCAATATCCTTCATAAATATAAAGTCTAATTCAAAAATCAATAATAATATAATTTGTTATTACAAACTTCTATCATAAAGCATCTTTAGTGTTTGGTTACTTTGTTAATGTGAGTTAAGTTACTATTACTTGTGTTAATGTTTCCTAAATGGGCCCCATTGGTTAAACAATAAAATTTGGAGGGAGACTACAGCAAGCTAGCTATCTGTTTTACTACTTCTGTATAATTTGGATAAAATTAAGAGTGGAATCCAATGACTTTCACATAAAAAGAGATAAGAATTGAGGAACTTAACATTATCAGTTCGTATTTACTTTTTTCATAGCTGGTACTTAGTATTAGAAAATGACTTCACTTTGAATAATTTGGAATTTATCAATCTGAATAAAGTTATGGGCAGTAAATTAAAAAGCCACTATTTTATTCTGGATAGTCTAGTTTTTTTCCCTGTTATTTGTCTCTCCTTCCTCTTGTCTGTCCTTCCTCTCACTCTTCTTGTTTTCTTCTTTTTCCTTCTTCTCCTCCTCTTCCTCTACTCCTCTTTCTCCTCTTACTCCACCTCCTCTTTCTCTTTTTCCTTCTCCTCTTTCTCCTACTCCACCTCCTTTTTCTCGTCTTTTTCTCCCTTCTCCTCCTCTTTCAACTCCTCCTCCTTTTTCTCCTCTCTCCCTCTCTTCCTCCCCTCCTCTCTTTTTTAATGTTTTAGACTGATTTGAGCAAAAGAGTTTTGGAAACTGCAACCTCTCCACTCTCACAGATATATTACAAGGCAGCCAGCAAATGAACAAACTTTATACATGGTTTTAGAGTTTTCTACACAACAATGAAGGGTTACAGCAATCATTTACACTCTCAGTGAAGGAAAATCTTTCCTCAAAATTTGAGAAAACATTTATAACCTTGTTTTCCCCATCAACTTCCTAACACAGTAGTAGTCTTAAACTTGAACAGAGGGCAACCCAGTTTCTACTTCCTTCTAAAAAATGTGGTGGCTAGGAGTATTTGATTTTCAAATTCCCCAAAACAAAATATTGTCTAAACCTCTTTTAAATTACCTATAAATCACCTGTAGGAATGAATCATTTGGCCCTGTATGTATTACTTGGAACTTATGTGAGGTAAATAGGACAACTTTCTTGCTAAAACAATAGTGAAACTACAAGCCCACAAATACCTGAGAAATATGGACAGAAGCACAAAACACACCACTTGAGCTCTCAGAAAAAAATATATCTGGGATGAGATTTATTGAGGACTTAGATGTTCAAAATCTGGCACTTGTACCAATGTTGTTTAAAATTTAAACCATGTGCATACTCAAAGCATACATAGGTTAGTAAAAGATTTCTAAATTTTCTCCTAAAACACTACACAAGGGGAAATATAGGCAAGTAACTAAATGTAATCACTCAACTATGTAACAATAAAATAAAAATAAAATAAAAAGACTAAAAACCATTATGTTAGCAAGCACCAGATATATAAAAGTCCTAAATTGTGACATCACTAGTAGAAAGGAAAAGGGAAGGCCTGTAGTGGTTCAGTCAATGCAGGTGAAACTAATACAATGTCAGTTTAAATAGATTTTTATAACTATAGTACGTTATAGGTAATCCTAATTCTAACCATAAACACAATCTAGAAAGATAAGCACAAAAGGGAGGATAAAAGAATACCAAAATATTTGTCACAAAATCAAAATAGTCAAATGAATCCAGTGAGACTGCAGATATGAAACTATGATAGACAACACAACAGCATGGTAGAAACAATTATATGGGGGTTTTCTGGAAGATGGCAGACTGAGAAGCTGCTAGTAGTGGCTTGAGCTCCGACCACATCGACTGGAAACGGTTCCAGATGCCATCAGGATGCCGGCCAGGCTTCCCTGGACTGAAGACCCCACCAATGTGTTCTGGAGCTCCACTTCCCCAGAGACCCATCCTACTAGGGAAAGAAAGAGGCAGACTGGGAGTATGGACCGACCAGTCAATGCCCATGTTCAGAGGGGAAGCAATTACAGAAGCCAGACCTTCTACTTTCTGCAACCCACAACGACCCTGGGTCAATGCTCCCAGAGGGATAGAGAATAGGAAAGCTATCAGGGGAGGAGGTGGGATATGGATATTGGGTGGTGGGAATTGTGTGGAGTTGTACCCCTCCTATCCTATGGTTTTGTTAATTTATCCTTTCTTAAATAAAAATTAATTAATTAATTAATTAATTAAAAAAAGAAAAAAAAAACACAATTATATGTAAATGGTTAAACTCATCAACCCAAAAACCTCCACTGAAATAATAATTAAGGGGCTAAACTATATGACATACTCACTACAAGAGACTTCTCTACTTCCAATCTAGAGTATATATTCACAGTGAGAGTGAAAGAATCCATCCTATGAAAATAGTAAGTGGTGGCCAGGGTAACAGCTTGGGGGTAGAACAGAAACTTGTATGCCTGAGCTTCTTGTTTGAGCCTGAGAGTGTAATAGCTCATATGCCTAAAGTCCTGATGTGTTCTCTCATTCTTGCTAAATAAAGGAATCTTTAAAAAAAATTAAAGTTGCAAAGACAAATGTTTAACATATAGATTCTACTAACAGATAAAATGCACTTTCATTAATAAAATGAAAAGAAACAGGAAAGAAAAGAGCATATTTTAAATAGTTAATAAGAGCATATTTTAAATAGTTAATAAGTTCAATTCATCAAGATCACAATTATACCCTATATGTACCAACATCTGAGAATTAGAATGTATGAAGCAAATGTTAATATAATTGAATCAAGAAATATTACAATAATATTGGGAGACTTCAAAACAATTCTTTGATACTTTGATTAATCAGAACTGCTAGAAAATGAAATAATAATGGAATTGAACAACACTAAAAGCCAATTTTTATCTTTTTCTGTTGTTACTTTTCTTTAATTAAACTTTTAAAATTACATGTAATGGTTTGAATGACTTTCTATTATGGAATCACAAAACTATGTGTTAGCACCCTGATCCCACCAACAAAGTACCTGTCTCCTTCACCAGAAGCCAGGGTCCCCTCCGTCCTTTGGACCCAATTTACATATCCATCTAATAACCTCAGATAGATAATATAGACTAAGGGTTTATGTTTCATCTTCCCATTCTCTTAGGTGACTGTTTTACATCCTCCATTTTGTGGATTATCCTGTATTTGTCTTTCTTCTGCCATTTTTTTTCTTCATAGCATGAGAATTTATGTTTTCATCCACAATGTAGAAAAACAAGGGTTTCATCTTTTCTTATAGCTGAATAGTATTCCATTGTGTATAAATCCAACATCTTTCTCCATTCATCTATCTTTGCATACTTGGTTTGCTTCATATATTGGCTATAATAAATTATGATTCAATAAACATGTATGTGTATGTATCTGTTGGTATTAATTTTATATTCTTTAGGTAGATATATAGAAACAAAACATACCCCCTAATCCCCAGAAGCAGGAACAAAAGCATGTGTACACACATACACATACACACACACACACACACACACAGTTCATAGAAGAGTAACAATAAAAAATTTCAGACTTACTTGTTTTCAAACTTGAAATAAGTCATAAATCTAAAATGCTAGATGTAAATTTGAAGGTAACACGTAAAAAAATAATTTAAAAGGAAAAAAGAATAAAATGGGGGAGGCTAGTGTTGCCATACCTGGTTGAGCACACATGTTACAGTGTGCAAGTACCCAGGTTCAAACTCTAGGTCCTCACTTGAAGAGGGAATCTTCATGATGAGTGAAACAGAGCTTCAAATATCGCTCCTCATTTTTCCTCTTAATTTTCGTATCTGTCTGATAATAAATAAATAATTTAAAAAAGAAAAGGAAAGATAAATGGTGCTCAATTTATACACAAAAGATAATTATATCTGACAGACATACAGAACATTATAAGTAATAACATTTTGTACATTGTAAGTAAGAACAAAGAACAAAGAAGATATTTTCTCTCAAGAACATTTTGTACATTCTCTAGACAATATGTCTGGCCAAGAAACATGTCTTAATACATTTAGAAGGACTGAAGTACTATAAATCATCATCATGAATCACAGTGAAGTGAAGCTAGAACACCACTAGCCCTCACCATTGCTTGCTCAGTTTTATAAACCTTTTGTTTGATGTGGAGTGTATTAATATATTCTCCAATTAAGTAGAGTATCTTTGCATTTTAATGATAGTTTTTGCTCTTTGTAAAACACCTCGAAGTATTCACTTGATTGTATAGTTCTAAAGAGCATATAATTCTTTGTTCCTCAGCAGGTAAGATGTTTGAATATGATACAAGTAGCAATTTAATTTAGAATTTCTCTCATTTTTCTGGGATTCCTGGATTTGTGGTTTTTAGGGAAATTTATCATTGATTTTTTTGCACCAAATATTTCTTCTGCTCCTTTTTTCTTTCTCTATTGGGAAAATAATAATTTTAGTATATTGGAAGACATATAGGGAGGAAGTAATTAGAAAGAAAATAATTTGAATTGAATAAATATAATAAACATAATCAATATGAATAAATATTTAAGAAATTATAGCTTTTGAAAGAAGAAATAACATAAAGATAACTTTTCTCATATCTTCAGATGAATGTAATACCATGACACAAACATATAATATTCTTCTACTCTACTCTTCAAAGTTTGGGACATTGGTTAGTGTTGTTATATCACTAATCTTCTGTCATACTGTATTTATCATTAATTTAACTCTCCATTTTTAAGAAGCAAAAACTAATGAAGCTTGGAGATTATAGAACTTCATGTAATTAATTCCATCCTGGTCCTTTTGCTTTTAACAGAAGAATAAAGCACATTTACTAAACATACTGAAACAGATATACACATATGTACTATCTGAAATGGCTCCAGATTTTGGGCAACATACATCCTATGCATTTTTGGGCTGAATTTACTATAGAAACTTCACAGAAGAACATAAACCAAGAAGGTTCTTGGCCCTTTTTTATAGCCACTGGTCTTGGATCTAATTTACAATGAAAAAAATGCAGGACTAACAAGTATGAAGCTTTTGATATGACATTCTGCCTCAACTTGAGTAATATTATAAGAGTTTTTAATCCTCTTTTTCCTATTTTAACCTACAGCCTATTTCTCTTTGAGTCTTCAGGTCAATTCAATGGAATTATTCAGTGGAAAGGTTTCAAATGAGTTTCACTTACATTTAAAAAAAATGTATTGCTATGACTTACTTGTCTTAGCCTTGGGAAAAGAAATAAAAAAAAACATATATCAATATCTAAGTGCTCTACAAAGCATAGCATGCAGTTTCTTTTGTAACCAGTTCATAAAACTGAATTTCCATCTACAGTACAAAAGTTAATATGAATTCATCCTGTAAGGGCAGGACAACTTTATTGTTTTTATCGGTATACTATATGGCTAAATTTTACATAAAAATCCTGACATGACTAGAACTAAGTTAATTTCTTATAGTATGACCAAAGACAAGGAATATTTCAAGTAAAATGAGAAAATACAAGTTAGAGTGGCAGAGCCAAGATGACAACTTAGAAGCAGCTGCTGGCCTGAGCTCCAACAACAGCTGCTGGAAAGGATAGGGACACATGGCCTTCAGCAGGACAGTGAATAAGGGGTCCTAAGGGTGACACCAAGGAGGTGACTATAGCACAATTTGCATTAGAAAACAGAGAAAAAAGAAAGGAAATTTTATGACTATTTCCAAAACACACCTCTCTCCCCTCCTCCTATAACCAGACCCCAGGGCCTGGAGAGTTGTTACTAGCAGGCTTCCCAACTGAGTTTTTTTCTTTACCAAGATTTCTGGCTCACCAGGAGTGTCATTCCAACCCTTTTCCTTTCTGAGAGCCAATCCGGAGCCTTCCAAATTGCAGGCCGACTATTAGGGTTTTTTTTTTTTACTCTGTTCTATTTTATTATTACTACTATTATTATTATTTACGCGGGTCCCTTTCCCCCCCTCTTTCAGGTTGACCAAAATTAACTCTTTGTATATTTTCCATTGCTAAGTGACTGGGTGTCCTATCTATTGGGAGAGGAACTTGTTTCACTCTACTACCTCCTCTATCCACTCTCCCCCTTCTCCTTCCTCCTAGCTAATTAAAACAAACAAACAAACAAACAAAAAACCTCTTTTCCTTTCACTGCTTTTTTTTTTCTTTTTTCTCATTCTCTTCCTTACTTCCTCCTTCTTTGGCTTTCTGAATTCACTGATACTCATTTGTGAATTATTTTGGGGAAGATATCTGACTCAGAGTGGACTCTGTGTGTCTCTTCTATACTTCCCTTTATCCTCTTGCTACCCCTAGAATTTACATTGGACAGTAGATCTGCATAATTGTCTTTACTTGCTAGCCCTTTATTCCTTACTCTTTCTTTTTCATTTGGATTTGGTTGCTATTTTTTCTTGGGCTGGTGGCATTGTTTGGACACAGTCCTTTGGTGGTGGGAATGGTGTCTATGTACACTCCTATTAAATTGTAGTCATTTATATTAATATGAGAGGGGAAAAGTTGATTATATGTCTCGAACTTTTTGAAGCACAGACTGAGTGTTTTTAATACGTAGGCTGAGTCTTTGGTATGTTGACTTTCTCAAAAGCCTAGACCAGGGAGAACAGAAGCAACCAGTGGCAAGGCTGTATACAAGATGTTGGGGATTGTACGGCAAATCCTAACAAAGGGACTTTTCAAAGTTAACTCAATTACCAAATAATGTAATGATAACAATAACTATCTATTGTCTTCTTGAACCTTAAGACAGCAGGAACCTCACATTTCCACTATAGAGCCTATATTTCCCCCAGTCCTGGAACCTTAGGGTGGGGAGCACTTTCCTGCATGCTTCTCTCAATTCATATCAAATAATATTGCATCTGCTGATCACAACCTAATCAATGCAACGAGTGCCACCTCAGCATGCTTCACTTCAGACTGTGTCCAGAGACTTCAGGTATGGAATGACAACCCTTTAGGTTCATTATTCAGGTGAGACCTTTCCTTTCATAGTATTTTCTAATTCCATTCCAGGTGGTTCACTTCCTAACAAAGTCCCAAAACCTAGATATAGACCAGGTACCCTGAGATAAAGCATATGTTCACACATATTCATAAACTAGGGCAAAATATATACCTGAAAGCAAAAATACACAATAGTCTGCAGTGAGTACCCCCCAACACTTCATCTGTACTATTCCATCCTTTAGGTTCATAATTGTTCAACAATTTGTTTGGCTTTGTATGTTAACTCTCTTTTCAGCCACCAGCTTCCAGATGCCAGCAGGATGCTGACCAGACTTTCTTGGACAGATGACCCCACCAGTGTGTCCTGGAGCTCTGCTTCCCCAGAGCCCCACCCTACTAGGGAAAGAGAGAGGCAGGCTGGGAGTATGGATCGACCAGTCAATGCCCATGTTCGGAGAGGAAGCAACTACAGAAACCAGATCTTCCACCTTCTGCAACCCACAATGACCTTGGGTCCATATTCCCAGAGGGATAAAGAATAGGAAAGCTATCAAGGAAGGGGATGTGATATAGAGATTTGGTGGTGGGAATTGTGTGGAATTGTACCCCCTTTTCCTATGGTTTTGTTAATGTCTCCTTTTAAAAAGAAAGAAAGAAAGAAAGAAAGAAAGAAAGAAAGAAAGAAAGAAAGAAAGAAAGAAAGAAAGAAAGAAAATACAAGTTAGGTTAGATTAAAGAGCCATTTTATTATTTTAATTGCCACCAGGGTTTTCATTGGGGTTCTGCAGAACTATGAATATATTGCTTTCAGTGGCTCCCCCTTTTCTTTCTTTCTATTTTAGTTGATAGGATAGAAATAATTTAAGAGGAGCTAGGGACCGAGATGGAGCAAGAAAGAGAGATACTGGGAGCATTGCTTTACTGATCCTGAACCTCCCCCACCTAGAGGTGGGGAGCAGAGCTCCAACAAGGGTCCTTACACGTGGTAGCCCTTGTACTCAGTTACTTGTACCACCTTTCAGCCCCCCAAGAGATCAATATCTTCATAATTTTTATTGAAGCTACTTTGCATTATAACATGATATACATTTCAGGTGTGTATTGCTGAATCAGCAAGTACATACAGTGAGTTACTAGCAGTACATACAAGACCAATGGCAGTGCTCAAAGTAGGCCTTGGAGATGTTGTGAACAACTGAACTCATGTAGGGTTAATTCCTGTGCAATATGACACATCTTAGGAAGACATATTCTTTTTTAAATTTTTTTATTATTTTTATTTTTAAATTTTTTATTTAAGAAAGGATTAGTGAACAAAAGCATAAGGTAGGAGGGCTACAACTCCACACAATTCCCACCACCCAATCCCCATAACCCACCCCCTCCCATGGTAGCTTTCCCATTCTCTATCCCTCTGGGAGCATAGACCCAGGGTCATTGAGGGTTGCAGAAGGTAGAAGGTCTGGCTTCTGTAATTGCTTCCCCACTGAACATGGGTGTTGACTGGTCGGTCCATACCCCCAGTCTGCCTCTCTCTTTCCCTAGTAGGGTGTGTCTCTGGGGAAGCTGAGCTCCAGGACACATTGGTGGGGTCTTCAATCCAGGGAAGCCTGGCCAGCATCCTGGTGGCATCTGGAACCTGGTGATTGAAAAGAGAGTTAACATATGAAGCCAAACAATTTGTTGAGCAATCATGGATCCCAAGCTTGGAATAGTGGAGAAGAAGTGTTAGGGAGGTACTCACTGCAAACTCTAGTGTAATCCTGCTTTCAGGTATATATTTTGCAGTAGTTTATGGATACGTGTGCACATAAGCTCTCTCTCACAGAAACTGGTGTATATCTAGGTTATGGGACTTTGTTAGAAAGTGAACTACCTGAGATGAAATTAGAGTGTACTATTAAAGGAAAGGTCTCACCCGAGTAATGAAGCTGAAGGGTTGTCATTCCACACGTGAAGTCTCTGGATACAGTCTGAGGTGAAGCATGTTGAGATGGCAATCGTTGCTTTGGTTAGGTTGTGATCGGCGGATGCAATATTATTTGGTTTGGATTGGGAGATGCATACGGGAAAGTGGGCCCTATCCAAGGGTGCCAGGACTGGGGGAAGTAGGGGCTCTATAGTGAAGATGTGAGGTTCCTGCTGTCTTAGGGTTCAAAAAGACAATCAATAGTTAATATTATTATCACATTATTTGTTAATTGGGTTAACTTTGAAAAGTCCCTTTGTTATGGTTTGCTGTACAGTACCCAGTATCTTGTATATAGCTGTGCTATTGGAAGCTTCTAATCTACTTGGTCTAGGCTTTTGAGAGAGTCCGCATATCAAATACGTAGCCTATATATTAAAAAGATTTAGTTTGTCTTTTGAGAAACTTTGAGACATACAATTGATTTCCCCCTCTCATATTAATTAACTACTGATTTATATGTCTACATTTTGCTAGGAGTGTACATAAACACCATTCCCACCACCAAAGGACTGTGACTGAACTCATGTAGGGTTAATTCCTGTGGAATATGACACATCTTAGGAAGACATATTCTTTTTTAAATTTTTTTAAAAAATTATTTATTTTCCCTTTTGTTGTCCTTGTTGTTTTTCATTGTTGTTCTAGTTACTGTTTTTGTTATTGATTTTGTCATTGTTATATAGGACAGAGAGAAATGGAGAGAGGTGGGGAAGACAGAAAGGGGAAGAGAAAAATAGAAACCTACAGACCTGCTTCACTGCCTGTGAAACAACTCCCATGCAGGTAGGGAGTCGGGGGCTTGAACTGGGATCCTTAGGCAGTCCTTGCGCTTTGTGCCACGTGCATTTAATACACTGTACTACAGCTCGACTCCCAGGAAGATATATTCTAAAAATCTTGAGAATCTGAATTCATGGTCACAACAAAGTTTGTTGTAATAGTTTGGGACTATTAGCATACGCATGATGTCAGCCTGAGAAGGGAATGTATAAAAGGCAAAGGCACATACTTGGAACAGTTCACTCTTTTTGGCTGCTGCTTCATCTTGGTGGAGGTGTTCCAGGTATCTGCCATGGCTACTTCTCCTGGGAACTGAACACGTGTGACTCTTCTAGCCAGTAAACTTTTAGACCCCTCTACAGCCATGAGCAACCTTTACCTCAGCTGATAATTGTTTATCTTATGGGACTAAACTTTTTATAACTATACTCAGACTTTATGGACCTAGGGTACTCTTAACACCTGATGAAAAGTGCTTATTTTGCCTTTTACCCATTTCACCCTAATAAAACCTATTGTTTAAACCTGTTCTCAGCTCCCTGCTGTGAATCCTTTGATGCACAGCAGTGCCCCCAAACCTCTTTTATGTTAAAATTCCAACAAAAGTTGATATGAGAAAAAAAAATTTGGTGATACCTGGCCATAAAACATTCATTCAAGTTCACCTGTCTTGATTACAAAAATGATAATATTTCATTGTATTATTATTTTCCTTTAATTGACATGTTTTATTAACAATCATTTCTAATAAAATATGAAAATCATAAGTGTGTGATAAGAAAGGTACTTATTTAGAATTATAATGACTATTTATTATGACAAACATAAAAATCAGAACATTTAACAAGTGATTTGCTCTTCCTCGAAAGATATAATTTAGAGAATTTCAGAAACCAGAATTCTCTGAGTGAGATAGTTTCTTGAGGGATAAGGTCAGAAGTGCTTAGTTATTACTATATTGAGAATGAATATGATTTGGGAACTGGTTCAATGACTCAATTATATTCTTCTATCCTTTTTAATCTCTCTGGATTTTTTCCCTCATATTTATGGGACTAGGTATCTATTAAAAAGTGCTTGGCAAAATACAAAATACATTTATATCAAATTGAACACATTTATTTATCTTTTATTCTTGTTTTGCAATGAATGCAATATAGCACCGTCATTGTAAAAAGTGACAGGGAAGACAGAGGCTTATTAAAAGTATATTACCATTACAGTTTTTCATGCATTAGATGTGTCAACCTTTTTCTAATAGTTATGCTTTCTCAGCCTGAAACAGAAGAAGATTCAACAGGGGAACATTTCTTATGCCAGGGTTTGCCTGAGTTACTACATTTTCTAAAACAAAGAGCAGATTTCATTATTTTATGCAAGGCTAAATCTTGTTGAAAGTCTATGTCTTTTTTCTGACAATGGCAAACACATACTTTTGCAATATTACTTGACAATCATTAAAGCATTATATAACTACTTTTCTCAATATTTCCTGCAAGCTACTGCTAAGTTTGTTTAGAAGATATATGCAACGTTTCAGTAAATTAATGAGTGTAAAACCACAAATCTCAACTCTAGAGTCCAAATGGGCATGCACAGGAAATGAGAAATCACCTGATAGACTCTGGCTTAATAATTCTACTTTGAGTGACTTTTAATAAAATTGTCCTTGATTGATTGTCCAGTTTTCTATTGGTGTGAACATGTCACTAGGTACTTTATCTTCAGTCACCGTGCTCAAACCTTCATCCTACTAACTCTCTTGTCCCCAGATATCATTCTGTGTTCAACAAGCTGGTAGCTCTGCATTACACTTTTTATGGGCATTTGAGCTTTGACAAGAACAGATGATAAAATGCCAGTGGAATGGCTTTCACTAATGATCTGCTGAGTGTGCAAAAATCTAAAGTGGTAGACTGTCAAGTCTTGCCACATGGAGAACAGCCTCACATTGTTGCTGTCAGTTCTGACCATAAGTCTAGGAATATAAGTATCCTTTGATAATGGAGTTAAAATTAGACACTGTTTAAGTAGATATTTCTTAAAATCTTGGTAAATAAATTTATTTAATTATGACTTTTTTATTACAGTAAAATTTGCCTAACAGAGGGTTCAATTAGTGTAATTATTATTTAAACTATGGCCTCAAAAGGTCAAGTGTATTTGTCTACACCGTAGGGGGGGAGATGAAAAAGAGTTCAAAGATTTTATTTATATATATGTATATATATATATGATTTTATTTATTTATAAGAATGATAGGAGGAGAGAGAAAGAACCAGACATCACTCTGCCACATGTGCTGCTGGGGATCAAACTCAGGACCTCATGCCTGAGAATCCAAAGCCCTACCACTGAGCCACCTCCCGGACCACAGATCATATATTTTTAAACTCAAAAAATTAATAACACACAACTGTTGGTAAACAAAAGAAAGAAAAAATCTTTATTAAAAAGAGAAACTATTGCTCAAATTCATCCCCACCCCTTAAAATGGTGGTGGTGTGTGTGGGGGTTGGGACAAATGTTTGTTTCTCCAACTATTTTCGAAAACTTCAAGTCTCCAAAAACCCAAAGTCCTATCCTCCAGTGTTTCTTTGCTTTTTAATAAACACCCCCCTACACACACTTCTTAATGTGCTGAATTCTGGTCTGGAGTCAGTCGTATATTAATAAGTCCACTTGTGGACAGTTTGGCTTCACTGTTCTTTTTCAGTGCAGGGTATGCAAAAAGGATTAAACTAGAGTTCTGTCTTAAATCAGAATACTTTTCTTTCTTTCATTTTTTTTTCCTTCAGGGGATTCAGTGCCAGCACTAGGAATCCACAGTTCCTGGTGGCCATTTTTTTTTTCTTCATTGAGTGTATATCTCATAACATCTGTACATTTTTAGGAGATAGTTAAGGTTTTGCTATAGGAGCGATTTCACAGAGTTCACTAGGATTAAGGAGAAAGATTTACCTCTACATTTGACTTCTAGTTTTTGAGGGAGAGGGAAGTTGGTTTGAGTAAGGTCTCCTGTTTGTATTCAAAATTCAAATGGAAAACTGGAGTGACAGCCTAATTCATGAGAGCATTAAAGATTTGGAGAGTTAAATTAGGTCGGCAGACAGGGGAAGAGAGCCCCCCCCCCCCTTTAATGAGACCAGGGCTGTTTATGATGCTGTCACAACACTTTATTCAATACATATACAATCCCAATTCCCCGGGTACCTCTCCTATGAACTATAACGGTGCAGGTAAAGTCTCATCAGTGATGTCCTCTTACACAGGCTGGTCACTCTGGTCTCTGCGGCAGGTCCAGAAGCTGGTGGTCGTCCTATAGCAGGTCAGGTAGTCTGTGGTCAGCTTAGGACAAGTCCAGCAGTCTGTGGTCAGCAGGCAGTTTGGTCTCTCTAACAGGTCCGGATGTGGTCAGCCTGAAGAACTGTCTGCCTTGTCCAGTTTAGGAATCAGTAAACCACGACCAATCAAGGGTTGAGCTGATGTGGTTGTGCAGCCAGCTGATGGGCACAGGAGAGTGGTCACGGATTGCTCCCGTTCAGTTAGTCCGTCCAGTGTCAATTTCACTGACTTTTTATCCTATGCTTCCCAGGCTGGGGGTGTGGGGTTACACCACCTCCCAGCCAATTAGGCCTGGGCTTGTCTAACACATCAAACTAAACTTATCGACCTAAACAGGCACATCTGTTATCTCAGGTCCAAGCCTCTGTTTGCTGTTTGTGAAGAAAATATTTTTCTCTTTCTAAAAAATATTTTGACAACAATTTTTACACAAATATTTACCACTAACTTCTCTAACACATCAAACTAATCTTATCAACCTAAACAGGTATATCTGTTATCTCAGGTTTGGGCCTCTGGTTGCTGTTTGTGAGGAAAATATTTTTCTCTTTCTCAAAAATATTTTGACATATATTCACCACCAACTTCTCACAAATATTTACTAGTAGTTTCATAAATATTTTTCACACATTCTTATATACTGTCGCTTAATTATTTTAACATTTTAAATACTCAGTCATTCTAACTTTACTGCAATCGAATGTTATACAGGGGGCACCTGACTGAATGCATGAATTTTCCTGTTCCTGACAGTAATGGCTATGCAAAAAGGACTCTCATGCCTGAGGCTCTGATTTCCCAAGTTCAATACAAAGCACCACCACCATAAGACAGAGCTGAGCAATGCTGCTATCCCTGTGTATCTTTCTCTGTGTACCTCTCATTAAAATTAATAAATAAGTAAATAATGTTAAAAATAAAGAAAAAAAAGAATTTACTTAGCAATGAGCAGGTACCCCCCCACCTCTCTTTTTTTTTTCTTTTCAAAAGCTGATGAGACCAATAGTATAGGAAATACCTTATCTTCTTACCCTACATTCAGGAAGCACTGAGGATGCAACATGGCAAACATAATTGAGGCAGAAAAATAAGGGTTAACTTATTTTTTTGCTTCCAAGTTGATTGCTGGAACTCAGTGCCAGCACTACAAATCTACTGCTCCTGTGACCATATCTCCCCTACCCCTTTTGGATAGGACAGAGAGAAAATGACAGAAGAGGGGAAGATAGGGAGAGAGAAAGAGAGACACCTTCAGGCCTTCACCATTTGTGTGGATCCGGAGCTCAAACTAGAATCCCTGCGCAGATACCTGTGCTTAGTACTATGTGCACTTAACCCGGTGCAACACTGCTCGAACACCGGGTTGACTTCTTTTTTTTTTTTTTTAAGAATTTCTTTTTTTTTAAAAAATATTTTATTTTATTTATTTATTCCCTTTTGTTGCCCTTGTTTTATTGTTGTAGTTATTATTGTTGTTGTCGTCGTTGTTGGATAGGACAGAGAGAAATGGAGAGAGGAGGGGAAGACAGAGAGGAGGAGAGAAAGATAAGACACCTGCAGACCTGCTTCACCGCCTGTGAAGCGACTCCCCTGCAGGTGGGGAGCTGGGGTTCGAACCGGGATCCTTATGCCGGTCCTTGTGCTTTGCGCCACCTGCGCTTAACCCGCTGCGCTACAGCCCAACTTCTTGGGTTGACTTCTTAAGAGAGAAACAAGGGTTAACTTCTTAGCTGGAGAAAATGCAGTTCATGACCATCTTATCAGTGTTTCAGTTTTGTTAACATGATTAGCATATGTAAAAAGCAATTAGTAAAGTAAAACTAACAGTCCTCTGGCCATCACTTGATTATGAGCTTCGCCATGAGAATGTAGCAAGAAGTTAGTTTAGCCCAGAATTCTTTGCTTTGTTTATTACCTAATATGTTCAATAGCTTTTCCAGTCATATCATATTTTGTCTGCATAATGATCCTTATGACAGGTTCTATTATCTTCATTTTACAGATGTTGAAGCGGAGATACTAAAGGTTTTCTAAATTTCCAAGAGGTACTGCTTAGCCGTAAAATCTATATCTGCCAGCACAAAAGTTGGTGCCCTTTTCTCCTTTGTTATTGTTGTTGTCAAAACAGACTGCTGTGAGCTGTTTATTTGTTGCTATTGTTGTCATTGTTTGTTTCAGAAAGAAAGAGGCAGAGAAGCAGTGGGAAAAACACCTCAGCACAGCAGCAGGGGCCAGGCTTGAGTCTAGGATGTATTGCATGCACAGGACATAGTCCACCAAGCAGATAAACTATCTTGTCAGAATGCACTTTTTATCTTATTACACTGAATTGGATTTAGAAGAAATATTTCCTGGTGGAAAACTGAGAAATGCTATACATGTACAAACTACTGTATTTTACTATTGACTATAAATCATTAATCCCCCAATAAAGAAAAAAAATTCTGAAACTGACAATATTTTCAAGGGATTTCTATAAAGACTCTTCCATTTACTAGATGACTTGTTTTTTAAATTAATATACAGTAATAGTGACTTTCTCTATGTAGAATTTATCATAAAAATCTTGCATTCTCTTATCAGTACATAGCTGCTTCTCAACAGTTTAATCTTTCACATTTTTATTACATTAACAACCAACTTCCAATCTAATTTGTCTACAGTGTGGGTTGATCATGTCAAGGCTGTTCCTTCCTTTGTTCATTCTACAGAATTTCTTTCTTACACATTCCATATGAATTAATAGCTTTTAAAATAAATTTTCCTGGGACAGGTGTTGGCACACCTGGTTAAGTGCACACACTACAGTGCACAACAACCCAGGTTCAAGCCCCTGGTCCCCACCTGCAGGGGGAAAACTTCACAAGTGGTGAAGCAGGACAGCAGGTGTCTCTCTGTCTTTCTCCCTCACTATTTCCCCTCCTCTCTCAATTTCTCTCTGTTTCTATCCAATAATATAAATAAATAAATAAATAAATAATAAAATAAATTTCCCTTCTTTTAATAATGTTTTATTTACTTATTATTGGATAGAGACAGAGAGGAATTGAGAGGAGATGGTGAGATAGAGAGGAAGAGAGACAGAGAGACACCTGAAGCCCTGCTTCACTACTCATAAAGCTTTCCCCTTCTTCTTCTTCTAGCGTTTGCCAAGCTTTCCCCTTGTACGTGGTAACCAGGGGCTTGAACCTGTTTACATGGGGCATTGTAATGTGTAAGCTTAACCAGGTGCACCACCACCTGGCCCAATAAAATACATTTTCTTATTTTACTTCACTCTCATGTAACTCATATTTTTTCTGAATTGTAATCCATATTTACTTGTCATAAAAATGTAACAACATTAACCATCAATTAAATGACTTTTTACTGATATGCCTCAGAAAATGTCTCAAACGGTTTGAAGTATCAGGTGATGTAATAACCACAAGATTACAAAGAGCTATAGTACTGTGATATATCCCCCACCATTCATCTCTTTTTCTCTCTTTGCCTCTTACCCTCTATCTAAGAAAAAATGTAGTCATCTAGGAGTGGTAGAATCATGCAAGCATAGAGCCCAGAAACAGATTTAGTGACAAAAGGAAAAAGAAAGAAAGGAGGGAAGGAGGAAGGAAGGAAGGAAGGAAAGAAAGAAAGAAAGACAGACAGACAGAAAGAAAGAACGAAAGAAAGAGAGAGAGGGAGGGAAGGACAGAGGAAGGAAGGAAGGAAGGAAGGAAGGAAGGAAGGAAGGAAGGAAGAAAGGAAGGAATAAAAAGGGCTAGGTAATGACTCAATAGTAAAACACAGGGACACATATGAGGCTGTGTTTGATCACACAGTGTCGTACTTTCCTCAGTATACTCTGTAGCCTCCTGCAGTGACTACTAAGTAGCCCAAACCTCAGGGTCTCTACCCCCTTATCAGTTTGGAGATGTAACCCTTTATGTATCTTATAATTTATTGTAATAAGAGCAGATCAGAATATCACTCCAGTAATTATGTTGCCAAGGACTGAAACTAGGACTTTTAAGATATGCAGTCTATGTCCTACCAGCTCAGCTATTTTAAATGTGTAGCTCATCTAGGATTTCAAAAGCAAAAGTCTTCTAGTTTAAAAAATTGCAGATATGACTATCCTTAGTGAGATGGAAATGTGATATTTTTCAGTTTGTGTTTGCCGACAGAAACATGAGTTGAGGGAAATTATTCATTTATGTTAGTAGTTGTTTTTTAATTGATTGAATGATATATAAAATTAAACACTGCACAAGATGTCCTTAGAACCTAACAACAAAAGTTTTGAATTTTGTTCCTGTTCTCTTTGTTCTTAACAGAGCCTCTCACCACATGCTATTGTAGTTGTGCTTTAGTATAATTAGAGGCAAACGCTAGAAGAAGAAGAAGTATAATTAGAGAGGCAATCAAATAGAGCACAAATTTAGCTTCTACCTTTGAACAGAACAACTGACAATAGCACTACTTATATGACAGTGAAAACTATTACATAAAATTTTACACAAATAGTAATGCTATCATGACTACAACAACTAAGACTGAAGTAGCATCTAAGACTGCTTTTCCAAATGCAAGATTATCATATTGTTTATTTGCCATCAATAAACTGCTACCTGAAGTCTAAAATCTTTCAGTACTACAGCATATTGTTTTCAACATTTTTTTTTGTAATTGGTTTCTTTTCATTGAAGATGCCTTTAAAATTTAGATGGAAAAGAGTTCTGTCAATAATTTCCTCTAAGTATTTGATAGTTTCTGGTCTAACATCAAAGGGGTGTTGAAATCCCCTACTATTACTACGTTGCTATTACTGTTAATTTATTGCTGTAGTCCTTTCAGTAAATGTTAGATGTATTTACATGGCCTCTCATTGTGTACATAGATGTTAATAATCTATGAATTATTATGAAGACCTTTTGATTGACTGAACCTCTGAGCATTAAGTAATCCCCATCCCTATCTTTTTAAATTTTATTTATTTTTACGTCTACTGTGTCAGACTGAGAATAGCTGTTCCTGCCCTTTATTGTGTGGTCTATAGGCTTGCATGGTAGTTTTCCATCCTTTCACTTTGAGTCTGTGTTTGTCTTGTTGAGTTAGTTGGGATTCCTGCAGACAACATATGGTTGGAATGTGTTTTCTAATCCATCTTCCTACTCTGTCAGCACTACAATTAATATCTTTCACTAGACTTTAATTTTGCATTCTTGCATATACTCTTTCAAGACTTAGTTAACTTATATTTGGTCTCTATATATTTGTGTATTCATGAATTAAAATTAACATATATTACAAGATGTTTCAGAATCATCTTGTCAGTTTTCAGTCAATATTGTATATTCTTAGCTACCTATGACACTTTTAGCAGAAATAAAAACAGATAATAGTCATGTAATTTGGTTTAGGAAAAACATTGTAATAAAATCAACCATTACTAATTTGAGAAGGCATAGCTAAAGGGAAGATTCGGGAAAAGGGAATAGATATTTGACTCCTCCTCAACTTACCCAATAATAGTAATCATAGAATGAATGAATCCCAGTGATTAAAGTTTGTTCACTCATATCATTTTTGTCCTTCAGCTCCTTACATAGTTAACATAAAGCAGGTATGAAAATACTAATGGCTACTAATTGAAGCACAACAATTCTAGTATTGGCAATATAAACCTCAACATTTTCATCTCAATTATTGTAAGTAGCAATGCAATGTGCAAAGCATTGTGCTACATACTTGCCTCTTTTTAATTTTTTTATTATCTTTATATATTTATTGGATAGAGACAGCCAGAAATTGAGAGGGAAGGGAGTGATAGGGAGAGAGTGAGACACTTGCAGCACTGTTTCATCACTCCTGAAGTTTTCCCCCTGCAGATGGGGACCAAGGGCTCTAACCTGTGTCCTTGTGCATTCTTATGTGTGCGCTTAAGCCAGGTGCATCACTACCTGGCCCCACTACATACTTATCGTTATTACCAAACTCAAATCTAAGCACAATCTCAAATGGCATGTTTCTTATTGTGTAGGTTATGTGGCTAAAAATCTAAGAGATTAAAATGTTGGTTAGCTCTCTAAATTAGTAAATGGTCCCAGTGACTTATTCTGTAATAATGTTTATTCTGCCTAAGCAGGTACATTTTACTTATATTAGAAATACTAAAGCTAATCAAAGGAAAAACTAATTTTTTCCCGAATGTATTAGGGTACTAAATCTATATTTGGTAACAGAATGATGACAGCATTAACAAATTTACAAGCTAAAACAAAATTCCTCAAGTGTAGAATTAGATCTAAAAGTCATGAATTCTAGAGTAGACGCTTTAAATTAGAAGTCTAGTTTCCAACAGTTCATCAGTGTTAGAAACCTGCACAGTGAGGGACAAGAATCAATGACTCAGCTACTTGTATTGAAATTAGTTGATTAATGGAAGACTACATTAACTGTTTTTCCCCCCTACTTCTTGTGTGATCTTGTTAATTAGAATTTTTTTTCTGCTCATTATAAATTTGAAATAAACTCACTTGCCTGTTGGATATGTTGACATATCACAGAAATAATTTTATCTTTTGATAAAAGTTAATATTTTAGAGTTGACTCTTCTTAATGAGATTGTTCCAGTTGGCCTCCAGTGAGGCAACTTCTTTCTCTGTTTTCAATCACTGGTAGAAGCACCAGTCAGTCAAAGTAGAACATAAGCTGTCTTTTTAAATTCATACAACTTAACTTTCTTTCTTTTTTTGATAACTGATTTTGTTACATTCAACCAACAAGCTCCCTAATGCTTTACAGTGCATAAAGGATAAAAACAAATTCAGGCATGTTTATCCTATAATAAATTAAGATATTCTATCTTCTAAATCTTTATGATTCCTCTCTCATAATTAAAACATATATCACATATGTATATTTTCTTAGCATTTTTTAGTAAAAATGGCATTCATTAGAAATATTTATTATTACATAAAATAAATTCAAAATATACATTTATAGTTAAAACTGCTTTCACTTCTTCCATTAATATGAATTTTCATAGTAGAAATCATTGCTATTCTCTTGTATTCAGAATACTGAAGCTCAGGAGACCCTTATTTAAAATAAATCATTTTCTGTTAACTATTTAACAAAGACTTAATTCTCTAAAAAAAATATTAAAACTAGATACGAGGAAGTGATTGAGTTGAATGAGACATGCTGACAACTCTTATGCTTATACAGTGGACAAGTACAGTGGACAGGGCTAGACAGAGGAAGGGCATTGAATTCATAAATGTATAAACCAACATTTCATGAATATAGTACTGGTTCTGTTTCTGTGGAGTACTCTGGAACATGCAAGAGGGGAACTGTATTGCTTGTTCTCTAAATATATTGAGTTGCTTTATAGCATTGAATTAATTGCCTTGGTAGCTGTAAGATGTCAGCATGAAAACACTAAACAGAATTTTATTCAGAATGTTTATACAAACTTGATGCTAAGCCACCTTTTGGTAAAGGGTGGAACAAAGCTATGAAGTTGAAATGAGAATAAATAATGAAATTTAACTAAAATGAATGCAAATTATTTGTGTGCACTAATTTTATTGTTTATTTTCATTTCTTTTACACTTTGTATTGCATGATGATATTTTGTTTGTTTCATTTTACACTTTCAGTTACTGCTTTTTCTATGTGAATGACTATATGTGAATGTGTGTGTGTGTGTGTGTGTGTGTGTGTGTGTGTGTGATGCGAGAGAGAGAGGGGAAGAGAGAAAACAAAGTCCCAGTTAGGCATGTGGAGTGCCAATGATCAAACTTTGTATCTCACTCATGCAAGTCTCAAGTTCCAAGACAGCCTCCTGTTTCCTGCCACTACTATAAGTTTTTATCCTATGGGATTTCCTGGCAGCTATAAATTATTTTAAACTGCTTATCTATCAAGACATTTAGAAGTATATTTGTTGAAACAATTACAACTACATGAAATATCATTTAAAAATACGATTATGACTACCATATAATCAGTACTTAATTTTTACTCTATTGTACACAAAAAAGGAGGAAAAAACACTCACTGGTCACCTGATTACAACTTGCAGAACATCCACTATTTTTTCCTATTTACTTATTTGTTTGTTTATTAAATTTTGGTAGATGAAGCACTATCATTACCTGACAGCATTCAGGCCAACTGGCAATTACCAGCAGGGTTAAGACTAGGGGAGGCCCATGAGTCCATAAATTGGTTACCAAAGTACAGCTCCATGTGTTCAGTCTCTCCAGTGAGATCCTGGGGAGTGGGGTCAACATGGAGTGCCCAGGAAAAAGGGGAGCTGGGAATGAGAAGAGAGAGAAAGAGAGCCCAACTTACATGCCAATTTAGGACCGGTTACATAACTTGATTTATGTAAATCCATTAGCCTGATGTCAGTTGTATAGTAATTACGTTCATCAGCCTCAGCATCACTAGCATTACTTTTAAAAGCATATGTGCCTCTCTAAAGAAGTGATTGTATTCCAAGTAATACAACATACATATGTCTTTCTACCTAGAGATCCTTTCCTCTTTTCACTTTAGGAAAACATTGCAAATATATGAAGAAAAAAATAGGGAAATTATAAGCTAGAACTCCTGTCTATTACTTAAAATTTGTTTGTTGTCAGATATGTTTATAATAATTCCTATAGTATTTGTTATCTTACTATCCACATTTAGCAATAAATACAAAGTCACTTCAATCTACCTACATTTTGAATGGTATCTAATGGTTGTAAGTAATTTTGGCTTGAAGGTAGTATAAATATATAATATATATACACATATGTGTGTATATATATATATATACATATAAGTGAGTATATATATATACACATCTCAAAATAATGAAAATTGCATTACACTTCCCATTTTTGCAAATTTCCATTTTCCTTTAATATTATTGTTTTGGGATTTGTCTTTGTTGATATACTTATATACAACTCATTGATTTTAAGTACTTTATAATATTTCTATTTATTTTCTATATATTTCCCATTTATAAAAATCATTATCTTTCCCCAATGACCTATACTGAGTCTATATTGAGAATATTCTTTTTTTCTTCCCCTTTTTTTGTTTGTATTATAGAAATTGCTACTATGCATTAGGTATTCTCCTGGGTAAACTTCAAAGCAAAATTCTCATTATGTATGACACTTGCAGTTATATATATTTATGCCCCTGCTATTTTTAGAATCAAATCCTAAATTGCCATTTCAAATTCTAAGACATACACTTTTGTTTTTTCTCAAATAGAAGGATTATATGAATCAGGCCTCAATAGTAAAAATATAAATGAGTCATACTTCAGAAATATTGTTATCTCCTTGACTGTGGTTAATTAGCTAGGTACCAAACGTTATTTTTTCTCTCTCTCTAATTAAATAAGGTAAACCTTGTAAAAAAAAATAGAAAGAAAAATAAGTCCTTTTCATACAAGGAATGCCTTTTTGGTAATTAGTTTTGGACTTTATTATATCATAAGATCTTAGAAACCTATCAGAATAAGATTAATGAAAGTACAAGTGGGACTTAGATTAGGGTATCCAGCCCTGATGTGGAGGGAGGCGGACACCTGGGCCAAAATAGGCACACAGGTTCTCTTTGTAGAGGCAATTCACCTAGGGCTAAGCTGCAGAGGATACTGGGAAAAAGAGCACAGATTCCTCCTGCAGAGGCTGGAGGGTGACAGTCAGTGTCTGGGGGATGAATCAGGGGAGCCAGAGACGACCCGAACTGCCCCTGCGGCTACAGACAGACTATGACCCACATAGTCAACGACTGCCACCTCTCCAGATTCAAAGGAGGTCTCGACACTTTACATCAGGCTCAACCTGATGCTGTTGACTGGCTATGGAAGAAGGGCAAACGCTAGAAGAAGAATCAGGTGTGTGCTCCAGCTAAGGCAAAACTGCCAAGGAGGCCTGAAATGGCCCTTGGATTGATTCACTTTGCATTGGTCAGCTAACAGTGAAGAGGTTGCGGTGGAGGCCCCATCAGGGTTCATATTGGGAGGTTCTATGACTCAGGATACACCTGAGGGCCAAGTTCCACCTGGCAGACTCCTGCATCTCAGGCTTGATGGCAGGAACTGTGATTCAGACTACACCAAAAGCTGATCCCTACCAGCTAACTCCTGCCAGACAAGTAAGTGGTAAGTGGAGGGGAGCTGTCATTTTCTGGGGCAAAATAGACAGAGGTGTGCAGGGCTAGCTTCACGAGCAGGAGACAGATGACCAGGGACTTATGGCTGAGCTGGGAAGCAGTATCTCTTTATTCATGCGGAACACAGCGCAATCTAAGCTAAGCTATATCTAATCACAATCCTGTCCTTATATATACTCTCCAAGTAAGGTGGAAACAGGATGTGACGTAGAGAGGGTGGAGTGAAAAAAGACTGGTGGAAATTAGGGTATACTAGGAGAGGGGGCGGAGCAAAAAGACATCATGAACCACTGGGGATTAAACCAATGCCCTGCAGGTAGTGCTTAGTTAATAGTGGTTATGTAAATAGAATACAGTGTTAAACAGGGGGGATTAAAACAATGAAACAGAAGGGGTCTTAGAAGCATACCAACAGAGGTGTAACTATAGGACACAGATAACACTCCCCTTAATGTCAGATAACTGGTGAGAGCAGTTAAGATATGAAGAGTCACACATGAGGGACTGTGAGGCGCAATGGATGCAGCCCTATGTGTACTGCAAAGAAGTCTTCTTTTTTTTTCCCTTTTTTAACCAGAGCAATGCTCAGCTCTGGCCTGCGGTGGTGCAGGGGATTGAACCTGGGACTTTGGAGCCTCAGGCATGAGAGTCTGTTTGCATAACCATTATGCTATATAATATATTATATATTATATATTATATATTATATATTATATATTATATATTATATATTATATATTATATATTATATATTATATATTATATATTATATATTATATATTATATATTATATATTATATATTATATATTATATATTATATATTATATATTATATATTATATATTATATATTATATATTATATATTATATATTATATATTATATATTATATATTATATATTATATATTATATATTATATATTATATATTATATATTATATACTATATATTATATATTATATATTATATATTATATACTATATACTATGTACTATACACTATATATTATATTATATATTATATTATATATTATATAATATAATTATATAATAATATATATGCTATATATTATATAATATAATATATAATATATTATGCTATATATGCTATATAACCCCAGTCTTATTCACTGCAAACCAGTCTTATTCACTGCAGGGTATGAAGGCTGTAGCTTGAGCCAGCATGAGCAGCGTCAGCTAGTTCTCAGGTGAAGGACCTTTAGTTATGACATCACGGGGTTTGAAACTAAATGTGGTATACCTCCATGCTGGCCCTTGCAAGGCAGCTTAGGGATTGTCCTGATGACATATGCTGTCCACTCCAATATCAGTTTCTGTCCTACAGTCTTCCATCTCCTGTTCCAGCCGTGTAAGAACACAGCTGAAGGTCCTTGGTTCCTTGCTCCTGAGAAGACCATGACTGTTCCCTGGGAGAAAATCCCTCTCTCTGGGTGTCTCTAGCACTGGAGTCTCTTGCTGTCACTCCTGTTTTCTTCTCTCCCCGAGAGTACCTCTACTTCTGTTGCTTTGGGATCTTCCTAGTCCAGGTTGTAAATCATCAAATCATTTTCTACTAGATTTACTAAAAATCTTAAAATATAATCTTTTTTAATGGATTTTTGGAAGTTTTTTAAAAGTACTTTTTTATTAATTTATTATTGGATACAGACAAATTGACAGGGGAGGGGAATATAGAGAGGGAGAGAGACACAGAGCAGCCCTGCTTCACCACTCATGAAGCCTTCCCCTGCAGATAGGGACCAGGGGCTTGAACCTGGATCCTCGTGCACTGCAGTGTGTGCACTTAACCAAGTACACCACCACCTGGCTGCCAAAATATAATCTTATACTTAAGATTTTGACTATTATTATTTTCCATGACTCTTTAGTGTTATATAACAGACAGTATTCTAGGTAGACTGATTATATCTAATTTGGTACCTGAATCTGCAATATGACCATTATCAATTCATAGTTACATCTTATTGTTCAAATTTGAGTTGACTATTAATTTTCTTCACTCAGGGTTATATAATGAGTTACAATGAAAATTTTCTAAAGAAATACAAATAAAATCTTTACATAATTTTTAAGTGGCTTTGACTATAGTCATTAGTGACTCTGCTATCCCTTTTTCATAAGAGTCTCTTACACACTGAATTACAAAGAGCAAAAATTAAAAGTGAGCTGAGTAAATTGAGTATCTGTTTTAATCTAATGATGTAGCATTGTGGATGAGGTAATTTATTTAAATTTGGAAAAAATGAGAAAATACTAATGGTATAAAATGCCTGTTAAAATGATTTTTTAAAACCAGATAATTTTTATTTATTTTATAATTATAACTGTACTTTAAGTTTTATCTTAAAAATACTGATTTGAAAGAAGTATCTTTAGTCACTCTTGGACAGATTGAAGAATTAGAAGAGTTTGTTCAGATAAGAGTTTAATAACCAACATATATAAAGAGCTTGCCAAACTCAACAAGATGACAACAAATAACCCCATCCAAAAATGGGGGGAGGACTTGAACAGAATATTCACCACAGAAGAGATCCAAAAGGCAGAGAAACACATGAAAAAATGCTCCAAGTCTCTGATTGTCAGAGAAATGCAAATAAAGACAACAATGAGATACTACTTCACTCCTGTGAGAATGTCATACAAGGTAACAGCAGCAAATGCTGGAGAGGGTGTGGGGTCAAAGGAACCCTCCTACACTGCTGGTGGAAATGTCAATTGGTCCAACTTCTGTGGAGAACAGTCTGGCGAACTCTCAGAAGGCTAGAAATGGACCTACCCTATGACCCTGCAATTCCTCTCCGGGGGATATATCCTAAGGAACCCAACACACCCATCCAAAAAGATCTGTGTACACATATGTTCTTGGCAGCACAATTTGTAATAGCCAAAACCTGGAAGCAACCCTGGTGTCCAACAACAGATGAGTGGCTGAGCAAGTTGTGGTATATATACACAATGGAATACTACTCAGGTAAAAAAAATGGTGACTTCACCGTTTTCAGCCGATCTTGGATGGGCCTTGAAAAATTCATGTTAAGTGAAATAAGTCAGAAACAGAAGGATGAATATGGATGATCTCACTCTCAGGCAGAAGTTGAAAAAAAAAAAGATCAGAAAAGAAAACACAAGGAGGAAATGAAGGATAATAAATGACATAGTGGGGGTTGTATTGTTAAATGGGAAACTGGGGAATGTTATGCATGTACAAACTATTGTATTTACTGTTGAATGTAAAACATTAAAAAAAAAAGTTTATAAAAAAAAAAGAAAGAAAACACAAGTAGAACCTGAAATGGAATTGGCATATCGCACCAAAGTAAAAGACTCTGGGGTGGGTGGGTGGGTGGGGAGAATACAGGTCCATTAAGGATGATAGAGGACCTAGTGGGGGTTGTATTGTTATATGGGAAACTGGGGAAAGTTATGCATGTACAAACTATTGTATTTACTGTTGAATGTAAAATATTAATTCCCCAATAGAGAAATAAAAATACATTTAAAAAATAATTTGTAAAATCAGTATGTTTTTCCTTCTGAACAATATGTTGTGAATTTTCAGGTTCTTTTACCTCTGTTTATAAACATTATGAGTACAGAAACATATTTTGTTGATAGTGGCCACTGCTGGGATTTCTTTCTTTTTTTATTTATTGGAGGGAATTTATTTATTGGAGGGATTAATGGTTTACAGTCACCAGTAAAATACAGTAGTTAATATATGTGTTAAAATACAGTAGTTATATAACATTTTTCAGTTTTCTGCATAAGACTCTAGCCCCCTACTTAGGTCTTCCATCATAGGACCTGAATATTCCTCCTCCCCAAGAGTCTTTTACTTTAGTGCAATACAATAAACCCACTCTATGCTCTGCTTTGTGATTTCCCTTCTGTTCTTATTTTTCAACTTCTTTGAGTGTTCTTTAAAATAGCAATCTTATAGAAACAAGACAGGACAGGAATTGGACCACTGAAATACAGGCTATCAAAATTTTAAGCTAATGATTTTCAGAACACTATTCATCTTTTTCTAGTCTTACAACAATACTTATTGTAGAAAAGAGGGGTAAAGAATAGACAAATATTAGAGTGAACCTGACAAGAGAACCCAAAAATAAATCCACATAAATTAAGGCAAATAACTGTTGGTAGAGAAGCAAAATCAGTTCACAAACAAAAAGTAAAGTTGGAATTTGTTTTAAAAACTTACTTTGAACCATTGAACATAACAAAACCAGACACAAACCTTAAACCCTTGACACAAATTAAACTCATCAGGGATCAAAGACCAAAACATTCAGTTCATGTGAAAAAACAGAAATCTATCAAACTTTGAATTTAGCAGTGATTGAATATTTTCAGACAAAAATGACATAAGTCATGGAAGCAAAAATTGAAAATCTCTTCTTCATCATTTGTAATTATTCTATATAAGATTTTTATAGAGAGAATTAGAAGGTAAACATCAACTAGGAGGAAATATTTGAAGGCCAGGCTGTGGTGCACCCTGTTGAATGCACATGAAACAATGTGCAAGGATCTTGACTCAAGCCTGGAATCCGCACCTGCAGGGCAGAAGATTCACAAGTGGTAAAGCATTATTGTAGGTATCTCTTTCTCCTTCTCTATCTCCCACTCCCTCTCTTTCTGTCTCTATCCAATACATAAATAAATTATTTGGGCTGAGCAGACAGCCTAGTGTTTATGCAAAGGAGTTCTATATCTGAGACTCTGGAGTCCTAGGTTCAGTCCTCTGCAAAAACTGAGCAGTGCTCTGCAAAAAAAACAAACAAGCAAAAATAAAAAATAAATATTGACAAAAGGTATACCTGACAAAGAACTATTCTTTGTAACATATAAAAAATCCTTAAAACGCATCAGTGTGAAACAAACAGTAGTTACTAGTCGTGGTCATACTTGCATGCATTGGACCGTGGTTTTGATCCTTAATATCACATTTGCAAAATGAAACTTTAGTTGTATCTCATCCGGGAAGAAATTCAGAGGACTGACAAAAATATGAAAACACAATGTGTCTGACTACCATGGAGATGCAAATTAAAATAATAACACTACACATCTATGAGCATGGTGAAAATTAGGAATGCTAAAATCAAATGTTGATGAAGATATGGAGCAACAGGACTTCTTACATAACACTCCATAACACTTCTTCACCTATTCAAAACTTATCCCCTCCTCACAGCAACTCCCGTACAAAATAGAACCGAACACCATCTGCTGGCGACAACACAAGAAACTAAAACTCATGAGTAGAAGTAGGAAAAATTTTGTTCTGCAACACCAAAGTGACAGCCAGAAAATTTGATGCATATTCAGAATCAGAGAATCAGAGAAAAAAAAAATAAAATACTTTTTCTTTTAGCAAATTCAAAGAAATACAAATTCTCATTTAATATGGAGGTATGGATTAAGAAAAAAATCCATGACTTAAAAGAGCTACGACAGGAAAAGGTGAACTTGAAAACAAAATTACAGGGTGTGAGGGAAATTTTAATATATTCTGTTGTCAAATAGCAAGTCAAGGAAGTGAGTTTACCCATGTAAAAGAAAGAATATAAGAAACAGAAGACAAACTGGCCACATTTTTTTACTTCAAAGTAGAAGAAAGCTTTAAGGAAAAATGAAGCACCTCAGCAAAAGATTGAAAATTCCATTAGAAAAGCAAATATTAAAATTATAGGAGTCTCAGAAGGAGAAGAGAAAAGGGGAGCCGAAAGTATATTCAAAGAAACAATAAACATTTTTTCTAAATATAGTATATTATTATAATGTAGATATTCAGGAAACAGAGAGTCCATAAATTTCTAAACCCAAATAGGACTATATCAAGACACATCATTCTGAAATTATCAAAAGTCAAAGACAAAGAAAATGTTTTACAGTTTGCCAGGGAAAAGAAGGAAGTGTCTTCTAAATACAGTCTAGTCAGACTCATGTCTGACTTTCCTGCAGAAACCATGATTTTTAAAAGATAATAACTGTAAGCTATTGATATTATTATTCAATATTCACATCAAAATAGCAATAATTTATCCAGCTAAAGCTCTGTAAGGTGCTCCTAAAGCTTTTAAGTTCAAATTTCTGAATTTATCACACAAACCTTTCAGATATAGAGATGGTATATCCTTTCAGTACAATAATTCTATTCACTTAATGAGTAACAATACCTAGACACCTTTATAACACAAACTAGTGTCTTAACCAAGTCAAAATAAATAAGCATATCTGTACTGACATTTAAAGCACCTTATATGTTTGTAATAGCTCACCAAGAAGTATTAATCTCTCTATAAACTGAATTTATAAACTCTTATTTCCTGGAATTCTTCACTTAATCTGTACTAAAGGGGTTGAACTTTCTTACCAAACTGTGATAGTTTGAGACTTGAAGTGTATTTCTGCCACTTAATAAACATGCTTATTTTTTGACCAGATATAGACTTAGAGACAACTCTTGGTTAGACTGCCAGTAGGCAGGCATACACTATTCTTTTGTTTTTAATTTTATATAAACAGGACTTTACTTTAATGTTTATTTTATTATAGTCATCTTTTTTTTTTAAGTTAGCTACTTATTTTGAGAGAGGGAAAGAAAGAAAGAAAAAAGAAAGACCCAAGGAGTTGTTCTCTGACATACAGTGCCAAGAATCAAACCTGGGGTCTCACATACACAGATCTTGCTCCACTGAAATATCTTCCCAGCCACACATATATTTTAGAGATTTATTTGGGCCACCAAAATAGTTCACCTGGATGTTTTCCTGCTTTGTCATGTATACAACTCAGTCTCATAAAAAATTTTACCTCTATACCATCTCCCAGTTTCTTTAGCATTCTATCCCCATTAGCTTTTTTTTTTTTTTTTTTTGCTTATTTGTTTACTTGTTTACTTGCTTGCTTCCTTGCTTTGGCCAGAGTACTACTTAACTTAGGCTGATGGTGCCAGGAATTGTATCTAGGACCTAAACATACAAATCTTATGCACTACTTCCAACCTGTATGATATCTTGAAAAGTAGCTTGATCCCACCAATATATGTACTCTGTGGTATATTCTCTTGTTCACTGATTCATAACAAACTGTGTTGTCCTGTGATTACAGATTGTATCATTTATGTATTGCTGACTAGTTACATTTGTTACATTTCTGTTTACATAGTTACAATCATTTTACATACATAATGCTACTAGTAGTTGAAGAATTCAGTGTCTTAATTCTACACACACCCTTCTTGTTAGTCCTACAATATTTTTTGTAATATTTTATCTTCCAACTTTCTGTTATTTTCAAAACCCATATAGTCTTCACCTCCTCTACTATCATTTGGAAATAGCTTTATACACATAAGTTTACAATGCAGAGATATGTGGGATTATCTACTTCATCCCCAGGAAATAGAAATCTTCCTATGGACACGGAAACTTACTATCAACTACCTAGAATCTAACATCATCCATTATTACATATCAGGAATCCAGGGAACAGTGATACATTAGAGGCTTCTCAAGTTAATTGCTTATGGTTTCTTCTTTGCTATCAAGATACAACTTTACTCAAGACATTTTACTTTCTCAACCTTCAAAACAATTTGATAACCAAACTAAAAATTTGCATCGTTAGAGAATAATGAACTGGAGAACACCATGGAGAGAGCCACGAAGATGGGGGAAAGTTCATAAAATGACTACTTTGTACTATACTTATGGCCAGTATCACATAATCCTAAATTCAAAGCACTGTGTCTTTGTTTTGCTATCAAGTACATAGCAGATAATTAATAGTTAAGAATCCAGGTGGGCGTAGACAGCATAATGTTTATACAAAGAGACTCTCATATTTGAGGCTCCCAAGTCCCATGTTCAGTCCTCCACATCACCAAAAGCCAGAGCTGATCAGTGCTCTGGTAAAAAAAAAAAAGTTAAGAATCCCTTTCCAAATTATATTCATATACTTGGATATATTCATTATAAATACCTTTAAAAAGTATAAAAACAAGAATATAAAAATTAGGAAAAATTAGTTGGAAAGAAATTAGGAGATACATAAACAAACTCTTATTTTCCTGAGGCTTGGTAAATTGACTTTCATGGGACCACAGTCATTAATGATACAAATATGCAATTTTGTATATCAATATTAAGTCACTAATACAATTTTAAAAAAGAAAAATTATAGAAGCCAGAAACCTCACTTTCTTCACCCCATAAATAATTTTGGTCCATATATCCAGCAGGGAAGAAATGATAGAAGAAGATGGCCTCGGGACTCTGAGCTCCAATTCCATCAGGACCCAGAGAGTGAAAAGGAAAAAGGAAGGACATTTAAAAGTAGTCATAGGTGTAGGTGTGAAGTTAACAATATTTATATACTTTCCCCATATTTGGGATCTACTTTCTTCCTTGATCTTTCTAGTCCTTTTTCCAACCATGACACCATCTCTCCAGACAATAATCTGGATCCACCTGCATATTAGATGTCAGGCAAAAACTAGTAAAATCATGGACCCCTTGGAATATACCTAAAATAGACCTACTAGCTATTTCCAAAACAGAGATCCCAGGTCTGATCTTTATCTGAAATATTCTTGCCTTTAGGTTCATGACTAGTAAATAATTTGTTCTGCTTTATATCTTAACTCTTTTTCAACCACCAGGTTCCAAATGCTACCATGATGTCAACCTGACTTCCCTGGGCAGATGACCCCACCATGTGTCCTGGAGCCCCACCTCCTAGGATCCTTGTCCCACTAGGGAAAGAGAGATAGGCTGGGAGTATAGATCTACCTGCCAACACCCATGTTCAGCAGGTAAGCAACTACAGAAGCTAGACCTTCCACCTTCTGCATGCTGTAATGACCCTGGGTCCATACTCCCAGAGGGACAAAGAATTGGAAAGCTATCAGGGTAGGGGATGGGATATGGAGAGCTAGTGGTGGGTATAGTACCATTCCTATCATATAGTCTTGTCCATATTTCCATTTTATAAAGAAAAAAATTAAAAAATAATAAAACCAAAACAAAGGGAAAAAAAAGGCAGAACCATAGAGGAAAAAAAGAAACAGAGTGGCAAATATATATAAATATAGATAGTTATAGAGATAATAGTCAGTCTGCAACCTTGGGAGAACTACTGTGGATTCCAATGGAGAGAATGAGGACACAGCTGTGACAGTGGTTAACAATGCAAATTATACCCATTACCTTATAATTTTGTAAATCAATATATATTTCTTAATTTGTTATTGGGTAGAGACAGAGAGAAATTGAGAGAGAAGGGGGAGATAGAGAGGAAGAGAGAAAGAGAGATGCCTGCAGACCTGCTTCACCAACTGCAGTGGGGAGCCAGGGACTCAAACCCGGATCCTAACTGGTCCTTGCGCTTTGAGACACGTGCGCTTAACCTGCTGCGCTACCGCCAGACTCACCTGTTGTTATTATTATTCTTGTTGTTGTTGCTGTCGTTGGATAGGACAGAGAGAAATAGAGAGAGGAGGGAAAGACAGAGGGGGAGAGAAAGACACCTGCAGACCTGCTTCACTGCCTGTGAAGCGACTCCCCTGCAGGTGGGGAACAGGGAGCTGGAACCAGGATCCTTATGCTGGTCCTTGCGCTCCGCACCATGTGCACTTAGCCCGCTACACTACTGCCCGACTTCCTGTAAATCAATAGTAAGTCACTATTAAAATTTTTAAAAAAGAAACTATAGAGCTATAGATATGTAATGTAAAAAAAAATCCAGATAATTTGGAAAAATAAAGGTCAATGAAGTGCAAGGAATTCTGATTTTGCTGGTAGTTGATGAGCATTGGCTGACTGATAGACTTAGGCAGTGAAATGTAAACCACAAAGAAATTCATTAGTCAAAGTCAGCCCATGACAGTGTTTTATATGACTTGATGGACATGATTTAGTTACTACAAAAGATTTTTCATTTTCCTTCCTCAGTGGAACCACCTTCTGTTTATACCATCTGTCCATGGACATATTTACCCAGTAATTCATTTGAGTTTACTTTAATCAGTGTTGCACCATTTTGTATCTCCAGAATGCTAAATTACCTAAATGTCTAGAATAGGAACAACTTGTCTACCATTTCACCATGTATTCTGCAGCCTATTTGAAAAAGTATAGATTTTTCTCACCTTCATGTTCATACATAAGTCTTACTGAAACATTTCCCATTAGTTCATAAATGATAGTGTTTTTTTAAAATGCACTCAACACCTTTCCTAACAGATAAACTTACTTTGTTATTTTTCAGAAAATACATATTCATTAGATCTTCACCTTGAAATAACACTTTATGCTTGTGAAAATATAGCATGTAATGTACATTAAGTATTTAGTCATCATGAACTTATTTGATGTGATTATTATAAATAGGAAAGCTCACTAAGTGATCATCATGTATTCATAATTCAAATGAATCATCGAAAGCTGTTTCTCAACTTGGAAAAGTAGCCCACAAAATCATTTTCTTTTTCACTGAGGTTAATATCATTATTTTCCAAATTAATAGGACAATATGTCACTAGTAGAGAACATGGAAAGTCCTTAATACTGAACCATGAAGCTGGAAATCCAATCAGACATTTTGAGGGTCAGTACTAAGTTATAATTTACATAACTTCTTGATGTGCATTTGTATATTCCCTCTGTAGTGTGTCTGAATTAGCATAATAACTCACAAATACAGGTAATGAAGATGAATGTGGTTTATGCAACACACTGTCACATCAGAGGTCCCACATTCAGTCCCCTGTACCACCATCAGCCAGAACCAATAAGTGTTCTGGTTAAAGAAAAATAAAAATTCACTAATACAATGAAAAAGATGTATTCTAGAACTGAACATCCATATAAGATTAGTTGATATGCATGACATGTGATATTTTGCACCAGATTTTTTTACAGCAAAATTCGAAAGCAGGTAAGTTTCTAAATTGGAGGTAAATAAATAAATATTACAAATAAATTCTAGATGGATCATTATGCTATAAAGTATAAAATATAAAGTGCTTCCCTGTCCATGTGTTAAGCCAACATGACATCGACCAAGTCTCCCCACTTTGCTCCCTTTGAACAGGTCACCCTGGGGAAAAAAAAAAAGACATAATATTCTTGAGGGAGCCAGGCACAGTTCCTGCCTATTCTTAAGGAGCAGCTTATAGTTCTCTGACAATTAACACATTTTTTTCAACCTAATAATATTCTTCCATTGGAGCCAGAGGCTACCTCATCCTCTTGATACAATTATCAGTTCAAACTTGCCTCCCAGAGACCTTGATTGATCAATTTGTTCTTAAATCAAACTCCCATGTTCAGCTGTCTGGCCTGGGTTCCTCCTTCATGATGTATGTGTAACTTACAAACTTCTGTCAAGTCATCCATCATTTTGGGATGTCATGAGCTCAGACATCTCCATCATACTCAGAGATAATTCTTCCCCCAGCAAAAGGATGTAACAGAAGCAACATCTATAGATCTAAATGTGAATGATGACGTACAGCACCTACATTTAAAAGTACCCCACTGTCCATTAGCATAGGGTAAAATAACTAGTATCTGGAATATGCATTCAATTAAATAATGTGAAACAAAAGAATGAGTGAATTAAATTGTATGCACAACATGTTGGAGCACATAAAATATTTAAACAAACTAGGTAAATGTACTACATACAGTATAATGATTCTATTTGTGTAAGTTTTAAAAGCAGACTGATCAACTTGTATCATTATCATGCTAATTTTTAAGGTATGGATTGAAGGAATGTCTTGTAATTATTTCTGGACACTCTAGTTGATAATTACATGGCTATTATAACATATAATTTTCTCAATATATCACATATAATAAAGCTTTAACATTTTTTAGATTATATGAATATTGACTATCAATGATTTGCAAAATAGTTCAGTTAAAATATTACAAATAGGGAGTCAGGTTGTAGCGCAGTGGGTTAAGCACAGGTGGTGCAAAGTGTAAGGACCGGCATAAGGATCCCAGTTCAAACACCTGGCTCCCCACCTGCAGGGGAGTCGTTTCACAAGTGGTGAAGCAAGTCTGCAGGTGTCTATCTTTCTCTCCTTGTCTCTGTCTTCCCCTCCTCTCTCCATTTCTCTCTGTCCTATCCAACAATGATGACATCAATAACAACAACAATAATAACTACAACAATAAAACAATAAGGGCAACAAATGGAATAAATAAATATTAAAAATATTATAAATGGTATAAATTAACCTTAATATTAAAATATGTATTTATTTACATATTCATCAATTTAGATGAAAAAGATAGACAGGTGGTCAGGAGGTGGTGTACCTGTAGGATACACATGGTACCATGGTGAGAGACAGGGTGTAAGTCCTGCTCTCCACCAAGAGCCATAAAACAGGTCCGCAGGTGTCTATCTTTCTCTCTGCCTTTCTATTTCCTCTTCCCCTCTCAGCTTTTGTCTGTTCTAGCCAGTAAAATAGAAGGGGAAAAGATATATAGAGAATACTGTTCAGCTCTAATTTATGGTGCTGCTGGGGATTGAACTTCTGAGTCTCAGACACTGCAGATTGCATATTTATTGTGCTGTATTCCCAGATCATTATTATTTTTTAAAAATATTATTGAAAGAATTACATATTTTCATGAGTCACTTATCTCTTTTTATGAGAGACAGATAGAGACAGAGATAGAGAGAGACAGAGAGAGGGAGTAAAGAGGGGCACACAGAAGTATCACTCAGCTCTGCAAATTGTGGTGCTGGTGGTTACATCTGGAATGCCTGAGGCCTCTATACACACATCTGGAGTTATATTGTTGAGCTGTCTCACATCTCAAAAACTTGGTATTTTTTAAAAACCTTATTGAAATTCCATCTATTAGCAACTAAAGCAAATCCTACACATAATTAATATGTCTCTATAAGCTGGTAGCCCTTTTTGAGAGTGAGAAAGATTTCCTTATTTGATGAATGATCACCTTGTTACTTAACACATTTTCTTATTAAAATGGTTACAGATACATTTTAATCTCAGGTCTACTTTATTCCCCCCCCCCGTCTTATTATGATGTTTAGTTATGAATTCACTTACATTATTTTGGGGGCAAAGAAAGGAAGCCACAGAGCTTAGTTGTCCACACACTGAGTAAATTTTAGCTCATGTAATTTACTAAGTTTTCAATTTGTACTCCAAGTTCTCAATTAAAATCAGAAGTACTTGCAATATACAAATTTGTCTTCTTTCAAATATTTTTTGTAGAGTGAACACATATTTCTATAAACAGAAGCATTTCTCAACTTAAATGACAAGATTCAAGAACAGATTATATCCATGTTGAAAATTAGCACTTTATTTTAACGCTTTCTGGGCATAATTTTGAGTATTTTATAAATTTAAAAAATCCATACTTAGTTATAAGTATTTAGATCATAGTTGACAGAGCTCATTAATTTAAACAGCTGTTTGGTGAGCATTGGTTTATTCCCATTTAAAACATATAGAGCCTAGAATTAAATAGGCATGGAAATATTATTTTACTCCCCTAGAGCTCTCTTTTCTGTTAGCAAAAGTAATCACATTCACAAATTGAGAATCCAATTGAGTAGTAGCGAAGGCAAATAGTCCATAAGCATGTTTAACTAGAGGGATTGAGTAATTATGATAGGTTTAATACTTAACAGTCACGCCATTCTAAACAAGGATTTGTGAATGTTGAGGAAGTCTGTTCTGGTGATTCACTATTACCAATGTCTCTGTTTTTTGTCGTTATCTTTACTAAAAATTAAAGTAATGGGCTAGCAGAACAGTTCCCTTGTATAGTGTGCTTGCTTTGCCATGGGCAAACCTGGGTTCTACCCTAGCCTCCACCACATTGAAAGAAACTTTGCTGTTGTAGTGTTTTCTCTCTGTCTTCTTATTTTTGTTTTTGTCTTTTTATCTATCTAATAAAACCAGCCTGGAAAGTTGAAATCCCAATGACAACAGCAACAAAGTCAGAAAAAGAAAAGTAGATGAATAAAAATTATAACAATGATGACTCTCTTTGCTCTGACTCCCAGGCTACTATTGTTTTTTTCTTTAAATTTTTATTTATTTATTTCCTTTTGTTGCCCTTATTGTTTTATTGTTGTTGATGGTTGTTGGAAGGACAGAGAGAAATGTAAGACAGAGAGGGGGAGAGAAAGACACCTGCAGACCTGCTTCACCGCTTGTGAAGAGACTCCCCTGCAGGTGGGGAGCTGGGGGCTCAAACCGGGATCCTTCACTGTCCTTATGCTTTGCACCACGTGCTCTTAACCCGCTGTGCTACTGCCTGACAAATGATTGCTTTTTTTCTTTACTGTCTCTAATAACATACTTCAAGAAACTCAGTGAATCCTCTTAAACCATAGATTCACTTACTCCTCTAATTTTATTTTAACACTCTTCCCTGCTTACCAATTTTAGATTTACTGCATAAGTTCTCCCTTGATTCTCTGACTCTATGTTATTCAAGGGTAAACTGTCTCATAAGAGACAATAGCATGTGTGCTGTGTGCTCAACTGTAAACCTACCATATATATTATTTTCTTACGTTTCTATGCTAACATAATTCCTTCAAGTTCCATGCAAGATGAAGTGAAGAAGGTGAACTCACCATTTTTAATAGCTGAATAGTATTCCATTGTGTATATAGACCACAACTTACTCAGCCACTCATCATTTTGTTGGACACCTGGGTTGCTTCCAGGTTTTGGCTATTACAAATTGTGCTGCTATGAACATGAATGTACACATCTTTTTGGTTAAGTGGTTTTGGTTCTTTAGGATATATCCTCATGAGAAGAATTGCAGGGTCATAGGGTAGGTCCACTTCTAGCCTTCTGAGGGTTCTCCAGACTGGGGGTTGGACCAGTTGACATTCCCACCAGCAGTGCAGGAGGGTTCCTTTGTCCCCACAGCCTCTCTAGCATTTGCTGCTATTATATTTTCTGATGTGTGACATTCTCACAGGAGTTAAGTGGTATCACATTGTTGTCTTTATTTGTATTTCTTTGACAATCAATGACTTAGAAAATTTTTTCATATGTCTTTTGACCTTTTGTATCTCTCCTTTTGTGAATATTTTGTCATATAGCTTCTTCCCACTTATGGATGGGGTCACTAGTTTTTTCTTGTTGCTGCTGAGTTTGGTGAGCTCTTTATATATTTTGGTTATTAGCTTTTTGTCTGATATATGGCATGTAAAGATCTTCTCCCATTCTGAATGGAGTCTCTGTTTCGGTGGTGGTTTCTTTTGCTATGCAGAAGCATTTAAATTTGATGTAGTCCACTTTTTTTTTTTTTTGTCTGCTTTGCAATTGGATTCCTATCATTGAAGATGCCTATAAAATTTAGATGGGAAAGAGTGCTGCCAATATTATCCTCTAAATATTTAATAATTTCTGGTGTAACATTAAACTCCTGATCTATTTGGAACTTACTTTTGTGTCTGGTGAAATGTAGTGATTTAGTTTCCTTCTTCTGAATCTTTCAACCCACTTTTCCCAACACCATTTGTTGAAGAGACTCTCCTTTCCTCATTTAAGAGTCTGGGCACCTTTGTTGAAGATTGGATGTCCATAGGTGGTGAGTTTTGTTTTCTACAAATTAGGAGCATATCATTAGCAAATACCTGAGGTTTCTTTTTTTTTTTTTTAATAAGTAATTATCAGGAGAATTCTGGAGTCTCTGTCTCACAGCATCTGTGGCAAGGTAAAATCCTACAGTCTATAATTGTCAGTTAGCAGGCACAGTTGACACAATTTCATTTATAATGACTTCCCTTTTGCAAATTTTTACTGAAGGCACGAACTAAAAACTCTAGAATCATTAGGCACATTTCCATTTTATCTGCTTGGCAGTGAGACACAAGCCCATCCCTTTTCATAAATACATTTTGACTTCTTTGCCTGTCACCACCAACAACTATAGAAATGCAAGATAAAATTATATATATAGAGTTTAGTTAGCCACTTAAAAACAATTGCAATTTAGAATATCCAAAATACTTTGTAAGAACCTTACTATTTCTACCCTTTGATACTACAAAAACAATCACCAAGATATTAAATGTACAATAAAGAAATTCAACTCTGATGGTCTTGGCATTCATTACAAATCTGTCTCCATTAAATGCCAAGACTCGGGGAAAAAATATCTCAGTCCCATCTGGCACTGTTTTCCTCCACTGAAGAAAAATTGCATTTAACCTCATTCTCATTCTTATACCTGCAATGACTAGCATATTCTGTATCTTATGATTTCCAAAACATGTGTTTAATGAACTAATTAGAGACATAGAGAATTGGGAGTTGCAATAGTTAACAGCAAGGCAAAAGGAGTAAAAGCACAAGAAGAAGATGTTCAGTGAAATGATCCCCCAAGTGTGTGCTCATTCAGTATCTGATAGCTTACTTACACAAAAGAGAATTGAAAATGTGACTCTAGTTTAAGTAGTGTATTGAAAGTACTCTTGGAATTATAAAGCATGAGTTAATGATTTATGACTTATCTGAAATGGTTAGTGATATGCCTGGAAGAGTCAATGTAAATATAGAGTCAGCCATGAGAAGAGGAAAAAAATATTCCAATTAGAAAAAAATGAAGAAATATTAGACTTCAGAGTTAGTGTGTAAGAACATGTTTGTTTGTGTCATTTATAATTACTGTAGATAGATATTACCTGTTATTTACTAAAGAAAGTGCAGATACACTTTCTGCTATGAACTGATCAAGACTCAAATAGTCATGATTCTTAAAAGAGATGTGAGATTAAACCCATTTAAAAATACTAGATGATATAGACCAGGTCCCTTGAGATAGAGCATATGGCCACATGTATCCATAAACTAGGGCAAAATATATACCTGAAAACAAAAGTACATAATAGTCTGCAGTGAGTACCCCCCAACACTTCATCTGCACTATTCCGACCTTTAGGTCCATGATTGTTCAACAATTTGTTTGGTTTTGTATGTTAACTATCTTTTCAGCCACCAGGTTCCAGATGCAGCATGATACCAACTAGACTTCCTTGGACGATGACCCCACCAATGTGTCCTGGAGCTCTGCTTCCCCAGAGACCCACCCTACTAAGGAAAGAGAGAGGCAGACTGGGAGTATGGACTGACCAGCCAATGCCCATGTTCAGCGGGGAAGGAATTACAGAAGCCAGACCTTCCACCTTCTACAACCCACAATGACCTTGGGTCCATACTCCCAGAAGGATAAAGAATGGAAAAGATATCAGGGGAGGGTATGGGATGTGGAGATCTGGTGGTGGGGATTGTGTGGAATTGTACCCCTCCTGTTCTATGTTTCTGTTAATGTCTCCTTTTTAAAAACAAAAAAAAAATACTAGATGAAGTGTACAATTTAAGAAAATGATTTTTGTATCACAGTAGTGGTACAAATTTGTCATCTCCTCCTACTCCTCCTCTTCCTTCTTCACCTTTACTTGTTCCTTCTTACACTAAGATGAAATGCATATTAATAATTAATGAATAAATTAATTATTAATGAATAAATTAATCCACTGTGGCACAATCTATATGTCACAAGCATGACAACCATGGCAAGTATTTTTCTTGTTACTAGAGGATCTATCTTAACCACCAAAACCAGACAAATTAATTTTTTCACTACATAAGAGAAGCAAATACCAGTGTGTAAAATTGCTGAGATGCATATACCCTTTTTATTTAATTATTTTAACATTATATTGAGGGCTTAATGGCTTATAGAACAATTGTTGACAATTTCTCATGTCCCTGTGATAGGAATTCGAAAAATACCCTCACCTTCAGCTTAGATCCATTTTTATCATCATGAACCAGAACTGCCAACACTCCAACACTCTCTCCACCTCTTCCCTCCTGCTCCTTCCTCATAATCCTTTGCTTTGTGGCAATACATACACTAAACCCAACAAATGTTCTTTTTTCCTTTTTGTAATTATTTTTTAAGTTTCATGTATTAGTGAGATCATCGAGTATTTGTCTTTTTCATGTCTTAATGTATGATATTACTACATGTATAACGTGGTAACTACCTTTTGTCTTTAAATTGCTATAAAGGTGGCAGGATGCAAATCAATATGCACAAATCAGCACCATTACTCTCTACATATATCATAGAAAGAGGAGAAACTTGAACATTGATACCTTTTATAATAGCAGCAAAAGCAATCACACATCTAAGAATAAAGTTAACAAAGTAAGTGAGATTTGTACACTGAAAATGATGAGTCACTATTCATGGAAACAGAAAGAGATGCAAAAATATTGAAAAGCTTCTACACAGCAAAAGAAACCACCCTCCAACCAAAGAGACTCCATAAAGAATGGGAGATCTTTAAATGTCATACATCAGACAAAAATCTAATAGCACAAATATATAAAGAATGCACTACACTCAACAACAACAACAAAAACAACCCCATCCAAAAATGGGGAGAAGCTATAAACAGAATCTTCACTAGAGATATACAAAAGGCCAACATACTTATGAAAAATGTACTAAGTCATTGATTGTTGGGGAAATGCAAATGAAGACAACAATGAGATACCACTTCACTCCTCTGAGACTGTCATACAACAAAATATGTAATAATAACAAATGGACAGGCTGTGTGGGTAAAAGAACAGGATTTCACTGCTAGTGGGAATGCCAATTGATCCAATCCCTGTGGAGACCAGTCTGGTGAACTCTCACAGGGCTAGAAGTAGACTTACACCCTATGACCCTGAAATCCCTCTTTTGGGGATATATCCTAAGGAATTAAACACATCCATCCAGAAAGATCTTTGTACACCTGTGTTCATAGCAGTATAGTTTGTAATAGCCAAAACCTGGAAGCAACCCAGGTGTCCAACAACAGATGAGTGGTTGAATAAGTTGTGAGATATATATACACAATGGAATACTACTCAGCTATTTAAAATGGTGATGGAGCTTGAAAGAATCATGTTAAGAGAGATAAGTGAGAGAAGGAAGGATGAATATGGGATGATCCCACTCAGAGACAGAAGTTGAGAAATAAGATCATAAGGAAATTCACAAAGCAGAACTTGGACTGGAGTTGGTATATTGCACCAAAGTAAAGGAGTCTGGGGTGGGGGTTGGTGGTGTAGGAGGATATTCCGGTCCTAGAACATGATGGTGGAACAGGACCTAGGTGGGGAGTTAGAGTGTTATGTGGAAATCTGAGAAATATTACACATGTACCAACTACTGCATTTTATTGTCAACTTTAAACCATTAATATTCCCAATAAAGAAAAAAAAAGGAAGTGAAGGTAGGGCCATAGAATTAAAATGAGCAAAATATAGATACAGATACGAACGTAGATGTAGAAAGTCAACATTTATCTGTGACTTTGGGAGCACTATTACAATTTCCACTGGAGGGCAACAGAACTCTGGTGGTAGGAATGAAGTGGAATCATACCTCTATTACCTTATAATTTTGTTAATCACCAGTAAAAAAGAATACAGAAATCATAATCATAAATTCTTTTTGGTAAATGTTCTAAAATGTTATAAAAAGGAGTTCATGGATCTATCTATCAGTGGTGCTAGAATAAATGGCAAATTCTCCTGGCAGTGTTGAGCTTTCTTAGGCAGACATAGTTCAGAAGTCTGAAATCACCCTAGAGAATAAGTTATGTTTCTTGAAGGAAGAGTTGAGTTTGGTTGTGTCTGGTATAGAGGTTTGAAAATGAATCAGTTTTCAAGAGCAAGAAAGAGAGGCATGGAGAGGTTTGGGTAGCAACACTATGTACTGAAATTTCTGTAGTTTTCAGAGTCAAATGAATGTTAAGTTTCCAAATAAATGCCAGATATACTATATGTTGCCAGCTAATTTGGATTTTCCAAATCCATTTTTAAAAAACCATCTTAGTCATTCAAAGAACATTTCAGTCTTCAGTCAATCAAAATGTATAAAAATTACATTCTCACCAAAGGAGAGAGAAACACAGTCATTTAAAGTTTGAATGAACAGGAAATTCTAAAGTATATTCAAACTAAGTAAAAAAAAAGTTATCTCATGAACAATTTCAGGTCACCAAAAAACTTCACCTGGATAGTACAATGGTTTATCATATGTGTGACTCAGATTCCAGTCCAGCTGCCATCACACTGAGAAAAACATCAGCGCTATGGTGTCTTGCCTTTTCTTTCTGTCTCTCTGTATCTGAAAATAATACAATCAATGCTAATGGTTTAAAACTTACTCACACCATGACCAAAGAAATACTTGGATAGTGTGCTAATTTTTTATGTTCATAACCCAAGTTCAAGCCCTGACCCCTGGAAGCAATGGACTACGGTCTCTACCTACCATAAATAAATGAATAACTGAGTGAATAAATAAAGAAGTATAGCTTATATTTACTCATACTGAAGTCCCACTGGGATATAAATATTAAGCTCGATCTACAAGATATAGAATGTCATGAAAATAATCAAATAATAGTTTTATTTACTCATGTGTCTCTACCTACCATAAATAAATGAGTAATTAAGTGAATAAATAAAGAAGTATAGATTATATTTACTCATACTGAAGTCCCACTAGGATATAAAAATTAAGCTCTATGTACAAGGTATAGAATGTCATGAAAATAATCAAATAACAGTTTTATTTAGTCATGTTTTTTGAAATATTTTTCTATTTTATTTTATTTTATTTTATTTTGCCTCCAGGGTTATCGCTGGGGCTCACTCCCCCTTTTTGTTGCCCTTGTTGTTGTTGTTATTGTTATTATGGTTGTTGTTGGACAGGACAGAGAGAAATCGAGAGAGGAGGGAAAGACAGAGGGGGGAGAGAAAGATAAGACACCTACAGACCTACTTCACCACTTGTGAAGAGACCCCCCTGCAAGGGGGGAGCCGAGGCCTTGAACCAGGATCTTTATATGATGTGTGTTTAGCCTGCTGCACTATTGCCAGCCTTCTATTTTATTTTTTAAACTTTATGTATTTGTCTCATTTGTTAAGAAAAGAAAAATCAAGAGGGAAAGAAATAGAGAGGTAAAGAATCATCTATATTCTCCCAGAGAGACAGAGAATGGGAAGGCTATGAGGGGAGGGAATGGGATATGGAGATCAGGTTATGGGAATTGTGGAACTGTACCCCTCTTATTATATGGTTTTATTAATGTCTCCTTTCTTAAATAAAAAAAATAATAAAAGAATCATCTACAGCACTACATCACTGCTCATGGAGCTTTTACCCTATAGGTGTGGAGTAGAAACTATAAACTGGGTCCTTGTATATAGTTACATAGTTGGATTATCTTTCAAAATTAATTAAATCAATACGGAAATCTCATTTGAAGGTATTAGTTTGCCAAGTAATTTTTTGTAGAAAGTCACACCTGTTGTAACAAAATACCAATGAAATCCATAAGGTTCAAAATGTGCAAATAGAGACGCGTAGAGCCTATACCCCACTTTTTCAGTTACCAAATCAGATATTTCACTTTGCCCTCATTTTTTTTTAATTAAAGGAAACACTGACCTAACAATAAGATAAGAGGGGTACAACTCCACACAATTCCCACCACCAGAACTCTGTATCCCATTCCCTCCTTTGATAGCTTTCCTATACTTTTTTTTTAAGATTTATTTTTTAACATTTTATTTATTTATTTGTTTATTTATTTATTATTGAATAGAGACAGAGAAATTGAAAGGGGAAGGGACATAGAGCAGGAGAGAGAGACAGAGAGATCCCTGCAGCCCTGCTTTACCATTTGGTCCCCTGCAGGTGGGGACCAAGGGCTTGAACCTGGGTCCTTATGTACTGTAACATGAGCATTTAACCAGGTGTGCCACGGCCTGGCAGCAACTTTCTTATTCTTTAACCCTCTGGGATTATGGACCCTAGGTCATTGTGGGATGCAGAAGGTGGAAGGTCTGTCTGTTTTTTTTTTTTTTCTCCTAAGCCTGAAATCTGATATGCAGGTGGATCCAAGTTATTGTCTGGGGAGATGATGTCATCACTGGAAAAAGGACCAGAAAGCTGCATCAGGGAAGAGAGTAGCTTCCAAAATTGGGAAAATTGTATGAACATTGTTGACTGTAGACCCCATCGATTTGATGTGATCTGGGGCCCATATTCAGCTTAGGAGCCTATGTGACCTCGCATCCCTGTAGATCTGAGCTCACATTCTTTGGTCATGAGTAGGAATATTCCAAGCTGACCCACTATCAGGACCCATCTTCCTCATGTGTAGCATAGAGTATGTTGTCCATCCTCCTATCAGAGGGTGGAACATTCTCTATTGTTGTTGATCCAAGTTGAGTTTGCTCTCATTTTTAACTCCACCTTACAGGAAATATTCATACCCAGGCTCCTTCTTTACTTGGGTTTGATCTTCTGATTTTTTTTTTCAGTTCTTGCTCCACATGCTACCAATCCAATCTATGTGTCTATCTGACTTGAATACTAGAAATCAATACAGTTTCTCCTATTAAAACAATGATTCTGTTCTACTATTTATCCATGACCAAGTATAGGCTCACTTTACTGAAATGCACTATGGATTGCCAGTCCTTAACTTTTCTCCCTTAAGAAACATAAAACTGGGATTTTTTTCAAACATAGAAACTATAATCTTTCTGGGTTCCAGTCCTATTTTTTAGCCATCTCCAAAATTTTTGCCAACATTAAGCATTGCTCCCAACTCATCCTCACTGCACTTTCCATAATTATCACTAAATCTGCTGGTCACTTATTGACAGAAACAGTACAAAAATATTTATTTCTTATCTTATATGATTCTATCTATAACACCATGGAGTAGCCACTGGAAAACTGAAATGTAAGAGATGATTCCCTTAGTGAAGGAGACTGGATTCACCTTAAGCCCCACATAGCTTCCAAGTCTGCTTTTTAAGGCTTCTACTCTTTTTTTTTTTTTTTTTTTTTTTTTTTTTATCAACACACCTTTCTATGTATCTTGAAGGCTAAATCTAAAACTGAGAAACAGTCAGGGAGTTGATCTATTCAGCATTTTCCACAAAATGAGGCTGTAAAAATGATATTTTTTCCAAAGTCAAATCAAAATGGATCAAAGTTCTGGATATTAGAACAGAAATTCTATACCTTATAGAACACATCAGTGAAACTTTTTTATTTTATTTTATTTTGTTTTATTTTAACCAGAGCACTGATCAGTTCTGGCTTATGGTGGTACAAGGGATTGAACCTGGGACTTCAGAGCCTCAGGCATGAGAATCTCTTTGCATGACCATTGTCCTATCTGCCCCCACCCATCAGTGAAACTTTAGAAGAGCTCAATGTGAAAGATATATTTGGCTGCCCAGGCACGGGTATGAATAGCAGCAGTTGTATTTTTCTCTTCCTGATCAAATAAAAATGGCAATGAAAATCACCTGAAAACTCAGCAAGATATGGCGAGGATTTCTTCAGAAATTCAACAAGCCACAGATGAATACAGACACATGTGGTTCCTGGACAGAGAAGGGGTGAGGGAAAGATTCCCAAGCTAAAAGTCCATACTCAGGCATGGGTGGCACCAAACTGAGAGAGTGACAGCTGAAGCACACCACTTCTGAGTCTGAGTCAAAGAAAGAAACAACAGAGAGAGATAGAGAGACAGAAATAGAGAGAGACAGAGAGAAGAAAACCATCTAAACCACAGCTGAGCACAGACATGTGTGGTTTATAAAATGAAAGGAGGAATGGAATGATCCATGATTCTCAGGACTAAAAATTGGTACTCAGGGAGGCTAATAGCAAACTGGGAGACTGGCAGCTGACCCACATCACTTGCGGTCATGAGTTTAAACAACCAACAAAGAACTGTTAAAAGAAGGAAAAGAACCTCACCAAAACAAAACCATCTACTTCAAACTTTCTTATTTGAATACAAGAATTTATGCCAAGAAAAAAAAAAAGCTTTTTCCTATTTAATCCAAAAATACTGGCATCTAAAATTAACAAAAAATCAGCAACACTAATACTTAGAAATTTTAATGGAAAAGGTATTTTGAACAGTGGTGATGGAAAAATACCCACTTTGCCCATGCCTAAATAGAATCTATTTCTTAAGTTGTATGAGACAGTTAATGGCATTAGAGTTAATTGTAGTTCAGCACTGTTTCAGTTAAGTCAGTGGTTAAAGCAGACGAACTACACATTAGAATAACAGGAGTTTGAGTAGAAATAATTAAAACAAAATATTCAGATAACTACTGAACATAGTAATTCTATGTCCTCAATAACGATGCCCCAAATCTGGATGTGTGACCTATGAGTTGATTTATTTTTTTACCTACTTACTATTTAATAATGAGTATACATCATAATTCTCTATAACTTTTAATATTATAAAAGACTAAGATACAGCTTGATTTTTTTAAGACACAGCAGTTGTTTGAAGGAAATACTTTGATCATCACTTGACTCTAAGTAGGAAAAACTAAAATAAATGAAAGAAAATAGTTAAAGGAATAGAAAAGGAAAATAATTAGCTCAGAACTTACTTAGGGAGATTCCTAGACATGCTAAGATTAGTAGCTAACTCACTCTTCATATAATTTTGTAGGTAGACTTATTTCCACTGAAAAAATTAGTACATGGAAAAAATAAAGCTATTTTAATTGAAGTGGAATAGTCATCTAAGACTATATCCTATAACATTTTTATTTACTTATATGTCAACTGAAAATTAAATCTGAAGAGTTCATATGTGTATACGTGTCCATCAGTGTCACATGAAGAAAGTCTATCATGGTTCTGTAAGGATCTAGGTTCAAGCCCCTAGTCCCTAACTGCAGGGAGAAATCTTCACATGCAGTAAACTGTCCTGCAGGTGTCTCCCCTTTTTCGCTTCTCTCATCCTCACTATCTCAGTTTACATGTTTTAAAAATTATTATCTTTATTTATTAGATAGAGACAGCCAGAAATCAAGAGGGAGGGGATGATAGAGAGGGACAGAGACAGAGAGACACCTGCAGCCCTGCTTCACCACTTTCAGAACAAGTGGGGACCAGGAGCTCAAACCTGGGTCCTTGCACACTCTAACATGTGTGCTCAGCCAGGTACACCACCACCTGGCCTCTCACTTTACACTCTTTTGAAAGAAAAAAAAGAAGTGGGGCACCAGTAATATTGGAATTTTATAGTCACTTAGCCCTAGCAATATTCCTAGAGGGAAAAGTAAGAAAATAATATATATATATGATTTATATGGCATCATATTCTTACATTTTTAAAGAGAAACAAAATTACTAATTTCATATAAACTATGTTTCTATTAATTAAGACTGAATGGTGAATTCTGTATATGTCAAGGCTAATGTAGAACACTACCTTCTGGGTATAATCAAGTGAAATCATTGCTTTCGTTTCTCCATTTTTATGTTTTTTCTCTTCCTCCTTCCTACCCTCCCTCACTCCTTCCTTCCTTCTTGCCTGCCTGCCTTCCTTCATTCCTTCCTCTCTTCTCTAATTCCCCCCCATAGGTAGGATTGTACTGCCCCAAGCTGACTTTCTCTGATAGAGATAAAGGAGAGAAACAAAGTGTGTTGGGTTGCGTCATGGGGGAGGAACCAGGAACTCTAGTTGCTGAGCAGGAACGCAATGCAATTCTTTATTGATCAGAAAAACCTGCCCTTTATATCTTCTGAGATGGAAGTGGCAGGTCAGAAAAAGGAAATGGGTAGGAGAGTGGGTGGAGAGAAGGAAAAGAGCATGAAGATAACAAGCTTCCATCTAACCAGTGGGGATTAAACCAATGCCCTGCAGACAGGGTGGGTCTCAGGCAAAACATTGATTATGTAAATAAACCACAGCATCAAGCAATGGAGAACGGGGGACCTGGTGTAATGCCCAACATCTCCCCCTTTCTTTTTATCTAATGGCCATAGTATCAGGAATCCAGGGTGCTTTGTGAGGCAAGGAGACTGATAGGAGGAGGCACACCTTTGGGGTTCTACTGTCCCTTCTTGCTCAACCTCTTGGTAGAGAGAGAGACTAGCAGGATTGACACACCCCTCAGGTTCAAGCCCTTCCAAGCTCAACCACATCCTCACAATTTCCCAACATCTCCCTCTTACTTAATGGCCATATATAAATGGGTCTGTAAAAGACTCCATATCTATCAGGGGAATAACAGTGTATGAGTGAACAGAAACCTATATTGTGCAGGCGTTTTAAAAGAACTGGAATAAGACGTGGAGGGATAAGTAAGAGTAGCAAAGGACAGCATGAGACTGAAGACAGGCCTGGTAGGCAGAGAGTGGGGCTGCCTGATAGGTGGAAGGGGGCACCACCTGATAGGTGGAGGAGTGGGGGCCTGATAGACCTGGGGGTAAAGGGGTGATCTGGCATTGCAAAGTCCCAAGACAGCTGGAGCTAAGGTCCATGGACTGCTACAGTCAGTCCTTGACAAGTCCAGCAGTGTAAAGGGAGTGTCCAAAGGTGTATCAGCAAGTCTGATAGAAGTGTAAGTCCAATGCCAACGACCAGGTGAAGAAATGCCACATGTCTATCTCGATGGAGGAGGATAGCCACTGGAACTTTGCTTCTCTGTAGAGAGTGAGCTGGAACCACCAAAACGTGACAGGTGAAGCAGAAGCATGAAGGGCAGACAGCGATGGGTGAGAGAAAGGTGGTAGGAAGGTTCTGTCCTTTGGAGTCCTTGAATCAGGTTCTCCAGATCGTGTCAGGTCACATCATGGGTTTCGGGGGGGGGGGGGGAGCTGTAGCTGTGGGCTATGTCAGAGGACAGGGGTCCAAGATGGATTGACAGAGATTCCATATGAGCAGATATCTCTTCATGTGAAGGCTTTGACATAGTTGTAGTCAATTACTTGTGAAGAAAAAAACTTTTAACAAGTTAGAAGTTTACTATAATTGATAACTCGATGATTATAATTGGTTTAAAATATCATTATAATTTTGTTTAAAGGTCATCTTATGTGACCTTGTGTAGCAGTCTCTGTACAGCAGTATCTTCAGACCAAATTTAGGTAAAATATATATTGATTTTTAACTATTTTTTACTTTGGGCTTTAAACAAACTCAGGTTACTTAGAGAGTTAACACATGTTAGTGACTATGTTTGTTTTGTTTTTTTTTTACAATGTCAGATTGATGCCAGATTTGTTGTGGATAATTTCCACAAGATTAGTTTACAGGGCATTTTGGGGGGCCCTACAAAAATACCCTGTATAGAGAATTTGTATTTTAATTTTGGAGATGATGAATTGTCACTTTGAATATTTAAACTTTTACCTTAAATACTCAGTTACTTTAGCAAATTAATTTTACCTTTATAAGAATCGTTTTGAAAACTCCTTCATTTAACTCTGCCTCATAAGAATGTAGCTTCAAAGTTATACTTTTAACCGTTAAGTTAATGTTTACTAAACTTGAAACACACACATAAAACATGTAGTTTATAACACACAGGAGGAGAAAAACTTTTGTTACAAAGACATATCATTTCAAACACGAATTTAGATCTGTACTGTCTTAGATGAACCATCTTTACTCACACAGTTTAAAACTAAATGTTTCACATTTATACCAAGACATAAAAAAAAAATCAAAAGATAAAAAAAAAACTTAGGATTGTTTCTGGACGTTTCCAGAAATCATGGCTGAGTCTAGCATTTCTTTTTTTTTTTTTTTTTAATAAAGTCAATTAAGTTTCAGAATACTCAGAACAAAATGGCTGGTACAAAAATTCAGTCATTCAAATCACTCTCTTACAAAAGACCACTGAAAGCAGATAGCAAACTTAAGATATGCTTGGGGGGGGAGCGGTAGAGGTTTTTTTTTTTTTTTTTAGCACTTTGAACCAGATTATTTAGATCCTGCTATGTGGCATTATGAGTCCTCAGAGGGTGTCCTACTACTCCAAAAAGAGCCTCAAAATCCCAGTTAGGGTGGCTCTGTCTATTCCTGCGGGATTGCTGCAGGCACCCATTTTTAAAAATGGCTTCCCCTAGAAGAAAAAAATCAAATCAGGATGGTAGAACTAACAACATGTCTCCATTCTCAGGGACTGCCAAAGTTCTGAAGAAGGCTCTGCAAGTTAGAGTAGCCATTCTCTGTGGGAGACACAGGAGAGGAAGTCCCAAGGGGAATCTCTGTGCATCTTCCAAGCTCTACGATCATGGTCATAAGGAACCAAGGTGTGGCCCAGAGCAAAATGTTTCAGAGACAGAGAAACTGTCTCATGAAAAAATAGTAGAGGGTTTGGGAAACCTCTTCATAGGCAGGAAGGTACCCTATGGAGGATGGTTAGCCAAGGGTCATATATTTATCTGGGGGATGGGCGGGTTAGGTCCCTGTTTGGGTGCCAGATGTTGGGTTGAGTCACTGGGGATAAACCAGGAACTCTCATGGCTGAGTGGGAATGCAATGCAATTCTTTATTGATCAGTAAAGCCTGCCCTTTATATCTTCTGAGACAGAAGTGGCAGGTAGGAAAAAGGAAATGGGTAGGAGAGTGGGTGGAGAGAAGGAAAAGAGCACGAAGATAGCAAACTTCCATCTAACCACTGGGGATTAAACCAATGCCCTGCAGGCAGGGCGGGTCTCAGGCAAAACAGTGATTATGTAAATAGACCACAGCATCAAGCAGTGGAGCAGGGGGGAGCTGACGTAATGCCCAACAAAAGTGGCCTCAAATGGTAAGGGTGGTCTGGAATCTGGGCTATATCCTTGGCAAAGGAAGACTCCTCCCAGGTAAGTCATCTTGCTAGTTCAGAACCTGGACTGGAGTTTGTGTTTTGCACCAAAGTAAAAGCCTCTGCGGTATAGGGGGGGTAGAGAGGAGAGTATAGATCCTGGATAAGAATGAAAGAGGACCTAATGGGGGTTGTATTGTTATGTGGAAAATGAGAAATGCTATGCATGCACAAATTATTGTATTTACTGTCAACTGTAAAACATTAATCCTCCAACAGAGGGAAAAAAACACTTTAAAAACATATCTAAGTTCATTCTGTTTGCTAAAAGAAACAAAGATAATGGATTTAAGCATATTTATTCAATATTTTGATTTCAATAATGTAAATGCCATGAGCTTGGGGGATAGCATAATGATTATGCCTGAGTCTCTAAGGACCCAAGTTCAATCGCCAGAGCCACCAGAAGCTACAGCTAAGCAGTGATCTGTTCTCTCTCTCCCTTTATCTGTACTTTTCTTTCTCTCAAAATTTTATTTAATCATATACTCTCATGTTAATTTTTTTGAAGCTAAGGAAAACACACATATAAAGAAAAGAGCCCAGTGGTGGTGCACCTTGTTGATTTCATGTTGCAATGTGCAAGGACATGGGTTCAAGGGCCCAGTCCCCACCTGTAGGAGAAAAGCTTCACAAGAAGTGAAATAGTGCTGTAGGTGTCTGTTTGTCTCCCTCTGTATTTCCCCCTCCACTCAATTTCTGTTTGTCTTTATCAAATGAAATAAAGATAATAAAAAATTATAAAAATGTTGTCAACTTGGGAATCAATTTGTACTGTGATATGTAAGAAAAAAACAGTAAGCATTCATTTTATTTTCTACTTTTCTACTCCAAAGACTCCTTTCAATGTTTCACAAACAGTTGCCAGCATCTGTCATCAGAGATGAAATAAGGAAAAGAAAATCACAATAGAATGTATCTACTGCCTCTCTGGGGAAGCTCATTTTTAATTTCCTCTAACTACACTACTTAATTTGACAGTTGGAAACTTTTGTCTCATCTGGTCCCTAGAACTCGGTGGTAGACATCACTTAGTGAGCTTAATTTTATTACAGATATTATCCAAATGCTTTTTAATCATCCAAGATCATGATGAGCACCAGAGAGACAATGCTATTTAACAGAGACACTTGACAGTGAATTAGGAAGAGATGCTACTGATTAATAAACTTGTTTGAGCTCCTTGAAGCAGTTTTATTCTATTTACATGTTATTTTTGAGATAAGGCTACCATAGTTTAATTTTTGATATTCAACCCTCTTGATTATTAAGGAAACCCACATCAATTGTAGTATATTGTCACAAGATATGACATAATTCTCACAGGGTCTCAGATTTAGTTCAGTTTGGTATTAATATCTCACAGAATAAGTTGTTATCAATACAAGGCAGGACCGTCATGCCTGTGGCCCAAAATTGATCCCCAGCCTTGCATATACCAGTGCTGAATGGTGCTCTGTTCTCTCTGAAAAAAAGTAAAAAAAAAAAATAAAAAAAAAATAAAAAAAAAAGAAAAACCACTGTTCTTGTGACACTGGTTTTACTTCTAGTATGTCATGAATTAGTATGAAATGAGGAAAACATACATTCTTACATAACTACAGGGCACCAGTACTAATTGTGTATTTAAAGGTGGTCAGAGCAACTTAAGCATGATTGTTTGTTCCTGTTATTTTGCTTCTTTTATGAATCATTTATCTTTCAGAGTCAAACTTCAACAATTTCAGGTCAGCTGTTTGTTACAATGCTTAACCCTCAGCCACAACAATCAGATATTTTAGTCAGCGAAAATGTAATTGCTGAAATGTCAGGATACATTAAGAAATGCCAAACACTATCATTAGGGTTGTTAAATGTGTGGATATTATAAGCAAAAATATATTTTTCACCATTAGAATAATATATCCTTCTTGTAATTACTAATTTTTTTTTGTATCGCCACCAGTTTTATCTCTTAGGATAGATACCTGCACCACAAATCCACTGCTCCTAGTGTCTACTTTCTTTTTCCTAGATAGAATAGAGAGAAAATAAAAGGTCTGAGACATTAAGAGTATAGGGGGAGATAGAGAGGGAGAGAGAAAGAGAGATACCTGCAGTCCTACTTCACGGCTCTTGAAGATTTGTCCCTGCAGGGAGAGAACACTGAAAGTCTGTCCTGAGGACAGATGTTGGTGCACCTAGTTGAACACACTTGTTACAGTGTGTAAGGACCCAGGTTTGATCCCCTGGTTTCCACCTGCAGGGGGAAAGCTTCACAAGTGGTAAAGCAGTGCTGCAAGTGTCTGTCTCTCTCCCTATCACCCACTTCCCTCTCAATTTCTACCTGTCTTTATCCAATACATGAGTAAAGATAATTTTAAAAAAAGAAAGCCAGTCCTCGAGCATGGTAGTTTGTGTGCTCAACCCACTGTGCCATCACCCAGTCCCCTCTTATGCCAGGCTAGTGCGAGGGTTCCTCTTACCAGGTGTGTACTCTCTGGGCTGGAGAGAACTCTACTGGAGCCAGCTTGGGCTGATACTCACTCAGCAAAGTGAGGGAAATGACTCAGGAACCAAACATGTGGTGAGAAAAATGCAATATCTATTTATTGATCAGAGAGCCATGGCTTTTTATAGGACAGATCCGGAAGTGACAAGTCGGAAACAGAAATGGCTAGAAAAAGGGGTGGAGAAAGGTAACAGTGGGCTGGGAAGGTAGAAACTTCTTTTTGTGAAGGTATTAACTGGAGGGATTAATATTACCCTGGAGGCAGGGAGAGTCTCAAGGTAGAAAGAAGATAGATCAAAGGAATGGAATGGGTGGGGATCTTTCCAGCAAAACAATGAATACGTAGATAGGACATAATATCAGGAATGCAGGGTGGAGCAGGGGGAGCTGGCTTAATATTTTAAGGAATGTGAGGCTCCTTACAATATCCCAACATTTCTCTCTTTCTTTTTATCTAATGGCCATGATATCAGGAATACAGGGTGTTTTGTGAGGCAGGGAGTCTAATAAGAGGAGGCAAACCTTTGGGGTTACTCCTGTCCCTCCTTGCTCAACCTCTTGGTAGAGAGAGAGACTGACAGGATATACAAACCCCTCAGGTCAAGTCCTGCCAAGCTCAACCACATCATCACAATTTCCCAACACTCTTAGCTATTTTTAACTTGTAAATATAGATATAAATAAAGGATACCTACAAGATAAAACAAATACATGTACAACTAAATCTTAAAAGACATAATTTTTAACCAAATTTTATCCAAAGCACATATATTTTGGCTGGAAAAGGTGGGCTATTGGTGAATTCCTCTGACAAATAAACTCAAAATATTATTAGGTTAATAAACTTCAAAGAGTTAAGGGTTTGTAAGGAAACTGTAAATGGTTCATTTTGTTTAGAGCTCTTTAACTAAATAAAAACATCATAGAGAAACATAGTTGCACTTAGTAAAAAGTAGTAATGGAAATGAGTTTCTACTTATCATTTGGGAAAATCTTCACTATCCCACAGAAATATTGTAATGTGCTATTATTTACTGTAGTTAATGTACATTAGAGAAAATAGATTTTATGCTAGTTTTTTATTTGAATTATGAATGTATGTGAATCTGAGACATTAAAATTTTGTTATATCACAAGATAATAAGTGAACAGCATTACGTATAATAACACTTCATTTTTTTTTTCAAAATACAGAAGAAAATTCAAGTAAATGAATTTTTGTCAAAATGATAGAAAATGTTTAGGATCATTAAAAGTTCTTCAAGGACTTGTGTAACAGCACACTTAGGTAGTTTGCTGATTTACCATATGAGGAAACCAAGCTGACTGGGCCCCATGTTATTAAAGAAAGCTTTGATGCTATGATCTTTTCCAATCTTTGTGTCTTAAGAATTATTTGAAAAAGATTTTTTCCTAAATATAACTATACATATAAGATTAATAAGAAATAACAAGTGATTCAGTTAGAGAAAACTCTACTAATTCACATCTTTGGCAATAGACCCAATGGATGACACTGAATGTTTTCATTTATAAAATAAAGAGAATGACTTGACTTTCAAAATAATTAGCTCAGTTTTTGTGAACACTGGAATAAACTATAGAGGAAAAAAGAATAATTTCAAAAAATGAAACTTGATGTTAATTTCTGAAATATAATTAACACAGGAATAAAGTTTATTTTTCACATAAATCCTTGAGAATTACACATATCTTCAATGTCTCTCAATAACAAGTTGAGATGGAAACAGTCATTTTTTTTCCTGCTGTATTGGAAATGCAAACATTGATTACATTGACTCATTTTTGAAAGCCTGGGATATAACACACAATGAGCCCTTTCTCAGTGAGATGCTATAGGAAGCATTTCTTTTCTTTTTTTTTTTACTTATAAAAAGGACACATTGACTAAACCATAGGATAAAAGGGGTACAACTTCACACAGTTCCCACCACCAGAACTCTGTATCCCATCCCCTCCCCTGATAGCTTTCCCATTCTTTAACCCTCTGGTAGTATGGACCCAAGGTCATTGTGGGATGCAGAAGGTGAAAGGTTTGGTTTCTGTAATTGCTTTCCCACTGAACATGGGCATTGACAGATCGATCCATAATCTTAGTCTGTCTCTCTCTTTCCCCAGTGGGGAATGGCTCTGGGCAAGAAGAGCTCCAGGACACATTGACGGGGTTGTCTGTCCAGGGAATTCTGATTGACATCATTCTAGCATCTGTAACCTGGTGGTTGAAAAGAGAGTTTTACAAAGCCAAACAAATTGTTAACCAATCATGGACCTAAAGACTGAAATAGTGCAGATGAAGAGTTGGCGGGGGTGGGGGGTTCTCCGTTTTGTAGATAGCTAGTAGACATATTTTATTTATATTCCAAAGGGCCTGTGGCTATACTAGTTTCTTTTTCTTTTTTTCCCTGAGCCTGAAATCTGATATGCAGGTGGATCCGAGTTATTGTCTGGGGAGATGATGTCTTGGTTGGATAAGAAAGCTAGAATGGGGAAAAGGGTAGCTCCCTAATATTGGAAAGGGGTATAAATATTGTTGACTGTAAACCCCATGGATTTGATTTGGTCTGGGGCCCATAATCAGCTTAGGAGTCTATGTGACCTCTGCATCCCTGTAGATCTGAGCTCACATTCTGTGGTCATGAGTAGGAACATTCGAGGTTGCCCCAATATTGACCCATCTTCCTCAGGTGTAGCATAGAGTATGCTGTCCATCCTCCCCTCGGAGGATGGAACATACTCTACCATTGTTGATCCAAGTTGAGGACAAGGTCCTATGGGGGCCCACAAAAGGGTCTATTATCTTATTCCTGATAGAAGTGACCAGTGACAATGGAAAGAGGGATTTATTCAACATCTAGTCCTATCATGTCTGTTTGGGAATCTCAGGACTCCCCGATAGGGCCCCTTATCAAAGCAAGGACTGCAAAATCTGAATAAGGGCAAGAGACTGACATACTTTAACGATGACTCTTTAGTCACTATAGAAAGGATTTCTATCCATAACTACAGGGCAGATCACCATCATGCTGAAATTAGGGTAGCTTGGAAGGTTCCTACTCATAACCAAAGAATGCGAGCTCAGACCTACAGGATTGCAGAGGTCACATAGGTTTCTAAGCTGAATATGGGCTCCAGATCAAATTGATGCGGTTTACAATCAACAACATATATACACAATTAATATAAAAGTAAAATTAAATTAAAATTAAAGTAAAAGATTACCTATACCTTTTAAAACAAAGAGATTGAAATCTTATGCATTATGTATGTGTATCATGTCTCTTTCATATATATGTATATATATATATATATATATATGCTGATATTATTACATATGTACATATATGTTATACCTTTTTTTTGCCTCCATTGTTATCACTGGGTCTCAGTGCCTGATCTTTGAATCCACATCTCACTGCGGGTGGACTTGTTTGCCCCTCCTCCTTTTTAAAATGTTATTTCATTTGATAGGACATAAAAATTGAGAAGAAGAGTGACATAGGGAGAGAAAAAAGACAGATACCTGCAGAGTTTCTTCACTGCTTATGAAGCATTCCACTGTAGGTGGCTTGAACCTGGGTGCTTTACCAGGTGTGTTACCGCCTGGCCCTCACATATGCTATTCTTTTACAAAATTTTATAACAAAGCTCCAAATAATTAAACAAAAATATTCTTTCAATTTTTTTTTAGAAAGCTTAGCGGGGGAGTTGGGCAGTAGTGTAGCGAGCCCCGGGTTCCCCAGTTGCAGGGGAGACACTTCACAGGCGGTGAAGCAGGTTTGCTGGTGTCTATCTTTCTCTCCCCCCTCTGTCTTCCCCCTCCTTTTTCTATTTCTCTCTGTCCTATCCAACAACAAGGACATCAATAACAACAATAACAATAATAACTACAACGATAAAACAACAAGGTCAACAAAAGGGAATAAATAAATATTAAAAAAAAAAGAAAAAATAAGCTTAGCAGTATAGAGTAGAAAATGCTTGCAGGCTGGGTGATAGAGCAGCAGGTTAGGCGCACATGGTATGAACCTTCCCTCTTGCAGGTGGGAACTGAGGGATTGAACCCAATTCATTGCACATGGTACCATGTGCATTCAACTGAGTGTGTTACTACCTGACCCCAACCTTTTATAAGTAGAAGCACACTTTTAATATCCCAAACTTAGAAGGAACCTAGATTTCAAATAACAGATGAGTGTCTAAAAAAAGTTGTGGTCTATATTCACAATGGAATATTACTCAAGTGTTAAAAATAACCTCCTTTTATCCTTGTCAGTGTTTCCATTTTATAAATAAGTAAATAAATAAATAAATGGAAATATAGAGAATGAAAAATAACCAAGTTATTTTTTGTGCCTTATATTGATTGGAGCTTGGAGGAGTTAGGAGGGTTCAGACAAGTCAAAATGATAAGGATGGATACCAGGATGATCTCACTCCTCTCTGGAACTTAAGAAATACAGATGGGGGCCAGGTGGTGGCGCACCTGGTTGAGTGCATGTATTACAATGTGCAAGGACGCAGGTAGGAGCCCCAGTTCCCACCTGCAGGGAGAAAGCTTTGCGAGTGGTGAAGCAGTGCTGCAGGTCTTTCTCTGTCTCTCTCCCTCTCTATCACTCCCTTCCCTCTTGATTTCTGGCTGTCCTTATCCAATAAATAAAGATTAAAAAATAATAATAAAAAAAAAAGAAATACAGACAGAAGTGAAAACTACAGATACTTGGACTGATTGCAGCAAAGAAGACTCTGGGGAAGGGGAAAGAGAGGAAGGGAGGGGCAGAGGGAGCCTTAGGGCCTTGGTGCATGATGGTGAAAAGGGAGCTAAATTGGGGATAATAGGTTTCTTCAGTTAGAAAATTACATCCATGTGTCGGCTAATGTTCTATAATTTATTAATACCACAATATAAAAAATAAATTAATTATTTAATTAGGAGCAGATAACTTTTAAACTATGTCAGCATATATGAAGATGAGGGTATGAATGAGTATTTTAATTAAGAACATAGCTTCAAGTATTCTACATGTTACTGGAAATAAGTTGTTGCAGTCTTGCAATGGATAGCAAGTGGAAAAGGGGGGAGCATAGAAGCCTTAGAAAAGAGTTTGACATTTTTCATATCTGTCTTTACTACTTTGGGTTTTATCCATCTTTACTATTTTGGATTTTACTCTTTGGGATTATTCCTTTATGTTACCATATCAAGTTTTACCTGATATTATTAAAATAGTGTCTTAGTGATTTATTGTGTTACTAATGAAAAATTCTCTTTTAAGCATTTATGTATACTAGTGAGTGCGGATGTTACATTTATCAGACATACCCATGCTATATGTAGTCAATAACAATTTAAAATATTTTGTCCTATGAACTCATATGGATAACTTTAAGTCCTCAGTTTTATGCTAATATTGTAACCAGCACTGTGTGTAAGTTAACACTCATCACTGCACACATGTAAATAGGAATGTAATACCAATCAGATCAATCACACAGACCTATAATTAATAATTTCTTGGCACTAATATTCCATGAGCAATCATCAAGGCTCCACAACCTTCCTAACTTTCAAGCATTTATCTGTTATTTCTACTGGTCTTATTCTCAAGGTACATGTCTCTGTAAGCTCCTGATATCCATAAAATGGAATATGATATCCAATATTAATTGATTCTTGATGCTACGTTTTTACATAATTACATTGAAGAAAGGCCTGTCAATACAATTTATTCTCAATTGTCACAGCAATGTCAAATAAAATAGGTTCAGGTGCAAATGTAATAATTGACTTCTTCAATTATTATAACTACATCAACCAAAGGAACAAAAAAAAGACGACATAAGAAATAGATGACGTGAAAATTAACCAGTTTGTAATATTTTGTATTTCTTTAATGCTCTACACACCTTAAAGTTTATAATTTTTACCTTTTAAAGGTAATTTCATTTTCCAGTATGAGACTATTTTACTGCCACTTGGTATGTGAAATATGTTTTAGAACTACCGCGGTATTAAGTAATAAAAATTCAAGTTTATATTCATTTCTTCATTCTATCTGCTGGATGTCCTTGTGATCTCAAACAACTGTCATAACAGAGAGAAACCCACCTTTAGAACTCAAGTGTGAGCAAAATGAAAAGGAGATACTTTTTCTTTCTTTTTTTTTTTAATAAGGAGATACTTTTTCTAAGTGTTTATCATAGTAAACAGAAGTGCCTTTTGCATAGGATATAGTCATTAGCTTCAACTCAATTTGGAATGAATTTTGATTAGTTTTTCTTATCTTTGTATTTGAGGATGACATTAGAACAACTACTTTTTGTGTTCACAGCATGTTTAATATAGTTGCGATTTTTCCAGCTATATCACCTCAGCTCTCTTGATTTTTTTCTCAATGTCTTGCTTTTTCCTTTATTTTTTGTTGCTCTTCAATACATATTTTTATTTATTTATTTATTTATTTAAGAAAGGAGACATTAACAAAATCATAAGATGGGGGGTTTACAACTCCACACAATTCCCGCCACCCAATCTCCATATCCCATCCCCTCCCCTGATAGCTTTCCCATTCTCTCTCCCGCTGGGAACAAGGACCCAGGGTTGTTGTGGGTTGCAGAATGTGGGAGGTCTGGCTTCTGTAATTGCTTCCAGGCTGAATATGGACGTTGACTGGTCGGTCATACTCCCAGTCTGCCTCTCTCTTTCCCTAGTAGGTGAGTCTCTGGGGAAGCGGAGCTCCAGGACACATTAGTGGGGTCTTCAGTCCAGGGAAGCCTGGCCGGCATCCTGATGGCATCAGGAACCTGGTGGTTGAAAAGAGAGTTAATATAAAAAGCCAAACAAATTGTTGAAGAATCATGGACCCAAAGGTTGGAATAGTGGAGATGAAGTGTTGGGGGGTACTCACTGAAAACTCTAGTGTATTACTGTTTTCAGGTAAATATTTGCCCTAGTTTATGGATACCTGTGAACATATGCTCTATCTCCTGGAACCTGGTCTATATCTAGGTTTTGGAACTTTGTTGGGAAGTGAACCAAGGCAGGATCTGACTAAATTGAAAGTAGGGCACCAGAGTAAAAACCCTGTGGTGAGCAGAAGGGTGGATATGTGGCTTCCTGGGCTGGCTGGGGGGTGGGGATGGGTGGGTGGGATGGGAAACAATCTTTTGGTGATGGGAATGGTGTTTATGTACACACCTATTAAATTATAGTCATATAAATCACTATTTAATTAATATGAGAGGGGAAAAATTGATTGTATGTCTAACAAAGGGAGTTTTCAAAGCTAACCCAATTACCAAATAATGTGATGATAACAGGAACTATCCATTGTCTTCTTGAACCCTAAGACAGCAGGAACCTCACATTTCCACTATAGAGCCTAAACTTCCCCCAGACCTGGGACCCTAGGGTAGGGCCCACTTTCCTGTATGCTTCTCCCAATTTTTATCAAATAATATTGCATCCGCTGATTGCAACCTAATCAAGCAACGAGTGCCACCCCAGCATGTTTCACTTCAGACTGTGTCCAGGGATTTCAGGTGTGGAACGACAACCCTTCAGCTTCATCACTCAGGTGAGACCTTTCCTTTCATAGTATTCAATATATCTTTTTAATATAATTGTAGATGTGCTACAGAATCCTGAAAAATAATGTAGAGATTATAGGTAACCTTTATACTATTCTCTCTCTGTTAGTATCTTGTAAAACTCTAATAAATTCTAGCATTGAAATTTTACAATTTAGAATGCTAACTCAGATATAGCTAAGGCTGGCAGCATTGCAAAATCAAAATCCTTCTTGTTGCCCTTTCTTTCTTTCTTTCTTGCTTGCTTGCTTTCTTTCTTTTTTACCACATCCACTTCTCTGATGTCTCCTCCTTCTCCTCCTTAATCTCAGGCAATTGCTAATCAGTTCAATTCTATCACTTCCTGATTTCAGATTATAAATGGAATAGATTCTGTTACAAATATGTAACATTTTGTTATTGTTCACTTGGAATAATTCTTAATTATATTAGATTATTGTGTGTATCAACAGGTTATCTATGTTCTTATGTATTTATTGGTTAAATAGTTTTTCATAAAATGAATTCAGAAAGTTTAATAATTTTGCCATGAAACAACTAGATAGTATCAAGTTTTGGCCAACTGTCCATAAAACTACTATGAAAATTCATGCACATGCATTTGAGTGAACATTAAGCCTTCATTCATTTGGGATAAATGTATAGAAGTGAAATTGTCCCCCTCAGATCAGGGACTAGACAGGGCTGTCCACTGTCACCATTACTCTTCAACATAGTATTGGAAGTTCTTGCCATAGCAATCAGGCAAGAGAAAGAAATAAAAGGAATACAGATTGGAAGGGAAGAAGTCAAGCTCTCACTATTTGCAGATGATATGATAGTATACACAGAAAAACCTAAAGAATCCAGCAGAAAACTACTGGAAGTTATTAGGCAATATAGCAAGGGATCAGGCTACAAAATCTACAAAAATCAGTGGCATTTCTTAATGCAAACACTAAATCTGAAGAAGAAGACATCCAGAAATCACTCCCATTTGCTGTCTCAGCAAAATTAATCAAATACCTAGGAATAAAGTTGACCAAAGAAGTGAAAGACTTGTATGCTGAAAACTATGAGTCGCTACTCAAGGATATAGAAACTGATACCAAGAAGTGGAAAGATATCCCATGCTCATGGATTGGAAGAATAAATATCATCAAAATGAATATTCTCCCCAGAGCCATATACAAATTTAATGCAATACCCATCAAAGTTCCACCAAGCTTCTTTAAGAGCATAGAACAAACACTACAATCATTTATCTGGAACCTGAAAACACCTAGAATTGCCAAAACCACCTAAAGGAAAAGAAACAGAAATGGAGGCATCACACTCCCACACCTTAAACTATTATAGCCATCATCATCAAAACAGCATGGTACTGGAACAAAAATAGGCACACAGACCAGTGGAACAGAATTGAAAGCCCAGAAATAAATCCCCACATCTAATCTTTGATAAGGGGGCCCAAAGGATTAAATGGAAGATGGAGGCTCTCTTCAATAAATGGTGCTGGGCAAACTGGGTTGTAACATGCAGAAGAATGAAACTGAACCACTTTATCTCACTAGAAACAAAAATCAACTCCAAATGGATCAAAGACCTGGATGTTAGACCAAAAACAATCAAATACTTAGAAGAAAACATTGGTAAAACACTTTCCCACCTACACCTCAAGGACATCTTTGATGAATCAAACCCAATTGCAAGGAAGACTAAAGCAGAAACAAACCAATGGGACTACATCAAATTGAAAAGCTTCTGCACATCCAAAGAAACTATTAAACAAACAAAGAGACCCCTCACAGAATGGGAGAAGATCGTCACATGCCAGACATCAGACAAGAAACTAATCACCAAAATATATAAAGAGCTCAGCAAACTTAGCACCAAAAAAGCAAATGACCCCATCCAAAAATGGGCAGAGGATATGAACAAAACATTCACCTCAGAGGAGATCCAAAAGGCTAACAAACATATGAAAAACTGCTCCAGATCACTGATTGTCAGAGAAATGCTAATTAAGAAAACACTAAGATACCACCTCACTCCTGTAAGAATGGCATACATCAAAAAGGACAGCAGCAACAAATGCTGGAGAGGTTGTGGGGAGAGAGGAACCCTTTTGCATTGCTGGTGGGAATTAAATTGGTCCAGCCTCTGTGGAAAGCATCTGGAAAAATCTCACAAGGCTAGACATGGACCTTCCATATGACCCAGTAATTCCTCTCCTAGTTATACCCCAAGGACTCCATAACACCCAACCAAAAAGAGGTGTGTACTCCTATTTTCATAGCAGCACAATTCATAGTAGCTAAAACCTGGAAGCAACCCAGGTGCCCAACAACAGATGAGTGGCTGAGAAATCTGTGGTATGTATACACAATGGAATACTATACAGCTATCAAGAACAATGAACCCACCCTCTCTGACCCATCTTGGACAGAGCTAGAAGGAATTATGTTAAGTGAGCTAAGTCAGAAAGATAAAGATGAGTATGGGATGATCCCACTTATCAACAGAAGTTGACTAAGAAGATCTGAAAGGGAAACTAAAAGCAGGACCTGACCAAATTGTAAGTAGGGCACCAAAGTAAAAACCCTGTGGTGAGGGGTAGACATACAGCTTCCTGGGCCAGTGAGGGGTGGGAGTGGGTGGGAGGGATGGGTCACAGTCTTTTGGTGGTTTTTATGTACACTCCTAGTAAAATGTAGTAATAGAAATCACTAGTTAATACGAGAGGGGGAAAATTAATTGTATGTCTCGAAGTTTTTCAAAACACAAACTGAATCTTTTCAATATATAGGCTGTGTAATTGATATGCGGACTCTCTCAAAAGCCTAGACCAAGTAGATTAGAAGCAACCAATAGCACAGCTATATATAATATACTGGGTACTGTACAGCAAACCCTAAAAAAAGGACTTTTCAAAGTTAACCCAGTTACCAAATAATGTGATGATAACATTAACTATCGATTGTCTTTTTGAACCCTATGACAGCAGGAACCTCACATCTCCACTATAGAGCCTCTACTTCCCCCAGTTCTAGAACCATTGTATAGGGCCCACTTTCCCATATGCCTCTCGCAATCCATATCAAATAATATTGCATCTGCTGATCACAACCTAACCAAAGCAACGATTGCCACCTCTACATGCTTCACTTCAGACTGTGTCCAGAGACTTCACATGTGGAATGAGAAACCTTCAGCTTCATTACTCGGGTGAGACCTTTCCTTTCATAGTATTCTCTAATTCCATCTCACGTGGTTCACTTTCTAACAAAGTCCCAAAACCTAGATATACACCAGTTTCTGTGAGAGAGAGCATATGTTCACACTTATCCATTAACTAATGCAAAATATATACCTAAAAGCAGAAGTACACTAGAGTATGCAGTGAGTACCTCCCTAACACTTCCTCTCCACTATTCCAACCTTTGGGTCCATGATTGCTCAACAATTTGTTTGGCTTTGTATGTTAACTCTCTTTTCAGCCACCAGGTTCCAGATGCCATCAGGATGCCGGCCAGGCTTCCCTGGACTGAAGACCCCACCAATGTGTACTGGAGCTCTGCTTCCCCAGAGACCCACTCTACTAGGGAAAGAGAGAGGCAGACTGGGAGTATGGACTGACCAGTCAATGCCCATGTTCAGCGGGGAAGCAATTATAGAAGCCAGACCTTCTACCTTCTGCAACCCACAATGACCTTGGGTCCATGCTCTCAGAGGGATAGAGAATGGGAAAGCTATCAGGGGATGGGGTGGGATATGGATATTGGGTGGTGGGAATTGTGTGAAATTGTACCCCTCCTACCCTATGGTTTTGTTAATTAATCCTTTCTTAAATAAAAAAAAGAAGTGAAATTGTTGGGTATTATGGTAATTGCATGTTCATTTTTTTCAACTGTCAACTATTTTAGAAGGGTATAACATTGAATTTCTGTCCGTAATGACTAATGCCATTTTTCTATTGACATCACAATTTTATTTTAATCATCTTAATTTCTATACAATGGTATCTCATTGTCTTAATTTGCAATTTCCTAAAGGTTAATGAACATCTTTCATGTAGTTATATATGACAAGTATTTATCGTCTTTCAGGAATACCTCTTTGGTCCATTTTCCAGTTAGATTTTTTTCCCATACAGAAATATAGAATGAAACAGACTGGGAAGGACAGAGAGAGGGAGGGAGAGAGAGGGATAAAAGGAAAGATAGGTAGAGAGAGAGAGGGAGAGAGGGAAAAGGTGTCATTGCAAGTCACATCTGTAGAAGTTCCCTTGCCTATGTTGCTCTCATGTGGTACTCTTAATATTCCTTTAGAAAACAAAGAAAACCTTTCATAGTGACAGATGTGATGCATACTATGATAGACCAATTGTTCTGTTTCTTTCATCTTAAAGTACAATTTATATACATGAAAGTGTCTTACATTTAAATAAATTTCATATTTTGTACAGCACCATTTGGGTTACTAATATTTCCATAGTATTAATAATTTACTAATGTTCTGGGCATTAACTATTTAGTATTATTCTAATTATCCCAAGAGTATCTGTGACTTTTCATTAATCATAAATATTATTTATATATTTTAACTGTATCTTTGACTTATATTTGTATACTGTGATATATATTATTAAACTATGATATAAAATTTCAATGAATCAAATGTGAAGTCTGATAATATGTAAATACGTAAATACATATTTTAGATGTAAAATATTTAAGTTAAAGGAATATCATAGTCTTTAAAAATGTGGTCATATAATTGCATGTATTATTATGATATAAACTATAAAGATAGATTTTAAGTGTTTTGTCTTAATAGTAATTGTTTTTAATGATAGCTATTATACATTATTTCCTTGCAGTACTCCATAAGCATGCTACATATTGTATACACAAGATGCTACTGTTCGTGAAATTCAGTTAAAAACATATTATCATTTGTATGTTAAGCTCTGAAACTGACTGACATTAAGAAAATTACCAGAGCTTCATGAGCAGTGAATGAAAAGATTAGAATTTAAGCCCAATTCTCCTAGCACCAAAAGCCCGCAGTATATAAACAGGTGCAGTGTATGCTCTTGATACAAGGCGTGGGGGGGGGGCAAGGTATTAAAAAAAGGTTTTAATATGAAATGGGGCTTACTAGACACAAAGTATAGTTATTTTCTTTTTATTACTATCATCTGTAAACCTGTTCTTTGTGCTTTGAAATGAACCTCTTCTTACCTGTGAACTGTTCTTCCAAAGCCAAAAATAAATTGAAATTCCCTTCAAATATTAATTGCCTGATATGTTTAGTCTACATAATAAGGCCAAGAACCTTGACATAGTTCACAGCGCCATGGAAAGGAAAAGCAAATAACACACACACACACACACACACACACACACACAGAGTTATAAAGCTCTTGTAAATATAATACAGCAATGTACATATAATATAACAGTAATAATTATTACTGATTTTGAATGCCAGAATTTCAGAAGGCAGGTGTTCATAAATAATTATTCTGTTAAAAATATTTTATAAAATTATTATATATTTTGATATTTCTTTTTAATATTTATTTATTCCCTTTTATTGCCCTTGTTTTTTATTGTTGTAGTTATTATTGATGTCATTGTTGTTGGATAGGGCAGAGAGAAATAGAGAGAGGAGGGGAAGACAGAGAGGGAGAGAAAGATAGACACCTGCAGACATGCTTCACTCCTTGTGAGGTGACTCCCTTGCAGGTGGGGAGCCCGGAGCTCGAACCGGGATCCTTTCACTGGTCCTTGTGCTTAGCACCATCTGCCCTTAACCGGTTGTGATACCGCTTGACTCCCCATATTTTAATATTCTATACATATGTAAAATAATTATATAAATACATATATAATTATTATACATTCTGTTACAAATAGAATATGTTTTTGTGTTTTCCTTTTTGGATATTAACTATCAGAAAAGTGTAGGAAAAAAAACAAGCTATTATAGTACACACATAGTTTGAAGAAAGTCAATATAAATGAGTCTCCAAATCCTCCCACTTCACTTAGGTTACATCCTATTTCTATTATGACTTTCATTTTGTTTTTGTTTCTTTAATATAGAATTCAAATACCATCCCTTTAAAGAAGTAATTTTCCAAAATCTGGAGCCATATAACTTCTCCACACTCAAGAAATGTCATCCTCTAATATATTATCATTGCTACATTCCACTTAGTGGATTTGTGACATCTAACATCAAAACTAGTGTTACTGATAATGCCATATTTTGTTTGTGAGAACATATCAGATTTGCATGCCTGAGATTACAGAGACCTAGGTTACAACCCCAGTTTCATCAAAATGGTACTAAGCAGGGAGTCTCTCTCTTTCTTTTTCTCTCTCTCTCATACTTGATACTTAGTAACTATTATTTACAATTTAATAAAATGGTGACATATTCAACTACTCTTATAAACAATTACTTAATAAAAAAGAATCCTACAAATTTATATACTAAATTAAAACAAATCTAGTGTGAAATTATAGTCGCTATATCTTTGAATTGATAGACGAAAAATCAATATCATGGTCAAATACTGAATCGATTTACTTAAATTTAACTCTTGTTTTTCATGTTTTATTTGTAACAAATGATATGCTGCAAGATTGCAAGACTACAATGTATAGTTCCACATCACACCCACCACTAAAGTTCTGTATTCCCACACTCCTGCCTCTCGAAGATAACCACCATAGTTCTCATAAAGTTTTAGAAACAGTTTGCCTGTTTCTTTCTTTCTTTTCTTTCTTTCTTTATTGATTCCTTTATTATTGCCCTTGCTGTTTTATTGTTGTAATTGCTGTTATTGCTGTCTTTGTCATTAGATAGGACAGAGAGAAAAGGAGAGAAGAGGGGAAGACAGAGAGGGAGAGAGAAAGATTGACACCTGCAGACCTGTTTCACCACCTGTGAAGCAACCCCCACGCAAGTGAGGAGCCGGGCTCAAACCAGGATCCTTATGCAGTCCTTGCACTAAGCACCACCTGTGCTTAACCCACTGTGCTACAGCTGGAATCCATAGTTTGCTTGTTTCTGATTTTTTTTTTTCAAGGGAATATGTATCAGATCTCTAGATTCCACATATGAGTGAAATCATCTGGTAGTTTTCTTTCATCTCTGTACTTACATTGCTGAGCATAATCACCTCCAGCAAGATCCATTTTTTGTCCTAAAGGACACAATTTCATATATTTTTTTTAGCAGAGTAATATATATATATATATATATATATATATATATATATATATATGTATATATATGTATATGTATATGTCATAGCTCCTTTAGCCAGTCTTCTGATGATGGGAATTTAGGCTGATTCCACTCTTTGGCTACTGTGAATGATGCAGCTATGGACATAGAGGTACATATATGCCTTCAAGTTAGTGTTTGAGTGTTCATTGGATAAATGCTTAAGAGTGGTATTGCTAGGTCATCAGGTAATTCTCTGTAGTTGTTTAAGCACTGTCCGTACTGTCTTCCAAAGGTGCTACCCCAGTTTACATATCTACCAGCAATGTAGCAGAGTTCACTTTTATAAACAACCTCTCCAACACCTGCCATTTCCTGGTTTGTTGAAGGAAGAATTCTCTCATGTATGAGACCAGGTCCCGTGAGACAGAGCATATGTTCACATGTATCTATAAATTAGGGCAAAATGTATGCCTGAAAGCAAAAGTACACAATAGTCTGCAGTGAGTCAGTGTGAAGTTCCTAATCAAATAGTATGTAACTAGACTTAGATACCCTCCTCACCTACTTCCTATTACAGTTCTCTCACTCATCCCAAAGCTAATCTTAACAGAGTAAGGACTGCAAAAGCTGAATAAGGGCAAGAGACTGGCATACTTTAATGATGACTCTTTAGTCACTATCAGGCCACCCCATCAGCTGGGGCCATAATCGTGAAGTCCTGAGATTCCCAGATATGATGTGCCTAGACCTCAAATAAATCCCTATTTCCATTGTTACCAGTCATCTCAATCAGGAACAACATAACAGACCCCTTTGTTGGCTCCCCATAGGACCTTGCCCTCAACCTGGATCAACAATGGTAGAGAATGTTCCATCCTCTAAATGGAGGATGGACATCATACTCTATGCTACACATTAGAAATATGGGTCCTGAAATCAGGGCTGCTTGCAATGTGCCTACTTATGACTAAGCTGAATATTGGCACCAGACCAAATCAAAGCAATGAGGTTTACAGTCAACAATATTTATACCCTTTTCCCATATTAGGGAGCTACTCTCTTCCCTGATCTAGCTTTTTGTTTATTTTCTAGCCATGGAATCATCTCCACAGACAATAACTTGGTTTCACCTGCATATCAGATTTCAGGCTCAGGAAAAAAAAAAAAAACCTAGTATAGCCACAGGCCCTTTGAAATATAACTAAAATAACTAAATATAACTAAATATAGCTAATATATATTATATATGTAACTAATATATATATTATATATAACTAAATATAACTAATATAACTAAATATAACTAATATAACTAAATATAACTAAAATATGCTTACTAGCTATCTACAAAATGGATATGCACTATTCCAGCCTTTAAGTTCATGACTGTTCAACAAGTTGTGTGGCTTTGTATGTTAACTCTCTTTTCAGCCACCAGGCTCCAGATATTTGCATAATGCAACCAAACGTCCCTGGACAGACAACCCCACCAATGTGTCCATGAGCTCTGCTTTCCCAGAGCCCCACCCTACTAGGGAAAGAGAGAGAGAGGCTGGGAGTATGGATAGACCAGTCAATGCCCATGTTCAGCAGGGAAGTAATTACAGAAGTCAGACCTTCCACCTTCTGCCTCCCACAATGACCTTGGGTCCATACTCCCAGAGGGTTAAAGAATAGGAAAGCTATCAGGGGAGGGGATGGGATACGGAGATCTGGTGTGAGAATTGTGTGGATTTGTTCCCCTCTTATCTTATGGTTGTGTCAAAGCTTATTTTTTATAAATAAAAAAAGAAAATATTTTTAAATCTATAGTTTTGGAGACAAAAAAATATTTCAGTGTAGTTTTAATTTTCATTTCTCTAATGATAAGTGAAGAGGGCCTTTATTCGTTTGTCTATAGGCTATGTCTATCTCTTCTTAGAAAACTTTATTTCTTTGGTCCTCTTTTTTATTGGGTTAGTTTTAATTCTTTTGTAGGTCTGTAGCAATTCTGTACAGATGTTTGATATCTGTGTGATGTGTAAATATATTTTCTGGCTTACCTGGTTGCCTGTTTATCCTTGTGTAGTTTGCTTTGGCTTTGTAGGAACTTTTAAGTTTTGATTACATATTATCTTTAAGATGTTAAGTTTGTATGTGAAAACTAAATGATCCAGGTTAGTCATTTTATGACTATGGAAAACAAGAGATAATTTTCTGGTCAGGACAGTCCCCACACACACAGAATTCTGCCGGAAGACATTCTGTACACCAATGCACAAGAGATCTGAGTCAAATATATATTCACTTCTGAGCTGACTTGGGACCATCTTCCTGACTGATATCGCCATGCCATACTCTTATCACCTTGCCCTAGTGACACATACTTTGGGACTGCCACTTTTTGTATTTACATGATGATTCCTATTCTCAAATGAAAGGATTTCTGATTATATTGCAGCCTGGTTAGATGTCTGAGTCATTAATCCAAATTCTGTAACCTTCAATATTCAGAAGAATAAATTATTTGGAGAATTTTATACATAACATAAATACTATCTATTATTATTAATTTTGAGAACCCTTGAGAAAATTACCTTAGATTGAAAAATAACTGGCAATAGACCTAGGGGTACTTTTTAAAGATTAGATGATAGCACTGCTTAGCATGTCCAAAGGAAGATTGTTTCTATAGGAACATGTAATGGAGTCTGAGTCCATTTATGACTTGAATAGAACTCACCATAGAGAGCTTACTAACCTTTATAGTTAATATAAGGGCCAAGCTAATCTTTTATTCTGTAACAAGATATTATATGGTTCTTATTCTAACATTTGTATATGTTTCATTATTATAGATTTAACAGTTATTTAAAAACTGTAAGACTAGGAATCTGGCACAAAGCATAAGGACTGGCATTAAGGATCCCAGTTTAAGCCACTGGCTCCCCACCTGCGGGGACGGGGGTCACTTCAAAGGTGGTGAAGCAGGTCTGCAGGTGTTTATCTTTCTCTTCCCCTCTCTGTCTTCCCACCTCTCTCTATTTCTTTTTTTTTAATTTTTTTTTTATTTAAGAAAGGATTAATTAACAAAACCATAGGGTAGGAGGGTTATAACTCCACACAATTCCCACAACCCAATCTCCATATCCCACCCCCTCCCCTGATAGCTTTCCCATTCTCTATCCCTCTGGGAGTATGGACCCAGGGTCATTGTGGGTTGCAGAAGGTGGAAGGTCTGGCTTCTGTAATTGCTTCCCTGCTGAACATGGATTTGATAGGTAGATCCATTCTCCCAGTCTGCCCCTCTCTTTCCCTAGTAGGGTGGGTCTCTGGGGAAGCAGAGCTCCAGTACACATTGGTGGGGTCTTCAGTCCAGGGAAGCCTGGCCGGCATCCTGATGGCATCTGGAACCTGGTGGCTGAAAAGAGAGTTAACATACAAAGCCAAACAAATTGTTGAGCAATCATGGACCCAAAGGTTGGAATAGTGGAGAGGAAGTGTTAGGGGCAGTACTCACTGCATACTCTAGTGTACTTCTGCTTTTAGGTATATATTTTGCATTAGTTAATGGATAAGTGTGAACATATGCTCTCTCTCACAGAAACTGGTGTATATCTAGGTTTTGGGACTTTATTAGAAAGTGAACCACCTGGGATGGAATTAGAGAATACTATGAAAGGAAAGGTCTCACCCGAGTAATGAAGCTGAAGGTTTGTCATTCCACATCTGAAGTCTCTGGACACAGACTGAGCTAAAGCATGTTGAGGTGGCAATCGTTGTGTTGATTAGGTTGCGATTGACAGATGCAATATTATTTGATATGGATTGGGAGAGGAATAAGGGAAAGTGGGCCCTACCCTAATGTTCCAGGACTGGGGGAAATACAGGCTCTGTAGTGGAGATGTGAGGTTCCTGCTGTCTTAGGGTTCAAAAAGACAATCGATAGTTAATGTTATCATCACATTATTTGGTAATTGGGTTAACTTTGAAAAATCCTTTTGTTAGAGTTTGCTGTATAGTATCCAGTATCTTGAATGTAGCTGTGCCATTGGTTGCTTCTGATCTACTTGGTCTAGGCTTTTGAGAGAGTCCGCATATCAAATACACAGCCTATATATTAAAGACTCAGTCTGTGTTTTAAAAACTTTGAGGCATACAATTAATTTTCCCCTCTCATATTAATTAACTAGTGATTTATATGACTACACTTTACTAGGAGTGTACATAAACACCATTCCCACCACCAAAAGATGATGTCCCATTCCACCCACCCACCCCCACCCACCACTGGCCCAGGAAGCTGCATTTCTACCCCTCACCACAGGGGTTTTACTTTGGTGCCCTACTCCATATTTAGTCAAATCCTGCTTTTAGTTTCCCTTTCAGATCTTCTCTCTAAACTTATGTTGATGAGTGGGATCATCCCATACTCATCTTTATCTTTCTGACTTAGGACACTTAACATAATTACTTCTAGCTCTGTCCAAGATGGGTCAGAGAAGGTGGGTTCATTGTTCTTGATAGCTGTATAGTATTCCATTGTATATGTATACCACAGCTTTCTCAGCCACTCATCTGTTGTTGGGCACCTGGGTTGTTTCCAGGGTTTAGCTATTATGAATTGTGCTGCTATGAAAAGAGGAGTACACATCTCTTTTTGGTTGGGTGTTATGGAGTCCTTGGGGTATAACCCCAGGAGAGGAATTACTGGATCATATGGAAGGTCCATGTCTAGCCTTCTGAGAGTTTTCCAGACTGCTCTCCACAGAGGCTGGACCAATTTACATTCCCACCAGCAATGCAAAAGGGTTCCTCGGTCCCCATAGCCTCTCCAACATTTGTTGCTGCTGTCCTTTTTGATGTATGCCATTCTTACAGGAGTGAGGTGGTATCTTAGTGTTTTCTTAATTTGCATTTCTCTGACAATCAGTGATCTGGAGCAGCTTTTCATATGTTTGTTAGCCTTTTGGATCTCCTCTGAGGTGAATGTTTTGCTCATATCCTCTGCCCATTTTTGGATGGGGTCATTTGCTTTTTTGGTGCTAAGTTTGCTGAGCTCTTTATATATTTTGGTGATTAGTTTCTTGTCTGATATATGGCATGTGAAGATCTCCCATTCTGTGAGGGGTCTCTTTGTTTGTTTAATAGTTTCTTTGGATGTGCAGAAGCTTTTCAATTTGATATAGTCCCATTGGTTTGTTTCTGCTTTAGTCTTCCTTGCAATTGGGATTGATTCATCAAAGATATCCTTGAGGTGTAGGTGGGAAACTGTTTTACCAATGTTTTCCTCTAAGTATTTGATTGTTTCTGGTCTAACATCCAGGTCTTTGATCCATTTGGAGTTGATTTTTGTTTCTGGTAAGATAAAGTGGTTCAGTTTCATTCTTCTGCATGTTACAACCCAGTTTTCCCAGCACCATTTATTGAAGAGAGCCTCTATCTTCCATTTAATCCTTTGGGCCCCCTTATCAAAGATTATATGTCCACATGTGTGGGGATTTATTTCTGGGCTTTCAATTCTGTTCCACTGGTCTGTGTGCCTATTTTTGTTCCAGTACCATGCTGTTTTGATGATGATGGCCTTATAATATAGTTTGAGATCTGGGAGTGTGTTGCCTACATTTCTGTTTCTTTTCTTTTAGATGGTTTTGGCAATTCTAGGTGTTTTCATGTTCCAGATAAATGATTGTAGTGTTTGTTCTATGCTCTTAAAGAAGCTTGGTGTAATTTTGATGGGTATTGCATTAAATTTGTATATGGCTCTGGGGAGAATATTCATTTTGATGATATTTATTCTTCCAATCCATGAGCATGGGATATATCTTTCCATTTCTTGGTATCAGTTTCTATTTCCTTGAGTAGCGACTCATAGTTTTCAGTATACAAGTCATTTCACTTCTTTGGTCAACTTTATTCCTAGGTATTTTATTGATTTTGCTGAGACAGTAAATGGGAGTGATTTCTGGATGTATCCTTCTTCATATTTAGTGTTTGCATAAAGAAATGCCACTGATTTTTGTACATTGATTTTGTAGTCTGACACCTTGCTATATTGCCTAATAACTTCCAGTAGTTTTCTGCTGGATTCTTTACATTTTTCTATGTTTACTGTCATATCATCTGCAAATAGTGAGAGCTTGACTTCTTCCCTTCCAATCTGTATTCCTTTGATTTCTTTCTCTTGCCTGATTGCTATGGCAAGAACTTCCAATACTATGTTGAAGAGTAATGGTGACAGTGGACAGCCCTGTCTAGTCCTGGATCTGAGGGACTTCTGTCCATTGAGTATGAACTTCTGTCCATTGAGTATGATGTTGGCTGTAGGTTTGCTATATATAGATTCCACTATCTTGAGAAATTTCCCATCCTTTCCTATTTTTTGTAGAGTTTTGAGTATGAATGGGTATTGGATTTTGTCAAAGGCTTTCTCTGCATCTTTTGAGATAATCATGTGGTTTTTGGCTTTGCTTTTATTGATTTGGTGAATGATATTGATTGACTTGTGGTTGTTGAACCAGCCTTGCATTCCTGGGATGAACCCCACTTGGTCGAGATGAACAATCCTTTTGATGTGCTGCTGTATCCGATTGGCCAAGATCTTGTTTAATATTTTGGCATCTATGTTCATCAGAGATATTGGTCTGTAGTTTTCCTTTTCTGTTGTGTCCCTATCAGCTTTTGGTATCAGGCTGATGTTGGCTTCATAGAAGGTAGAAGGGGGTATTCCTGTTTCCTCAATCTTATGGAAAAGCTTAAGAAATATGGGTACTGTTTCCTGAAAGTTTTGTAAAATTCATTTGTGAAGACATTTGGTCCAGGACTTTTGTTGTTGGGGAGATTCTCAATAACGGTTTCAATTTCTTTGTCTCTAATTGTTGCATTTAGGTTTTGTAGTTCTTCTTGGTTCAGTTTTGGAAGGACATATGATTCTAGGAATTGTTCCATTTCTTCCAGATTCTCTAGCTTGGTGGCATATAGTTCTTCATAGAAGTTTCGCATGAATCTCTGGATTTCTGTGGTGTCAGTTGTGATATCTCCTCCATCGTTTACAATTCTATTAATTTGAGTCTTCTCTCTTTTTTGTTTGGTGAGTCTGGCTAGGGGTTTGTCAATTTTGTTTCATCTTTCAAAGAACCAACATTTGGTTTCATTGATCTTTTGTATGGTTCTCTTATTTTCGTTGTTGTCGTTGTTGTCGAGTCAGATTTATTCCCCAAAATAATTCACAAATGAATATCAGTGAATTCAGAAAGACAAAGTAGAAGGAAGGAAGAAATGTAAGGCAAAATAAAAAAAGAGAGAGAAAAGAAAAAAGATAAGAAAAAGAGCTGTAATAAAAGAGCAGTGAAAGGAAAGTTTTTTAATTGATTAATTTATTTTTTATTTTATTTTATTTTTCTAATTAGCTAGGAGGAGGGAGAAGGGGAGAGTCTGTAGAGGAGGTAGGAGTAATGAGACAAGTTCCTCTCACAATGGATAAGATGCCAGTTCCCTAGCAATGAAAGATCCCTAAGAGTTAATTCTGGTCAACCTAAAGGAGGGGGGGGAAGATATGCACCTTTATATAATACTAATAATAAAATAGAGCAGGATAAAAAACCTGTCCCAGATTTCCTCAAGCAGCTGATTGTTAAGAAAGAAAAAAAAAAAAAAACCCTCAGAACTAGACAAGAATAGCAGGAATAGACAGTTATGCAAATCTGCTATCTACTGTATATGCTAGGGGTAGCTAAAGGAGAAAGGGAAGTAGAGCAGAGATACACGCAGAGAGAGTCCACTCTGAGTCAGATTTCTTCCCCAAAATAATTCCCAAATGTGTATCAGTGAATTCAGACAGCTGAAGGAGGAGTGAAAAAAAGGATGACAAGAATGAGAAAAAGAAGAAAAAAGAGAGAGAAAAAAGAAAAAGATAAGAAAAAGAACAGTAATAAAAGAACAGTGAAAGGAAAGAGTTATTTATTTATTTATTTATTTATTTATTTTTATTATTTAATTAGCTATGGGGGGGAGAGAATGGATGGGGCGGTAGGAAAAGTGAAGTAAGTTATTTTAACAGTGAATAAGACCCCCAGTCCCCTAGCAATGGAAAATACGCTAAGAGTTAATTCTGGTCAACCTGAAGGAGAGGGGGAAAGGGGTACGCATTTATCTTGTATTGATAATAAAATAGAACAGAGTAAAAAACCCTGTTCTGTCTTCAGTTTGGATGGCTTCAGATTGCCTCTGGCCCCCTGAGCAGAGGCAGCTGATTGGCTACTTAGAAAGAAAAAAGGCCAAAGGCTTCAGAAGGGAATAGAATTAGAATGAATGGCACCCCTTGGTGGGACAGGAATCTTGGTAAAGAAAGAAGCTCAGCAGGGGAGTCTGCTAGGAGCAGTTCTCTGGTCCCCAGGGACTGGTTATACGGGGGGAGGGGGGGTGCGCTTTGGGAGTAATAATTTAAAAGAAATATTTTTCCCTTTCTTGTTACTTTATTTTCTACCCCAAATTGAGTTATAGTCACGTCCTTGGTGTCACCACGAGGACCCCTTATTGACTGGCCTACTAAAGGCAAAAAATCCTACCTTTTCCAGTAGATGTGGTCAGAGCTCAAGCCACTAGCAGCTTCTCATTCCGCCATCTTCTGGAATACCCCATAAATAAATATTTTTTTAAATTGTAGGACTTCAGGGGTTTAGTTGCACATCCCCGTATATGTATGTTTGAGCTACTGTGCCCACCACCAAAGTTCTGTACCCCATGCCTGATAGTTACCATAATTTTCACAAATTCTAAGACATATTTTGGGTAATATTCTTTTGATGTTTGCTCCTTTTATCTATATTCCACATACAAGCAAAATCAACAGAAGCTGCCTTTCACTTTTTACCTGTTTCCCTTAATATAATAATTTCCAGTTCTATTCATTTTGTCCTGAATGACACAGAATGCTATTTTTTTTAACTGCAGAGTATTGCATTGAACATACATCTCACAACCTCTTTATCCAGTCTTCTGCCAAGGAGTATTTCAGCTTGCTTCCATGTTTTGACTATTGTGAATTATAGCTACAGATATAGGGGTTAACAGCTCCTTTTGAATTAGTACTTTCCTTTCCTTTGTATATATTCTTAGAAGAAATAATGCAGAATCATTAACTAATTCTATTTTATTTGTTTAAAGACACTCCATATTTTCTTTCATAGGTCACCAAGGCTCCTTTCTCTCTATATCCCTGCCATACTTGTCATTTCCTCTTGTATTGATGTAAATCATCATTTTGAAAGTTAAAAATCTCTTATTTTTCCTAAAATGCATTTAAAATTAGCTGTATTGTTTCCACTCCACTCCATTTTGACATGTGCATGTGGATGCTTTTTCTGTTGTATAAAATCATTTTCTGTTTTTTTTTTTCCAGATTGAGTTGATAACATATAAAACAAACTTGAGATAAAATAATTTAACTATGAATATTGTTTTCTTGGTAATACTATTTAGAGATTACGAATATGGTTTTAGGCTGAGATACCATATTAATAATTCAGGATTAAGTTCTTCTTAATGTTGTTAATGTGGATTAAACCCTTAAATTCTACAAATTCCCATGACCATATAATATATTATACTAGTAATAACTGCTTCTTCTGTTGTGAATATTTATTATCCTAATTTTAAAATTCTTGTCAAGAACCTGACATTCAGTAAGTGTTTAGTAAGTACAGGATACTATTACACAACTAAGAAAATCATGATGCTGGGATGTGGATATAATAAATAAAAAACAGACAAACAGAGAAGTTTCATATTTGCAAGAGGGCAGGAGAGAGAAAAGTAGCCACTGTATACATTCATTGCTACAATAATTAGATTAAAATTGTATTGTACCAGAGGATCTCCCCATCGAATACCAATGAAATTGGCAAAGAAACATTTCCTGTTTCCTTAATGTGTGAATTGCTGAAATGGATTTTCTTAGGTGAAAGATTTCTACTCTTAAATCCTTTTAAGTATGTCCTAGTTCCCAGAAGACAGGTCGGAAATTGCTCCCAGGAGCCAGACACACATTTCAAAGTGCAATATTCAGTGAACCCTTCAGAATTCACATAATAATGAGCCCTTGTGTGTTGAGATGAGGCTAATATAGATGATATATAGATTGTAGTCCCACTGAAATATGAACTTTTTTCTGTATAAGTAAGTGTTCTCCAGTAAAATATGTGGACATTTGCCTGTACCAATTAGTCAGTGTATGAATTTGACATGTCCTATTACCTTACAGAATTAGTATCAATAAAATATTTGAAAAATTGCTTTCTCTCTACAAGTGAGATCGCCATAGCCAGAACCAGATCTGTCGTGGTCGCAGTAGCTGTCTGGAGCTTTCACACAGTCTCCCAGCCTCTTAGGCCTCGCTCGCCATGGGGTCGGAGAAGACTTTCAAGCAGAGTCGCACCTTTGAACAAAGAGTAGAAGATGTTCGACTTATTGGAAAGTAGCACCCCACCAAAAACCCAGTGATAACAGAACCATTTAAGGGTGAGAGGCAGCTTCCTGTCTTGGATAAAACCAAGTTCCTTGTACCTGATCATGTCAATATGAGTGAACACATCAAGATAACTAGGAGGCGCCTGCAGCTCAATGCCAGTTAAGCTTTCTTCCTATTAGTCAATGGACACAGCATGGTGAGTGTGTCCACACCAATTTCTGAAGTGTATGGAAGTGAGAAGGATGAAGACAGATTCCTGTATATGGTGTATGCCTCTCAGGAGACATTTGGAAAGAAGTCATCAGTTTAACACTAGAAAAATACACCTGTGCTATAATTTTAAAAAGCCTTACCAAGGGGGAAAAAAGATGTTGGCAACTGACACTGATCAGTTCATCTAACCACAGATCATCAAAACAGTAGTGTTCCTGCCTAGGAATTTAGGAAGTTGTTTTGTACTTTAAGCAGAAAAAAGCTGAGCTCCAATGAGCACATTAAGCTTTGGAAAAATATATTATTTAACCTAGGCTGCCTCGCTTTCAAACTTAAAAGTTGAAAAATAAAGTACTTTGCATTCTAAAAAGAAAAAAGCTTTTTTTTTCTCTCTCCCCTTATTTGCAAAGCAAAAGAGTTACTAACATTACCTGTGGTTAATTAGTGACCAAAATTTGTAAGGGCAGTTCTAATTCAAGTATGGGTTGACTTTAAAAAAAGCTTTTGATACAGCATAGAAATGAATATGGCTCAGGAGAAAGAAAAAATATAGATAATAGTAAATTCTTCATTCTTACAAGCTACCATTCCCATACTTGGATAATTTTTCAACCTAAAGTGACTTTATTTACTGCCTAGCATTATTAAGCATTTTCCTTTCACTGCCACATATTGTGTTTGTATGAAAAAATAAATGTAATATTAATCTAGCATGAGAGCAATTGAGAAGATAGCCCATCATTGTGTGTGTGTGTGTGTGTGTGTGAGAGAGAGAGAGAGAGAGAAAGAGAGAAAGTACACACAATCAAAAATATTTCAGCCAAAGAAGTGTCATGTGATAACGTTTTTAAAGTGAAATTTCAGACTTCATTTTACACCATTATGCTACCATATAAATTCTGTGACTTTGAACTACTCAACCTAAATAGACTTTTTTTTTTCTTCTGTGAAAATATGAATAATGGAAACAAAACTTGCAGGAATGCTATTGGACTAAACAAGAGCAGAAATATTGAACTGCTCTGCTAAAATAGTGGAAGTAAAAGCACATTGCTTGACACTTGGTGTATGTTGGGACTATGTGATAGCTTGGCAGAGCATAGGGGAACTCTCCCATCCTTGGATTGAGGTCTGGGTAGACACCCACCCCACTGGTAAGTCTCTCGTCATAGAGGTGAGCCAAGAAGGAAAAAGTCTTCCAGACTAAGCTTGCCTTGTTAGTCTCTCAAGCTCACAGAAACCCCAATACTTACCTCCATTAACTGCAGGCCACATGGCCCCCTACTTTAAGATTCACTTACTCAAAGTTCACAGAGGAGAACACACCTTATCACACACTCCTAGCAGTGCCCTTTGATGTCCTCAATTTGCATCAAACCTTGCTTATCTTCTCTCTATCTTGCCTTAACTGGTTCAACCCCTCTCCTCCCCTCAAATGCCTTTGGGTAATTAAATGCCTGCATCAGGAGACTAATTATCTTGACCTTTATGTATCTGCATCAATTCTTGTCATACCAGCCCCCTACCATAGGGGCAAGCTGACCTTTAAGAAACCTGTAATTTCTGACATATTTCAATAATAATTGCCTTTGTTTGGTTTTTCTATTTAACTCATGTCCACTTGCTAATAAACGAGATCTGAGCATGCTGCAGATCTCCCTGGTGTCTTTACTCTAGAAAGAACCAGTCCGTTACCTTTCACCTGGAGATCACCCCGCCAGAGATCCTGACAGGTGTAGAAATAACTGATGTTCGCTATTTTCTGTTAATCTATTTTAACACTCCTTACTAATTAATCTAAATTAATCCACATGTTGTTCCCTAGTAATTTGCATACATATTAAAGTAGTCTTTTGTGGCATATATCTTCATGGGTGATCTATCCCAAAGTGTTTGACTATTTAAGACATTTAATTCTGAACAACTCATCAAGAAACTTCCAGGTGGGATACCCAAATAGCTCCCTGCTTTGCTTTGTACACTGTGCAGGTTCCTACTTCACTGGAGGAAGCTTTGGTGCTATAATCACTCTCTCTTCTCTCTCTGTCTCTGTTTCTCTCTAATTCTCTCTCTCTCTCCCTGCCTCTCTCTCTCTCTGTGTGTCTCCCTCTATAAAAATGTTTAAGGGGGTCAAGCACTTGGTACTAAAATCTCTCTCTCTCTGTATCCCTCTATAAAAATAAATTAAGGGGGTCAGGTGGTAGTGCCCCAGGTTAAATGCACATATCACCATTTTCAAGGATCCAGGTTCCAGCCCCTGCTCCCACCTGCGGGGGAGACACTTCACAAGTGGTGAAGCAGGTCTGCAGATATCTATCTTTCTCTCTCCCTCTCTCCCCTCCTCTCTCAATTTCTCTCTGTTCTGTTAAATAAAATAGAAAACTAAAAAAAAAAAAAAAAGAAAGAAAGAAAAAGAAGAAGGAGAAGAGGAGGGAGAAGAAGAAGAAGGAGAAGAAAAGGCCACTGGGAATGGTGGATTCATGGTGCCAGCACTGAGTTTCAGCAGTAACCCTGATGTCAATAAAAAATAAAGTAATATTTTATTAAAAATAAACATTCAACAAAGAAAACTGATGTCTATTTTAATGCATACTTACTTTGTCTAGAATAGAAGTCCTCTTAGAAACACCACCATGAAATCTTAAAAACAAGAGCTTCAAAAACTTATGGTTTCAGTTCAATATAGCTTTTGCCCTTAAGAAATTTTTGTAGCCAGACAAATCTCACTGGAAGAGTGTAAATTTGTGTGCCTGAGGCTTCTGTTGTACTGGGAGTAAAAGTCTAAGTGTAATATAACCCTGAAGATGTCTCAGTTTTTCATATACCTGTATCTATCTATATAAGCAGAAATCAGGTTAATAACTCAATGTGTATCTTATCAATAATGTATGAAGACAAGTCTGTGGTCACATTTTGGGAAGAATTCTACTTCTACCTTTCAAGTCCCTTCATACTCCTGTTGAATCACTAGTGAGTGACAGTTTACTTACTTGAGTCAGTTCAAGAATGGTCCTTCCTTGTTTCCAGATACTTTGCTTAACTACAGACACATTTTGTTTCTAAATATTTTATATTTACTGTTCAATCCACAGTGAGCCAATGTTCCTGACCTTGGTGTTTTTACAGTCATAACCTTCATGAATCTAGGCTTTTAAATTTGGTAGTTCATGTCCTTATTACATTATTACACATTCATTGAACTGTATGCTGCATTTGTGTATACACTATCTAAAGTAAGTAAATAAGGTAACATTATGCAATTCTTAGGATCTAGACATTTCTAAAGCATAACTGATTGATACAATTGCTCTTACTCAAAGCTTAGAGTGTTAAATTGTGATATCTGACCTCATAGCCAGTGCTTGTTAGAGAGATGTTGCTGATAATGAATTAGTGATAAAGTAAATCCGAATCCACATACATGTAGAAAGCACAAGAAGTTTTCACAGCGTTCCCCATTCATTCACAAACTATCTTATTTCAATAGGACTCTGTGTCACTTTTATCCTATGCACATTTCTGGCTCACTGATTTAACTTTCACTTTCTCTGTCTTCTTTTGCCTGTCATACATCTGGAAAACACAAAGTAGTGTCCTTCAGATTTTCCATTTAACCTGATTCATCTCATCTCTTCAGCCTTTGATACAAGTCTCTTTCCTTTCCTCTCTTCAGTACCTAATCATCATTAATTTTCCAGGAGGAAAGAAAATTTAGCACATATAAACAAATCATAATCATAAGTATGCTTCTTCCAATGAGATAATTTTATAGAATAAGTAAAAAATATTTTCCTTGTCTCCCCCATAAAGTCCTTTTAGTAGTAGTTTCCTTATGTTCTTTTTAAATGTATTTGATGTGGATAAACATATTTCTTAATGAAAAAGAAAAGCAAAAAAGGTTAGAATTATCACAGAATCACAAAAATACTTCCATTTTAAAATTCAAACTCCTTTAAACTAATCATCTTACAAAGAATATATATATATATATGTATATATATATACATATATATATATATATATTTGATAACTTCATGGTATGGTCAACTAACTGTGAAATTCCACTAAATTCTTCCTACATCTGGTTTACCCTAGTGTTAACTACTTCCCTAGAGCCTCAAAACAGTTTACAAAAAGACAAAGGCAACATTCTGAAACAACTACAGATGACTGAACAATAAAGTATCTGTACACTACAGTTTACCACTAAAAATATTCCATCCTCTTGGTTAGAAGCAGCAGTATGTTTCAAGAAGGATGACAGAGGACCAAGTGGAGGTTGTATTGTTATATGGAAAACTTGGAATGTTATTCATGTACAAACTATTGTATTTACTGTTGAATGTAAAACATTACTTACCCAATAAAGAAATTTAAAAAAAAAGTCTCTGGCTAGAATCACAGAGTCATAAGTATAGATTAAGTTTTGCTGGAAAATTAAATCTCTAGTTGAATAAGTAAAAAAAAAAAAGAAAAAAAAAAAGCTCCCTTTTCCCCAGGGTGCAGAATCAGACATACTCTAAGGTACTCAGTTCTTCAAAGAGGAGAACATGTGTTGATATGAGACCAAAAAACTGTCATTTATCTGTTGTGTAATTTCACTGCAGAAAAAATAAATTGACTAATCTACTAGTTAACAGAGAATAAAAAATCTGTGAGCTTCGTTTACAGATGCTCTGGCCATATGGAATGCTGACTACAACTCAAAAGGCAAATTCCCCATGATTCTGCAGCTCTGATTATGAACAATGTCAGTAGACAGTGGTAAACAGTTATCTACTGACTGAACAGTTCTTTAGGCAGTTCATGTTTGTCTATTTTTCAAGGAAGGCGATATGGCCTGAGATAATGAGCTGTCCTCATTCATTCTATCTAGTGGCTCAGGAAAATAGCAGACTGTATAATTGCTGACAACATTTGTAAAAATAGTTTGTGGACAGTCAGTCATGGCAGGGAGCAATCACTTTCTATGAATTGGATCCTAAATGTTGTGAAAATAACATGATCAGTAAAAAGTGCTGTGTTATGATTTTTCAAAGATGATAATAGGAACATGGACTAGTGAGAGAAAGAAAGAGAGGGAGGGAGGGAGAGAGAGGGAGAGAGAGAGAGAGAGAGAGAGAGAGAGAGGGAGCATCTATGGTTACCAATTGAATTTAATTATCACCTACACAAAAAAGTGGCAAAAAGAAAAAAAAAGTGTACTGTTCATGTTTATCTTAGATATCTTCTTTTTTTTCTGATACTTTACATTAAGTAAAAGCATTGGCAATACTTAACATTGCTATAAAAAGTACAATGTGAGGTCAAATTACACTAAGTGCCACCCTGAAAGGGTGTATTGATTGTTTTTTTGATATTTTATTTATACTCTTTTAAAATTATTGCTACATTTAATTTTTGATTATCTTTATCTATTTATTGAATAGAGATAGACAGAAATAAAGAGGGGAAGGGGAGACAGACACCTGTAACACTACTTTATCACTTGCAAATCTTTTTCCTGGCAGATGGGACCGGAGGTTTGAACCCAGGTCCTGGCACATTGTGTGCTCAACCAGGTGCACCACCACTTGGCCCAGATTTATACTCCTTTAACATGTGCTTTTAACTGTAAAGGCAGGGGAAAAGTAACACTGTCAGACAAAGAGAGTGGATTATTCCTTCTTTTCCATTTGTTCCATTATTCCTGTCTCTGTTTTGTGCCTTGAGTTACTAACTAGGCTATTCTCTGCTCCTTGTTTCTAGTTTTCCACTGATAGGAAACCAAGAGGATAACATTCTTTCCCCAGGTTCTTCTCTAGAAATTTCCTTACCATATCTCAAGTCCAATAAGTTCCATCATATAGCCTTTCTACCATAACTCTTAAGACTTTTTTTTTCTGTCTGTTCTTATCAAGATTACTAGTTACAGGACTTGGGAATTACCTGAGCTTTTAGAATGCAGCACATCTGTACCAGAGTCTCCCAATTCAATGCTCGATATTACATCTACAAGCATGATACTCTGATGCTGGGCTAGAGTGAGGGGTGCCTCTTTTGGGTATGTGCTCCCTGGATTGGAGAGAACTCAACCAGACTCAGCCTGGGCTGCTAATCAGTCAGCAACTTGGGAGATAGATGACTCAGGAACTCATGGCAGCGTGGTAATGCAAAGGGATCTATTGATCAGAGAGCCAATGATTTTATAGGATAAAACTGGAAGTGGCAAGTGGGAAACAGAAATGGCTAGGAAAGAGGGTGGAGAAAGGCAAAAACAGGCTGGGAAGGTAGAAACTTCCTTAGCAACTGTTGTAAGGGTTTTAACCTGTGGGGTTAATGTTACCCAGCAGGCAGGGTGGGTCTGGAGGTAGAAAGAAGATAGATCAATGGGATGGGTGGGTATCATTCAGGCAATACAATGATTATGTAAATAGCCCATAGTATCAGCAATGCAGGATGAAGGGGAGGTGGCTTAATGCCTGACATCTCCCCCTTTCTTTTTATCTAATGGCCATAGTATCAGGAATGTAGGGTGCTTTGTGAGGCAGGGAGTCTGATAGGAAGAGGCACACCTTTGGGGATACTACTGTCCCTCCTTTCTCAATCTTTTAGTAGAGAGAGAGACTAACAGGATAGACACACTTCTCAGGTTCAAGCCCTGCCAAGCTCAACTACATCCTCACAATTTCCCGACATCTCCCTTTTTCTTAATGGCCATATATAAATTGGTCAATGACTATAAAAGACTCCATTTATGTTAGAGGAATAGCAGTGTAGGGGTGAATAGAAACCTTTTGGGAAGAAACCTGAATGATATCATGCAGGCATTTTTAAAAGAACTGGAATTAGATAGGGAGTGATAAGTAAAAGTAGCAACGGCCAGTGTGAGACTGAAGAGAGGCCTGGTAGGCTGAGAGGGGCTGCATGATGGGTGGAAGGGGGTGCTGCCTGAAAGACGGAGGATTGGGAGCCTGATAGGCCGAGGGGCGAGAGGGGTGATCTGGCATTGCAGAGTCCCAAGACAGCTGGCTGCAAAGTCCATGGACTGCCACAGTCAGTCCTCGAGAATTCCAGCAGTGTAAAGGGAGTGTCCAAGAGCTCCACCAGCAAGTCCGATAGAAGTGTCAGTCCAATGCCAATGACCAGGGTAAAAGACACCAAACATCTTATCTTGATGGGGGAAGACAGCCACTGGAATTTTGCTTTTCTGTAGAGAGTAAGCTGAAACCACCAAAAGGTGACAGGTGAAGCAGAAACAGGAAGGACAGACAGTGATGGGCGAGAGAAGGGCAATAAGAAAGTTCTGTCCTTTGGAGTCTATGGATCAGGTTCTTCATATCATGCCAGATCACATCATGGGTTTGGGTGTGTGTGTGTTGTAGTCATACCATCTTGTGGGTGATGTCAGAGGACAGGGGTCCAAATGGATTTCCGGGGATTCCTGTGAAAGAAACACATACAAATCTGCTTCCCATGGTTAGATAAGGCATCTGGTTCAAATTTTTATAGATATTAAAATAGGTTTAATGTAGTTATTGCCTTAGCCAAATGAATACTGGGGGTTGTATCTCCCTTTTTTTCTTTATTTAATTGGGCCTAGGTGTTTGGTGGACCTTCTCAACAACAGTGTGTCTTTGGGGGTTGTAAGAGATGTCTGTAGTATGGGTGATGTTATAAAGGAAAAAAAGTCTTTAAATTGTTGGCTGGCAAAGGCAGGCCTATAGCAAGACAAGATACACCAGTTAAGTGTAGAAAAGCATGTGAATGCTGCTGTTAATTTACATAAGCTGTATATGTCAGGACTTCTATTTTAATATCTTATCATATGAGCAGATGCTTCTTCATGTGAAGCTTAATGCCTGACACTCAGAAATCCCCCTTTGTCTGTTTTCATGTAAAATATCTTCTTCTCTCTGACTCATATATAATACATTAAAAAAATGTTTTTTTCTGAAAGAATAATATTCACAGAATATCTTTTGTAGCCATGTTAATTCAGAGAATAGCCTTGAGGAAAATTGACAGACTAGCTGCTAATCATTATGGATTCTATATGCCTATTAATTTACTGACCTATACCTAAAGATAACTAAGGAGAACAATACATTTGAAAGTGTTAAGAAAAACATTTAACAAAATGAATTAGAGGTTGACTGCAGGCTCGCTCTCAGTCTTCCCATCTCCCTGATCATTGGGAGAAGGAAGTAAAAAGCAGTCCCTGCAGTCCCAGGGTGGCTCAGTGTGTCAAGGGCAAAGTGCACAGGGAAACAAGCACTCAGTAAGACCTGGGAAAATCCTTGGAGAGTAATTTGTTTATCAAGAGAGAAAGCAAGTACATATACCCATTGACCAGGTATAAGGCCAAGGAAATCATTAACCCAAGCACAGAGCAACACAATGCATCGCTGCATGTTGACCTATAAACTATTTGACCACAAATGAAGAATTACCAAACAAAGTTTGATCAGAAGCTTCACAATGCATATTTCCTTGGGGGTAAATTACAGGCACTTCACAGTAAATTATAGGCAATTCAGAGGAAGGGGGAGGAGGAAGGGGGTGTTGAGCAAGAACTTATGTGGTGGCTTTCAAGTTAGGCCATAAACAATGTACAGTAATCCATGGCATTTTTTTAAGGGGAGAGGAAAGGTATGTTCAGAAAGATAGCCCCCATTCTGGAGAAGACATTCATCATTAGTTCAGAAGGTCAGGGGGACCTTCCCTTCTCGTGACCTAAAAGGAGAGTTGGGAGTCAACTTGCATGAACCTCATGGAAATAATGGCCTGGAATTTCCGGGACAGTGGGCTGCATTCTCCAACAGTTGACAACATGGGCCACAGCTGTACCTAAGAATGATAATTTGGGGTATGAATATGCTTTGTTCACCTCAATGTTTTATTGGAGGTCTCAGACTAAATTGCATGACAAATTTTCAAATTTTTGATAATGTTGGTAAATGCAAATGTCAGGCACTGAAGTTAATTCTGAAAGACAAGATGTATCGTTACATAGGATATTATTCAACAAGGTGATTTCACCTCATGACCATATATTTTTTTTATTTCATTGCTTATAGTTATCCAGGTCTTTATTCTTCAATCCACTTTTCCATTGTTACTAAATACATTGTTAGTGAGTTGAAGACTTCTTATACACATATTTACTTTGTATTTCTGAGCATTATTTTTAAATCCAGACATTATGTAACAATAATATTCCTTGTGTTTAATGCTTTTTGTCAGAAAGCCAAAGGGTATAGGAGTCAGACTGCTCACATTCATTTTTTTCTGCTAAGGTGCACTGAATATGTTGAAGCTTCCACATGTATTGTTAATGAATTAACAAGTTCTAGAGTATAATTTCATTTAAAATAGCACAATAGATATGTAACTATGAAGAATACCTGCAAGAGACATGCAAATTAAAGATAGTATTAACAATATAAATTAACTAACAATAAAAATTAATAGAGTTGACGCTACTAGTATGAATTCTTCTTTTACAAAAAGCTAATAATAAACAGCTAATCAAACATAAAATGAATCATTAAAAAGTTACATAAAACATACTGAACATATGGATATAAAACCATGCAACCACTATTAGTAAAAGCTGTGTATAAGTGAATATTGAGTATGTTACTCTATAGTGAGGGAATTTTTCATATTTTGTTGGTTATTATGCCAGGCCCCTGTCATTTCCTTTTTCCTGACCTGCCACTTCTGTCTTAGAAGGTATAAAGGCAGATTCTTTTCTGATCAAAAAAAGCATTCCATTGCTTTCCTGCTCAGCCATAAGAGTTCCTGGTTCCTCTCACACGTCACTGAGTAAGCAGCAGCCTAGGTTGGCTCCTGCAGAGTTCTGTCCAACCCAGAGAGCATATACCCAGGAAGAAACACCTTCAGGCTAGCCCGGTAGCTGGCTCCCAAACAGGGATTCACTCCTTGGCTTCACACACAAGTGGCAGACCTGCGAAGGTGCCCCAGATGAGTATACACAACTTGGCTCTCTGCAAACCTCATGTTAAGGCATTGTGATTATTTTTTTTCCTTCTTATTATTTTTCTGAGACCCTTCTGCCATGGGCAATCTTCCTCTTTATGAAGATGTTTCCCAAACCCTGTACTCTCTTTTCTCTATACAGTTTTTATATCTCTGGGACATTTTTCTTGGGGCCACACCTTGGATCCTCTTGACCATGGTCACAGTTTTCAGGGGATATACAGGGCAACCTCCCAAAAGGCTAAGAGACCTTGAGGCTGAGGTCCATGAGTTAAGGGAGATGGTCATTGCACTTACCCCAAACAATACATGCTTAATACAGAAAGCAAAGCCTGTCCCTATCCTGACCCACCATAAGCCCTCTGCATTTTGCCCCAAGGCTCCCGTTTTGGCAGACATGTGTCCAGCAGCTACCACTGCTGTTTATCCAGCGGCTTCCACTTCTGCAACTCCTCCCCCCACTGCTATGCCACTTTACAATGGAGCTTTTCCTCTGGAGCAATTCCACACATTCCCAGTAAATGTTGGCCCCAATAGACAGAAACCTCAGGCATGGTACCCGTATTCCTCCACGCATCTTAAAAAACTTTGCCAGGCAATTAAGGAGGATGGAATTCATGCTCCATGGACCAGGTCCATTTTACAAGGCCTTTTCCAGAACCTTAAGATGCCACAAGACTAGAGGAACGTGGATCAAGCTACATTCCCAGGCCCCCTCTTCCTTCAATGGGAGGCTTTTTTTCATGGTGAATGTTTACAGCAATCCCAGAGAAACAGCCAGAATTGGCGCAAGTGGAATTTTGAGGCACTGTTTGGAATGGGTCATTTGGAAACTGGAATCAACAGGCAGAGGCTAAGTTTCAACCTGATTATTTTGATTAGGTATACCTCTGCACATTATAAGAATGAGAGAGGTTAACACCACCCACAGGATCGGCCTCAGCTCCCATTCTCTCCCTTCACCAAGAACCAGGTGAATCCCTGGCTAAATTCATTGCCAGTGTCCAATCAAGTTTGAAAAGAAAGATTTATAATCCTGGTGCCCGTTTTCTCCTCCTGTGTTTCATTGTCTAGGATGGCATGCCTCCAGATTTTCATCAGGCATGCCTCAGTCTTAAAAATGAACACTCAGATACCTGGATTTTAGTGACAAAGAAGCTTAGATCAAGCTCTTATCAGACATCCATTATGACACAGGCCTATGCAGCTACCCTACATAAGTGAAAGGGGGCTTGCTTTTAGTGTGGTTGCCAAGGGCATTGGCATAACTAATGTCCAGAAAATAAACTGAGACCCCACCTCCAGTCATGGAGCCAGAGACCCCAAATGCCTCGTCCTAGATGCTGGGCTAGCCTGAGGGTGTTTCTTCCAGGGCACGTGCTCTCTGGGTTGGACAGAAATCTGCCAGAGCCAAGCTAGGCTGCTGCTTACTCAGCAACGTGGGAGAGGAACTAGGAACTCTCATTGCTGAGTAGGAATGCAATGGAATGCTTTTTTTGATCAGAAAAGAATTTTATACCTTTTAAGAAAAGAATTTTATACCTGCCTTTATACCTTCTAAGATGGAAGTGGCAGGTCAGAAAAAAGGAAATGACTAGGAGAGGGGATGGAGTAGAAAAAGAGCACGAAGGGAGCAATGCTTTCATCTAACCAGTGGGGATTAAACCAATGTCCTGAAGGGCGGGTCTCCAGTTGTTGTGAAGGTTCCAACCAGTAGGGATTAAACCAATACCCTGCAGGCAGGGCAGGTCTCAGACAAAACAATGATTATATAAATAGACCACAGCATTAAGCAATGCAGGGGTCTGGCATAATTAACAAGATTTGACAATTTCTAGAGATAATCTATACGTAAGTAAACTAAATGTAGAACATTTCTTTAAAGTTAAACCAATATTTTTCAAAGCAATTGTGTACAAAAAAGTTTTACATTTTTGTTATTGCTGTTGTTATTTTACAGATGTGAGGGCACTAACAGTTCTTTTGACTAAGGAAAAGTCCACTGGATGTAGAGAAGAAGGTAGAGAGTAAAGGGATAATACAAAGAATAATCATGGAGAAGGAAGGACAATAGAAAAAAAAAAGATGTTTATTCTACCCCAAGTGGAAAGGAAACAAGGAAGGAAAGAAGAAGAACATCAATGAAAGATGTTCTGCTATACAAATATTAATTTTATCAAAAATTTTTGTCTGATTTTCACATCTATCAGTAAGAAGCCTAATAGAGTCTCCTGTTTCCTCTTTTGTGTTATCTCCTTTTTGGTATATTTTTTCTCTTTCTCGTACATTCTAAATTTTTGAATTATTATTATTATTATTATTTGACAACTCTGGAGTATCACAAGTACTATCCTAGGCCTTTTCTACCCTTTTAAAAATTAATGTAGATACAGAGAGAGGGGGGGGCAGAGATACAGAGAAGAAAAGACAGGTGCTGTAGCACTCCTATGTGATTACAGGGCTCTATCCATAGCCAGGTACAGGGAGAACAATTTAAGCTGCTGTGGGTTCCTGGGCACAAGTCTTTAGAAATGCCACCTTGGGTGTATCATAGAGTATGTTGTCTATCCTCCCTTGGGAGGATGGAACATTCTCTACCATTGTTGATCCAGGTTCAGGGAAAGGTCCTATGGGGGCCCACAAAGGGGTCTATTTTGTTGATCCTCATAGAGATGACTGGAAACAATGGAGAGAGGGATTAATTTGAGGTCTAAGCCCATCAAGTCTATTTGCGAGACTCAGGACTCCACAATTAGGGCCCCAGCTGGTGGTATGGCCTGATAGTGACTAAAGAGTCATCCTAAATTATGCCAGTCTATGCCCTTATTCAGCTTTTTCAGTCCTTGCTTTGCAAAGGTTATGTTTGGAGTAAGTGAGAGAACTGTAATAGGAAGTAGGTGAGGAAGGTATCTAAGTCTAAGTGGACACTATTTCATTATGAACTTGATACTGACTCACTAAAGACTATTGTGTATTTTTGCTTTTAGGTATATATTTTGCCCTCATTTATAGATACAAGTGAATATCTGCTCTTATGGGACCTGGTCTCTATCTAGGTTTTGGGACTTTGTTAGGAAGTGAACCTGCTGGAATGGAATTAGAGACTACCATGAAAGGAAAAGTCTCACCAGAGTGATGAGGGTGAAGGATTGGCAATCCATGCCTGATGTCTCTGTACACAGTCTGAGGTGTAGCATTCTGAAATGGTACTTGTTGCATTGATTAGGTTGGAATCAGTGGATGCAATATCATTTGGCCTGACTTGAGAGAAATATGCAGGGAAGTGAGCTCCACCCCAGAGGTTCCAGGATTGGGAGAAACATAGGCTCTATAGATGAAGTGGGAGATTCCTGTTGTCTTAGGGTTTAAGAAGACAGTAGATAGTTATTGCAATAATTACATTGTTTGGCAATTGGGTTAACTTTGAAGAATCCCTTTCTTAGGATTTGCTGTATCATAAACACCCTCACCATATTTCATGTCCTTTGACTTTGTTTGCATATAGATATGCCACCAGTTGCTTTTGTTCTCCCTGGACTAACCTTTTAAAAGAGTCAACATATCAAAGACTCAGCCTATGTCTTAAAAAGACTCAGTCTGTACTTTAAAAAGTTTGAGATATTCAATCAAGTTTGCCCTCTCATATAAATTAAATAGTGATTTCTGTGACTTCAAATTGATAGGAGTGTACATAAACAAGATTCCCACCACCAAAAGACTGTGTCACATCTCTTCCCCACCCCCTGCCCCATGAAGCTGAACATTCACCCTCACTCTCCAACCAGGGTTTTTCCTTGGTGCCCTACACCAAATTCAGTCAATTCCTGCTTTGAATTTCCCTTTCTGTTCTTCTTTCTCAACTTCTGTTGATGAGTGGGATATACACCACAGGTTTCTCAGCTACTCATCTGTTGTTGGGCACCTGGATTGCTTTCAGGTTTTAGCTATTATGAATTGTGCTGCTATGAACATAGGTTGACACAGTTAATATGAGAGGGGAAAAATTGATTGTATGTCTCGAACTTTTTAAAACACAGACTGAATCTTTGATGTTTACTCTCTTAAAAGCCTAGACTATGGAGAACAGAAGCAATTGGTGGCACTGCTATATACAAGATGTTGGCTATTATGCAGCAAACCCTAAAAAAAGGGACTTTTCAAAATTAGCTCAATTACCAAATAATGTGATGATAACTATAACTATCCATTGTCTTCTTGAACCCTAAGACACTAGGAACCTCAGAAATATATATATAGCCTATATTTCTCCTAGTCCTGGAACCTTAGGGTGGGGAGCACTTTCCTGCATGCTTCTCTCAATTCAAATAAAATAATATTGCATCTGCCGATCGCAACCTAATCAACTCAAGTAGTGCCACCCCAGCATGCTTCACTTCAGACTGTGTCCAGAGACTTCAGGTGTGGAATGACAACCCTTCAGCTTCATCACTCGGGTGAGACCTTTCTTTTCATAGTATTCTCCAATTCCATTCCAGGTGTTCTACTCCCCAATAAAGTCCCCAAACATAGATATAGACCAAGTCCCCTGAGATAGAGCATATGTTCACACGTGTCCATAAACCAGGGAAAAATATATATCTGAAAGCAGAAGTACACAAAAGTCTGCAGAGAGTACCCCCACCACCACTTCATCTGCATTATTCTAGCCTTTAGGTCCATGATTGTTGAACAATTTGTTTGGCTTTATATATTAAATCTCTTTTCAGCCACCAGGTTCCGGATACCAGCATGATGCCAACCAGACTTCCCTCGCCTTGATGACCCCAATGTGTCCTGGAGCTCTGCTTCCCCAGAGCCCCTCCCTACTAGGTAAAGAGAGAGGCAGACAGGGAGTATGGATTGACCAGTCAACACCCATGTTCAGCAGGGAAGCAATTACAGAAGCCAGACCTTCCACCTTCTGCAACCCACAATGACTCTGGGTCCATACTCAGATAGAGAATGAGAAAGCTATTAGGGGAAGGGATGGGATATGGAGACTGGGTGGTGGGAATTGTGTGGAGTTGTACCCCTCCTATACTACAGTTTTGTTAATATCTCCTTTCTTAAATAAAAATTTTAAAATAATAATAATAAAAACAGAAACCTATGAAAAAAAAGAAAAACTATTTAATGGGAACAATGAAATCAAGATGGTTCAAAGATCTGAATGACACATGTGACAAACCAAGAACACTGTGTAGTGTTGGAAGACACAATTTTTTCATACATGTAGTCAGGAAAATTTCATAGCATTCTGCTGGGAAATTGTGCAGATACAGTCACATCTGCCATGTTGTCCCCTCAAGTTATTGCCAGTTCCCGTGAGAGTTGGGACATTCTTGGAGTGCCTGTTCTGCCTTGTTGTCCCCTCAGGCTAATGCCAGTTCCCACCAGAGTTAATACTATATTCTGGAAGTGCTGTTCCCAACCAATCCAGTCCCAGCTCGTCATTCCTGGTTTTTGTCCTATAAAGCCTTTCTTCTTCCACCCCTCTCTCTCATTACCCACTTTTCACTTCGGTGATTAGATGCAGGGAAGGTTGCTGCATGAGGCGGCCATTTTGGCTACCTCCACGTGGCCTGGACCACTACACTCTCACTTAACTCTGAGGTGCCAGCGCAAATAAAGAATTGTGTTCCCTCTCTGCTCCAGATCTCCTCTCTCTCTCTCTCCTCTGCATCACAGCATGACAGCATTCCTTCTGTAAAATTAATAAATTCAGTTCACAGTGCAACATCAATTACTACTAGAAATGTATGATTATTATGGTTGATGGAGCACAATTGTGGTTTATGAAAATCATTCCCACTACCGGAGACCAGTGTTAACCAAATAGCTTCATAGTATCCCTAACTTAGAACACATATTTCTTTATATTTGTATTTAGATAGGATAACTGCTGAAAGGAAGTATCAAAGGAGTTTATTACTACAACTCTTCATAAGAATTGGTTAAATGTGTTGCTATTTTGTACTTGGCTGAAACTTGGAAAACTCTGAGTCTACTAGTTCCATCAGAGCTAGTTATGAAAAATATACACCAAATCTTTACAAACTCACCCTTCACAGATTTTTGGGAAAAAAAAACAACAACACTACTTTGACCAAGAATTTTCAGTTGTTTCCTCAAATACAAAAGTCAGACAAATTAATATTTCAAAGTTCTATGCACATACAGGTGACACTCCATATCCATGAGTTTACCAACCAGGGATTCAACTGACCATATCAAAAATAAGTTGTAAAATGTCTTGTGGGTTAGACATATTTTTCACCTTGAGAATTCATGATTATATCTGCACTGAACATGTACATTTTTGTCTTGTCATTTTTCCCTAAACAGTGTAGCAACTATTTACACAGTTTCATACTGTATTAAGTATTAGTGATATAGATTATTTAAATACACAATAATGCACATGCAGGTTATATATAAATATTATACTATTTAAATAAATGACTCAATAATTCTCAAGTTTGAATAAGAGTAGGTAGGAGATATCCTAAAACGACCCCACAAAGATACTGGGGGATAGCTATAGTTTTTAAATTACAAAATATAAATATTCAACACTTATTTAGGCATTCAATATGTATTCAATATGTATCTACTTCTAAAACTCGAAGAGGATTCTCTTAATTTGCAATCATATAGAAACACCAGATTATATTTTGGCAGGACATTTCATCTATGACCCACATAAAACACAGCTGAAATAATTTCATTTGAAGTCATCCTTTTCGACCCTTTTAAAGAATGATTTGACTTTTAATCAGAAATCAGTGTTTCATTTTGAACAGGGAACACTTCTACCAATTCAGCTGTTTCCATACAAATGAACTACTTTCCATATCATAAGGTTAATAATGAAGAGATTTGCATCCCCACTAATACATGGAAAAGTTCATGCAGACAACCGCTCTGATGTAGCTGATTGTAAAATGTGTCCAGTAAGTTTTAAAGTTCTGATTTCTCTTTAGGGATAAAGGAGTAAACTCCCATTGATGATAATTAGTCTACAAGGAATCAACAGTTCTTGAATCTCTCAAGAAATAGTTTGAAAGAGAGTCTATAGGTCAATCTTGACCCTATTGTAAATGGAAAAAAAAAGTATCCTAGTAATTTAAGAAGTGAGCAATGTAGGGGCCTGCTGGTGGTGCACCTGGTTGAGCACATGTTACAATGCTCAAGGACCCAGGTTAAAGCCCCCAGTTCCCACCTGCATTGGGAAAATGCTTTGCAAGTGATGAAGCACTGCTGCAGGTGTCTGTCTCTTTCACTCTCTGTCTCCACTTTCCTCTATACTTCTGGCTGTCTCTATCCAATAAATAAATAAAGACAATAAAAAATAAAGAAGTGAGCAATGTAAATGAAGATAAAATAAGCTACTGTCATAACTAAGGGTGTATGTACACAAATTGTAGACTAGACATGATACCTCCTTTAATAAGTCACAAACAAGCAGAAGCATTTCTCTAAGATTCAGGTTTCTTTTTCTTTTCTTTTTTATGTTGAATTTTGAGAGTTCTTTATATATCTTGGGTATTAACCCTTTGATGTAGGAATATTTGTTCTCATTCATTGATAAACATTTTAATTTTCATAATGGTTTCACTGTGGTAGAGGAATACAGCAAAAATCAAGTGAAACAATGCCACAGTGACCTTGGGTCCATACTCCCAGAGGGATAAAGAATAGGAAAGCTATCAGGGGATGGGATGGGATACAGTGTTCTGGTGGTGGGAATTGTGTGAAGTTGCACTCCTCTTATTCTATGGTTCAGTCAATGTTTCCTTTTTTATAAATAAAAAATTAAATAATAAAAAAATTAAGTGAAACAAAAGAAGGGATTACTAGCCACATTCTTCAAGTCTTTAATTTACTGCCACTCCCAAAATAAAAGGCCTAAAAATAAGGGGTACTGAATAAATAGTTTATATTGGGCAGCCATCAGAGGACAATCTCACTCATGGGCAGAAGTTGAGAAACAAAAATACATTGACAGAAGTTGAGAAATAAGAATAGAAAGGGGGAAATGTTTTAGTATATTGCACTGAAGCAAAGGACTCTGGGGAAGGAGAGCAGGGGGAATATAGGATATGGGTGAAAATGTCTTGCAGAAAACTGAGAAATTCTACCCATGAATCAACAGTATTTCTATAAACCATTAATCATACTTTTTAAAAGCAAAGTCCATTAGTCTCCCATATTAAAAAAAAGAAATAAACAAATATAATTGGGCAAAAATATAGATAGAGATGAAATGGATATATAGAGATAGAGAGAGGTTTATGATCAGCCCATATCTATAACCTTGGAAGAACTAGAGCAGTTTGCACTGGAGGGGGGAGGGGGCACAGGATTCTGCTGATGAGAATGGTGCAGAATTAGAACCCTATTATCTCAGATTTTTCTAAATCACTAATAATAAATTTAAAAAGCCAATTGATCAAGAAAGGCAAATGTAAATCATGTGTTTAAGAATAATGTAGGATTGGTAATGCCAGATTTTAGTGATAAAATAGAAGCTTAGATGTCACAATGGGTAGTACTTCAATATAATAAATAATGTGCATATGTGTCTGCATCTCAATCTAAAATAACCAAAAAAGATGTGTGTGTATAGACCCCTTTGTAGGCCCCCATAGGATTTTGCCCTCAACATGGGTCAACAAGAGTAAAGAATGTTCCATCCTCCGAAGGGAGGCTGGACAACATACTCTATGTTCCAACTGAGGAAGATGGGTCCTGATATTGGGACAACTTGGAACGTTTCTACTCATGACCACAGAATGTGAGCTCAGATCTACAGGGATGCAGAGGCCACATAGTCTAAGTTGAATATGGGCCCTAGATCACATCTAATTGATGGGGTTCACAGTCAACAGTATTTATACACCTTTCCCATATTCGGGACCTACTCTCTTCCCTGATCCAGCTTTCTGATCCAGCCATGACACCATTTCCCCAGACAATAACTTGGATTCACCTGCATATCAGATGTCAGGCTTAGGAAAAAACAAACAACAACAACAACAAAAAAACTAGTATAGTCATGGGCTCTTTGGAATATAACTAAAATTGACCTATTAAGTATCTACAAAACAGAGACCTCCCCCACAACTCTTCATATGAACCATTCCAGCCTTAAGGTTCATGATTAGTCAACAATTTGTTTGGCTTTGTATGTTAACTCTCTTTTCAGCCACCCGGTTCCAAATGCTACCATGATGCCATCCGGACTTTCCAGTGCAGAAGGCCCCACCAGTGTGTCCTGGAGCCCTGCTTCCCCAGAACCCTGCCTCACTAGGGAAAGATAGAGACAGGCTGGGAGTATGGATCTACCTGTCAATGCCCATGTTCAGCAGGGAAGCAATTATAGAAGCCAGACCTTCCACCTTCTGCACCCTATAATGGCTCTGGGTCCATACTCCCAGAGGGATAAAGAATAGGAAAGCTAACAGGGGAGGGGATGTGATACAGAGTTCTGGTGGTGGGAATTGTGTGGAGCTGTATTCCACTTATACTATGGTTTTTGTCAGTGTTTCCTTTTTATAAATAAAAAATTTTAAAATAAGATGTGTGTGTAAGCTATTTGAAATAGAGGCATTAACCTGTAACTTTCCCTTTTTCCTATATTAGTTAACATTTGGGTTCAATCATTGGCAAATTAGTCCAGACCTGACTAATACACATAAATTATTTCCCATTTTCCCCAAGAGTTTGTCTTCTCAACTCAGACATCTATAACACAGGGCTTATATGAACAGGTGATGTTGAAAGGGGATCAGTGGCTGATATTTCTGTCAGCCCATGATGAGAATACCTCAGCTTTTTTAAAACTCTTCTTTATGTAATTATTATATTAAAATATTTTATTTATTCATTATTGGATAGAGACCGAGAAATTGAGAGGTGGATATAAAGAGGGGAAGGCAGAGAGAGTAACCTTTAGCCCTGCTCCACCACCCCTGAAGCTCTCCTCCTGAAAATGGAGGCACTTAATCATGTGTTTCACTGCCTGCCCCTCCCACTCCCTGTTTTTCTTTTTCTTTTTTTTTTTTTTTTAAGAATATGAACCAGAACGATTGTATAACTTAAATCTAAAGTAGTGAGACATCTGCTCATTTTCTGTTCTCTCACGCAATCATGACAGCGATTAGACTTCTCCAAACTAGTTTTCTCTCTTGACAGGTCTGCCTATGTAAATCACAAGTGCTTTATTTCACTCCATTACAGCAAATTGACCAACTACATCAATTTCCCATATAAGCCAGTGCTACAGCATCTCTACATTAAGCTTGGGTATCCACTCTTTAATTTGAATGTGCACTTTCATATGTTTCCTAGAGTGCTGTGGCCAGCCCTCTGCACTCCTCATCAAATTGATAGCCACAGTGAAAAGTTAACTATCATATCTATATAATCTACATCTATAACATTATACATATGACACAAGATTGAGCTACTGTGTTTCTAGTTCTTGCAATCTGAAGTCCAATTAAGGAGAAAAACACTATCAATTCCTGGGAGTCGGGTGGTAGCTCAGCAGGTAAAGTGCAGGTGACACCAAGCACAAGGACTGGAGTAAGGATCCTGGCTTGAGACCCTGGCTCCCTACCTGCAGGGAAGTTGCTTCACAGGTGGTGAAGCATGTCTGCAGGTGTCTGTCTTTCTCACCCCCTCTATGTCTTCCCCTCCTCTTTCCATTTCTCTCTGTCTTATCCAATAACTATGACATCAATAACTACAACAATAAAAAAGGGCAACAAAAGGGAATAAATAATTAAATATTTAAAAAAAAGAAAAACACTATCAATTCTGAAAATAATCCCAACCCATCTGAGTGTTCCTCTAGTTTATTCACCAGAGTTTCCATCTTGCTACTCCCACTTCAGTTTTTTAAGGAACACTAAAATAGAGATGGCAAGTTAAGAGAAATAATATCCTAAAGCTAAATGGTGGTGAACATTTGGGCCAATCCAGTCATGTTACTGAATAAAGTCATTTCTTTAACCCTGCCTTACTTCCTCAATAGAAGAGAAATCGGTATCTGCTATTAGACATTATGAAAAATGAATAATAAAAAGCAAAGTACTCTATTATTTAATAATGAGGTCATGCCAGTCTCATGGAAGTTAAAAATTTGTGCACTTTATTGGCACCTAAACCAAACCAAATTAGAAAAGTGCAAATTGAAAGGCATGAAGGTTATAGCTTTGCCACACAATGCATGTGTGGGCCATTGTGAAGTATTTGCAGGAAGGCCACAGAATAAACTTCTATTAAAGTCATGAACATTCACTTTGTGTCAGTGTCCCTAAAACACTGTATTTCTTATAAGCACGCTAAAAAGAATCATAGAAATGTGGTGTGTTTTAGCTACTTACTGTCCTGAACCCAGGTTATGGAGAAATAAACTGAGGAAAAGAGAAACTGAATAACTTCCTAGCATCACACATTGAGTAGTAGAGTAGAATTTCAGATGTGGTCATAATGAACCCAGAGTACATGCCAAGTACTGATTTTGTATAAATGATATTCTGTGCTGGTTTTCCAAAGAAAACAACTCAGGTCCTAGACTATTTTTATAATCAGGTACTCTCCCTCTCCCTCTCCCTCTCCCTCTCCCTCTCCCTCTCCCTCTCCCTCTCCCTCTCCCTCTCCCTCTCCCTCTCCCTCTCCCTCTCCCCCTCCCCCTCCCCCTCTCCCTCTCCCTCTCCCTCTCCCCCTCCCCACTCTCTCTCCCTCTCTCATCTCCCTCTTCCTCTTTTTCTCTCTTTCCCTCTCCCTCTTTTTCTCCTTCTCCCTCCCTCTACAGCCATTGAATTATATCTTCAATTGTTTTTCACTGAGATTCATCACTGTATTTCTTCATCTAGAAAAATCTCTTTTCATTTTACAACTCAAAACTGGTCCTCAGACATTTCAGCAGAGGAAAAATCATGAGCTTTCTTTCTTTCTTTCTTTCTTTCTTTCTTTCTTTCTTTCTTTCTTTCTTTCTTCCTTCCTTCCTTCCTTCATTTCTATTTTTTTAATTTATAAAAAGGAAACACTGACAAAATCGTAGGATAAGAGGGGTACAACTCGACACAATTCCCACCACCAGATCTCCATATCCTCTCCACTCCCCTGATAGCTTTCCTATTCTTTAACCCTCTGGGAGTATGGAACCAATGTCATTATGAGGTGTAGAAGATGGAAGGTCTGGCTTCTGTAATTGCTTCCCTACAGAACATTGGAGTTAACAGATGGATCCCTTCTCCCTCTCCCTTACTCTCTTTCTTTCTTTCAGTGGAGGCATTACTAAGTCTTTACCACCTCAGGCTGACTTTTTCAGATAGAAAGACAGAGGGAGATGAGAGGCAGAGAGAGATACCATAGTGTCTCTTGCTTCATTGTGATGAGGGGTCAAGCTTGAACTTTAGTCATGACAGTGCAGAGTAATTACACTATCCAAATGAATTATTTTACCAACTTTGCATATTTTCTTTACTGTATTTTCTAAAGGTCAGGAAAGTCATCTAATGTGATTTTATATTTTATAGATGTATAAGGAGCTATTTTTTTCTATTTTATAAAATTATAGTTGAAGATATACACTTGATTTTTAGACAGTTAATGCCATAATTTTTTGACAATATGATTCAAATGTAGTGCTAGTAGAGTTTATAATTTGTTATATATTTTCAAGAGTTTTTGCCATTCTCACAGTTTTTGATATGCATGAATTAGTTTGAAGATCAAAGTGTCATTATGATATTTCAGAAATTCATGCAAAAGTTTTTTTGAGCATTAACTACTAAATCTGAGAACACCCTCTCAAGATTTACTTAATTGGTCGAATTATGTTTGTTTTATATAAAAAGCAAAGGTTCATTAGTAAGACTGTGTGCCCAAGCTCACAAAGCCAAGATGAGAATTTTAATTCACACATGGGTGTATCTGGCATCGTATTCTATCTTCTTAAAGATTATGTCAGAAAATCTGGACGGGGTAACTTGAAAATTCACTAATCTTGAAATCAAAATGACATGCATTACTCCTTTTAATCACAGGTAAGGCTTTGAAAATTCTATTATCTAAAATTCAGGTAAGTTTATGGCATTAGAGGACAAGTACTTATTGATTTCATGAGTTTGGAAGTTTCAACACAATAGCAATCAATTACCACAGATAAAACCAGATTTATTTCTCTATACCTGATACATGCTGAAAAGAAGGAGGAAACTCATGATCCTCCTACAGCTCAAAAATATCTGAGGATTGGTTTTGCATAGAAAAATGTGAAGGTATATTTTCCTAGATGAAGAAATATAGTAATGAATCTCAGCAAAAACAACTGAACATGCAGTTCTTTGACAGGATGATGTCTTGGTGTACCTGTATGAGCACACTAAGGTGGCCATATACAGCTCAGCTAGATAATTAGGGAGGAGTTCTTTATAAAGTGAAAGTGATGTTTGTTATTTAAGATGACCAAGCATCAAGAATATGCATAAAACAAATTTTATTGGAGTCTTCTTCATCATTCTTTTCTAAGGTAATTTAATATGTGTCTGTTTATAATTAGTACTCAGTCCACCTACTAGGAGGTAAGGTGAAAAGATGCATATATCCCTAAATAGATATGAGCTCCCTTTCATGTGGAATATGTGTGTATACTTCTGTTTTCTTTTTATTTATGCATTTATTTATTTATTTTCCCTTTTGTTGCCCTTATTGTCTTTTTATTGTTGCAGTAGTTGTTGTTGATGTCGTTGTTGGATAGGACAGAGGGAAATGGAGAGAGGAGGAGAAGATAGAGACAGGAGAGAAAGATAGACACCTGCAGACCTGCTTCACTACCTGTGAAGCAATTTCCCTGCAAGTGGGGAGCCAGGGGCTCGAACCAAGATCCTTATGCTGGTCCTTGTGCTTTGTGTCATGTGTGCTTAACCCGTTACACTACTGCCCACTCCGGTATACTTCTGTTTTCTTTTGTATCACCTTAACACACACACTCTATAGATGATAGTGAAATTTCACTAAAAAATTAAATTCTAGGTGCAAGAGGAATACTATGTAGGGAAACAGCATAAAGCAGCAAAGAAAATTTTCAGGGTCTATTCCATCCAGTTACTTTGTAAACATGTTGTATGAAAAGAGTTAAAACATATCTGAATATATCAGTTTTCACATCAGCCCCAGAGAGCTCCCACTGATGCTAGTCCTGTTGTTTGGATGAACTCCCACAATTATTTAGGGGCTTTGAAAGACTTACTATCAGCATTTTAAATGGCACATTCTTAACAAAGATATCCCTATGCATTTAACAGTTGTACCTCTTGCTTTTCAGATGGCACTAGCATTTCTCACTCGTCCAGACAAACAACCTGCCTTTAAGTTTTTACTTAATTTTTTAAAATTTGTATTAGAGGATTAATGGTTTACAGTATATACAGTTGTTGGCATATACATAAAACTTCTCAGTTTTCTACAAAACACTCTTACCCTCAGCCTAGATGATGCACTAAGACCTGAAAGCTCTTCCCATGCCCTCTCAGAACCTTAATTTTGGTGCAATATGCCAAACAGAGTCCAAGCTTTACTTTGTCTTTCCCCTTTCTGTTCTTATTTCTCAACTTCTGTCTATAAGTGAGATCATCCCGTATTTATACTTCTCTTTCTGGCATATATCACTTTACACGATTCTTCAAGATGTATTCAAGATGAAGTGAAGAAGGTGAATGCATCATTTTATTAGAATAGTATTCTAAGATCACAACTTTCTTTCTTTATTTATTTTCTCTTTTGTTGTCCTTATTTTTTAAATTGCTGTTGTGGTTATTATAATTGTTGTTATTGATGTCATTGTTGTTAGATAGGACAGAGAGAAATGGAGAGAGGAGGGGAAGACAGAGAGGGAGAAAAAAATAGACACCTGCAGACCTTCTTCACCACCTACGAAGCGACTCCCCTGCAGTTAACGAGCCGGGTGCTCAAACTGGATCCTTATGCCTGTCCTTGTGCTTTGCGCCAAGTGGGCATAACCTGCTGTGCTACCGCCGACTTGCAGACCACAACTTTCTTAACAACTCATCTGTTATTGGACACTTGGGTTGTTTCCAAGTTTGGGGTATTACAAATAGTGCTTTTTTGAACCTACGTATATACAGATCTTTTTGGATGGGTGTGTTTGGCTCCTTAGAATATATCCCAAGGAGAAGAATTACAGGATCACAGTGTAGATCCCTTATAGCTTTCTGAGAGTTTTCCAAACTGATCCCCACCAAGGATGGGCCAATTTCCATTCCCATCAGCAGTGCAGGAGGTTTTTTTTGCCCTGCAGCCTCTCCAGCATTTGTTGTTGCTATCCATTCTGATTTATGTTAGTCTCACAGGTGGTATATCATTGTTGTCTCTATTTGCATTTCTTTGACCACTACTTGGAGTATTTTTTCATACGACTATTGGCCTTTTGTATCGCTTCTTTGATGAGTAGTCTGTTCATATCTTCTCCATACTTTTGGATGGGGTCATTTGTCTTTCGGTTGCTGAGTTCGGTGAGTTCTTTATATATTTTGATTATTAGCCTCTTGTCTGATGTATGGCATGTAAAAATCTTCTCCCATTCTATGAGGTGTCTTTTTGTTTGTGTGATGGTTTCTTTTGCTGTACAAAAGATTTTCAATTTGATGTAGTCCCATTGGCTTATTTTTGTCTTTGTTTTCTTTGCAGTTGGACTTGTGTCTTTGAAGATGTTTATAAAACTCAGATGGAAAAGAGTTCTTCCAGTATTTTCTTCTAAGTATTCTGATAGTTTATGGCCTCATATCCAAGTACTTGATAACTTTGGAGTTTACTTTTGTGTATGCAATAATTCATTTTTGTTCTTCTGCACATTTTCAACCCAATTTTCCCAACACAATTTGTTGAATAGGTTCTCTTTTCTTCATTTAATAATTTGTGGCACTTTGTCAAAAATTAGATGGAACCCAATGATACAAGTCTTAGTGTGCTTTAAAGGGCATACTGGGTAACTCATTTCCTAGAATCTATTTCAAAATGATCTATACTGATAGAAATGTTTTAGTTAAATTTTATTTATTTTTTCCATTTATTGGATAGGACAGGGAGAAATTGAAAGAGGAAGGGGAGAAAGAGAGGGTGAGAGACAGAATGACACCAGCAGACCTTCTTCACCACTTGTGAAGCATTACCCCTTAGGTGAGGAACAGGGGCTTGAACCCAGGTCCTTGTACATTATACCATGTGCACTCAACTAGGTGAAATGTTTTATTTAATATGTAGACAGACTTTTTCATTGCTAGCTAAGCCTGAAAAAAATAGTGCAAGTCTAATAGAAAATAGTACATGCAAATTAACTTTGAGAAGTCAGGCACTGGAGTACCTGATTAAGTGCAGACATTACCAAGTGCAAGGACCTGGCTTCAAGACCCAGTTCCCTACCTGCAGATGGGAAGCGTCATGAGGTGGTGAAACAGTACTACAATTGTCTTTCATTTTCTTCCTGTTTATCTCCCCTCACAATTTCTTATGTCTCTATCCAATATAAATTTAAAATATTTAGAAATTTGAAAATTATATTGGAGTGACTGCAGAGTCACAATTGGTCATGCTTAAGGACCCAAGTGTGAGTCCCTAGCCACCATATGGGAGCAACACACAGAGGAGAAACTTCACAATGAAACAGTGTTGTTATATCTCTCCTCTTTGTAAATCATTGTCTCTTCTTCTCGACCTGTCTAATAAGCAAAAGAAAGAAAATACCTATAGAAATGATGGAATCACATAAACATGATAAAAACTGATGGTCTTGACATTTATAAGTAACAATTGTTAAAAAAATATATAAATGAACATTTAAAACTTGCTCCCTACCAATGACATTATCTACCTTGCATCCCCTAAAGCTGCAAGCTAATTGAGCCATCTGAAGCCTAGGTTTAGAGAGCTTAGAATCCACAGAAACCAAGGAAATGATAATAGGCAAGGAGGTAGAGTTGGTCAGAGTTGATAGTACAGATTTATCTAGTTGCACATGTTGTGACTCAGAGCTGATGTTACTCTCTCTGTCTAGCTAAATTATGATGATCATGATGATAGGTATGAGTATATAGTTACTTTGATGATTGTGTCAAGTGGCACTTATATACTTAGCAGGTGTGTGTGTGTGTGTGTGTGTGTGTGTGTGTGTGTGTGTGTGTGTGTAAATACAGGTTGCTGTCCAATGCTGACAATTGCTCTAAAGATATAACTCCCAGGGTCTGTGTTGCAAGACTCTCTTTTCCCTAAACTTGAATATTTGCTTTGTAGCAGGTATTAATAGCAGTGTGATATACTGAACTGAATATGTTAGTGTGTTTTACCAGAGATAGTTAGGAACTTCTTAATTCAGAATCCTTTATTTGCATTTCAACTCCAGCTGGTACTATAAACAAGACTATGTAAATAGTGTCACTATGTTGTTTTCAACCTCTTTTCCTATAATCCAAGGAACATTAGCTCAACAACTAAAAAAAAAAATACTGTTTTATTTCTAAAAGAAATATAAGGTAGAGATGGAATTCAAGAATAATTCACAATATATACCTTACATCTATTTTTTTAGTTTCCTTTTAATTAGTGATTTAATATTGACTTACAAAATTGTAGAACTATAGGGGTATACTTCCACACTGTTCCCATCACCAGAGTTCTGTATCCCTGCTCCTTCCATTGGAAACTGCAATAGTTCTCTCAAGGTCATAGATATAGGTTGACTATTATTTTTATGACTATCTTTATTTATACACATTTTCCTGTTGTCATACATATTACTACTGCCAAATGTCTTTCTTTTTTCCTCATCTCTCTCTGGGTCCTGATAGAACTGGAATTCAGAGTCCTCTGGTCATCTTTCCCTAACATTTATCCCCCTCAGGGGGTAAGGAAAAATAATTTATGGGGTGCAGAAGGTGGGAGCTCTTCTGTAATTGCTTCTTCACTAGACATGGGCATTGGCAGGTCAGTTCAAACACCTAGTCTTTTGGTGCAAAATTTATGTTAACTAGTAATAATTTTCTTTCTTTTAAAAATATTTTATTTATTTGTTTGTTTGTTTGTTAATGAGAAAGATAGGAAGAAAAAAAGAATCAGACATCACTCTGGTACATGTGCTGCCAGGGATCAAACTTGTGACTTCCTGCTTGCAAATCTACACTTTATCCACTGTGCCATCTCCCAGAGCACATAATTTTCTAACTAGATACATTGGTTAACTGAAGTGAGAAAAATGCAGGTGTTCGGAGAATTAGTAAAATGACCCCTGGAGAAATCAGCTGAGAAGAGTGTTGACCATGCACTGGTAATGAGAAATATAATAGAAATTTAGAGGTGCTAGTTTAATAAGGTTCATCTACTTTCTGACTGCCAGATTGGCAGATGGGAGATAGTATCGTTTATTTACATTCATTTAGGTTATTTGTCAAAAAATGAAAAAACAGAAAAGCTCTGGAGTGATGTAACTCTTTACTCTTTTTCTATTTCACAGATATAATGTAATGTGTTTGCATATCCAAAGTAATGTACATTTCTAGAAAGCATTTTAAGTAGTTCCTTCCAAACATTCATTTGTATGAATGAATAAATTTCTCATAGACTTTTATACCTTAGTTAATGGAATATTCTCTGATTTCACTTTATTTCTCAATAGCTGTTTCAATTGCAACCTGAGAATTCTTGCTCAACTTAAAACGTTTCTTATACACTATGCATTCTATATTATGGGATTCTGGTCAAGAGCCCATATTCATTTCTGCTCTTCTGAACCAACCATATTCTCTCTACCTGATTTGATACTGTTTTACACTGCTTGTGAAATGTATCTTCTGACTAAATAACAAGCCATGACAGGAAAGATAATTAGGTAAGTTAAGGTTTCAATATATGTACTAAACATTTATTTTTTAAAAAAATTAAGGAAAAAGTGTCTATTAATAAAGCTACTTTACAAAATATATAGGTATAGGGAGTCGAGGTAGTGCAGTGGGTTAAGCACACGTGGCACAAACCGCAAGCACTGGCAGAAGGATCCCGGTTCGAGCCTCTGGCTCCCCACCTGCAGGGGAATTGCTTCACAAGCAGTGAAGCAGGTCTGCAGGTATCTATCTTTCTCTCCCCCTCTTTGTCTTCCCCTCCTCTCTCCATTTCTCTTTGTCCTATCCAACAACAACAACAATAACTACAAGAATAAAACAAAGTCAACAAAAGGGAATAAATAAATAAATATAAAAGGGAAAAAGAACAAAATATATAGGTATAAAATATAAATTAAAAGGTTTTATAATTATCAAAAAAATTATTAATATAGCTCAATTCCTATTTATTTCAATTAATTTCTCATTAGAATAATTTATGATAATCCACCAGAGGTTATTATATTTATATCTGCTTTTAGTCTATCATATTTGATCTAAACAATTTCATTAAAATGGAGTCAATGAAATAGCTTCCTTGGATAGTGAGGATAGTGAGCAGCTTTGGCATGTGTCTGACCCAAGATCTGATAAAAATGGGAACATGTGTTTTGTTAGAATAAGCAAGAGTGTTATGATCACAATACCAGATTGACTGACTTTCAGCTCTCCCACCTTCCCAAATAGGTCTGGATGATAAAATAAGTCTAAATTTCAACTGGGAACAGTTTATTGGGGGCTTTTGATGACCACACACTAATATTAATGCATCTTTGAAGTGTGGTGAAGAGTGATTGTAAAGTCACTCAAAATTATTATTGTTGAAGGATGAGAAATATGCTTGTCAGGTACACCAATTTCAAGTATTTCTGGTTATATTCACTATACCTACAATTGAACTGTTGCTGATCAAGATAAAGTATCTTTCTGTCTAAATATTTTCTTAAATCCTGTGAAAGAACATTGGCATTTACCAAAAACAATCTTCAGATGAGTACTACTTACAAGATCCTTGACTGTTATCATCTGCAATACTTACGGGACTCTGGAGGTTTTTTTTTTTTTTTCTTCTTCTCAAGTTATTCAGGATATGTGGATGTGAAGGGATGATTTGGAAGTAATAGATCTTAATTTTTTATTAATATTTATAATCTTTGAACTTTTTTTTCTATGAACATTTTTTTAGATTTGTTGGTCAGAAAACAAAGAGCATTCATTCTTGGCATTCATCATCATTTCTGCTTAGTTCGGTTTCTTTATTTCCCTAATCCACTCTGGGGGGTGCACTATTTCTCACTAATCAATCACCTGTCTCTGTATTCTTGGGTAGCCATCAGTAAAGAAATGAGACAGAGGGATATGTCTGAGAAGCAGAAGGATGAGAGCAGGACGTCCAGTGGTGTGAACATGAAGTAACAGTTTCCTCATGTTGCTCTCCTGACCAGCTAGTTAAAGTAACAAAAGTCACCAGAACACTCACCCAGTTACAAGTAGGATTTATTCAGAAACTCACTTAATATGCAGACATCCTATTTAAATGAAGTCTGGAGTGGAAACTGCAACACCCAAGTGATGGGACACAGACAGTCAAATCCTTCTAACAGGAAGTAATGCTACTTCCTATCTCGGCTAAAGAAAGACAGTTACTCCTCTTTGTCAAATTGGCCACTTGGAAAACTACATAATGGACTGCTAGCTTTGATTTTGGGTAAGTGAGTGAATGTCTAGTTATAGCATTGCATTTTCCAAAATACTTTTTTCCCCTTTAATGATAAGTCCATGTTGTAGTTGAAATAACTGGTTTAGATCAATAACACCCCAGCAGAAATTCTGTATCTACCACTCTGCCAGCTGTACTGATGAGCTTTCTAAGTGCTTTTGCAAAGCTTTGCTACAGTTGCATTTTTTTTGTGAACAGGGTGAAGGGCAAAAATAATTCAGTAAAAGATTTTCTCCCCTGTCCTTTGAATCATGGTTTTTGATCTATCAGAGCATGTTGATTTGAGATTGAGGTAAGTTCCACTTCTCTACTGCAACCATTAACTTTTGTAGACCTCTCTCTCCATGACAATTCTTCTGTATTATCTATTCTGTTATTTTTCCAATTTCACTTTTCCCATTTAATTTGTCAAACAAACATATTTAGACTTTTTTTTTTCTTTTTCCTCCTCCAGGGTTATTGCTGGGCTCGGTGCCTGCACCATGAATCCACCGCTCCTGGAAGCCATTTTTCCCCCTTTTGTTGCCCTTGTTGTAGCTTTGTTGTGGTTATTATTATTGCCCTTGTTGTTGCAATTCGTTGTTGGATAGGACAGAGAGAAATGGAGAGAGGAGGGGGAGACAGAGAAGGGGAGAGAAAGATAGACATCTGCAGACAAGCTTCACCGCCTGTGAAGCGACTCCCCTGCAGGTGGGGAGCCGGTGGCTCCAACAGGGATCCTTACGCCGGTCCCTGCGCTTTGTGCCACATGCGCTTAACCCACTGCGCCACCGCCAGACCCCCCAATATTTAGACTTTTTAATATTCACTTTTTCTCAGAGCAAATCCAGAGAAACATTAGGCAGGAAGATTAAGTGTTGGTTCATGAAAGTAATTAGTATATGGCTGATGTCAGCCTGATGAGCATATCTACATGGAATTGTGGGTGTATGGGAAGTTATTTAAGGAGTATTTGGTGGAAATTTCTTTCTGTTCCTGCTGCTTTTGTCTGTTTGCCTTTTCCTTGGGACATGGTATTCAGCTTCCCTTGAATCTGAACACAGCCCAGTGTCTTGGCTCCCTACAATCATGACTCGCTGATCGTTGGCCTTTTACCTATCTTGATGCCATATATTCTCTGTACCTAAATAACCCACAAGGTAATAAATCTCATTTTTATTTAAACCCCAACCAAAGCCCATGGAAGTTTTTTTTTTTTATTGCAGATAAGATTATTGATATAGTGTGTGTGTGTGTGTGTGTGTGCCTTAAACCTGTGCAAGAGATCCCCATTTACTCAGTAAAAATTATGTAGCAACTAATAATGGCTGCTATTTCTACAAATATTGCCAGAAATCAAAAGGTTTTATTGACTGAAAATCAATGAAGTTGACAGCCATACTTGCCAATATGGACTGTGAAGTTCCAAAAAGAGGAAGTAGGGGTCTGGTTTTAGAGCTGTCCACGGTGCTGTAACATTTATCCATACTTAGGAGTCTTTCTAGGAAATTTATGTGAATTGATCATAGTGAAAGTGGGTATGTATAGTTTAGGATCATACACTTAGAGTAAAAAGACTATTTGAGGGTATTGGGTGGTGGCACATCTGGTTGAGTGCACATGTTACAATATGGAAGGATCTGGGTTTGAGTCCCTGGTCCCTATCTGCAGAGGAGAAAGCTTTACAAGTGGTGAAGCAGGGCTGCAAGTGTGTCTCTTTTTCTCTTCCTCTTTATTCACCCCTTACCTCTTAATTTCTGTCTTCTCTATGCAGTAAATAAAGATAATATTTTTTAAAAAGACTTTGAAAAACATTGTTAGGGACATTTTTATTTATTGTAATAATAAGAAGAAAGTAACTATAATTTAGGGTAAGTTCCATTGTTGATAGTGCATTGCTCAGTTTTATCCAGTTAAGGATCTGGGGACCTTCCAGCAAAAACTGTAATAAAAAAGTATTTGTAAGGCTCTGTTTTGATCCCAGCCAAAGTCAATATTGTGTCTGCTCCCACAGAGAGCTGGTTGTCACATTGTCTGAATTGCAAGCCTCAGCCAGATACTCTTTTTTTTTTTTTTTGGTAGGGGGTGTTGTTTCATCCCCGGCAATCAATCTTTCTTGGTTTTGACAGGAAAGAAGGAACAAGTTGCACAAAGCTTTGATTATTTGGTTATATAGCGCATTGAAAAACTTGAAGAATCCTAAGTTTTGTTAGTTATCAAAATTATTGGAATGATGACGATGTTCTTATGATACTTCATAATTTAGATATGCTTTTATCTGCAAATTAAATGACTTCTCAGCCTATGCTATGAAGTGTCTAGAGAAAGCATTGTTATTCCTTCATTACACAGAATAGAATTGAGTAGAAGGAAATCTGAATAAATTTTTCAGAAACACTATGCAGTTAATATTGGAGTCAGAACTAAACTTATTCTCCATCAACTGATCACTTTTCACTTATTTTTATTAATTTTTAATTACCTTCATTTATTGGATAGAGACATCTAAGAATTGTGAGGAAGAGACAGATACAGAGGGAGAGAGACAGAGAGACATCTTCAGCTCTGCTTCACCATTTGTAAAGTTTCCCCTTTGTAGGTAGGGACTGAGGTCTTGATCCTGGGTCCATGTGCATTGTAACATGTGCACTCAACCAGGTGTTCCACCACCTGGCCCCTCTTCTCTTTTTCTTTTCTCCCTTAAAAAAAAAATTATAAACTGGAAATATTGACAAGACCATAGGATAAGAGGGGCACTACTCTACACAATTCCCACCACCAGAACTCCATATCCCACCCCCTCCCCTGATAGCTTTCCTATTCCTTATCCTTCTGAGAGTATGTACCCAGGGCCATTATGGGGTGCAGAAGGTGGAAGGTCTGGATTCTGTAATTGCTTTTTTTTTCCAGATTTCCCCTCAGATCTTTAGAATGATTTATATTGCTTCGTTTAGAGTTAAAGGTAAATCTTGGAGATGTGTGTTTCCAAAGTAAAACTTGAGGAAAAATAACCTCTGGACCACGGTGAACATATGACAATATTGAAAGTAGGGATGATTTTAAAGTAGACTTCAGGCAATGGAGTTTTATTCCGGGACCTGTGAATGAGAAGTACTGGAGAGGCTTGCAGAATTCTGCTACAACCCAGCATGCATTTACTGACTCCAATATGTCCTCCTGGCTTCAGAACCATTAATATGCTGTTCTGGATAATAACACATTCTAAAAGTAGGCTGCTCAACCCATATGCAAGCACATCTGTGGAGAAGCCTCTTTACAGCTGCCTTCTGTTTCTTATTGACAAGTCTTTTGTTATATCAAAGACAAGGAGTCATCACCCTGACCATCTGATCCAAGCTGGGTGTCTTATCTGCCATCATTATTATGCCTAGGCAATTGAGACCCATTACTATTGAGCCAGCAGGGATAGAGACTATAGGCTTGTTTTGACACTACTCGTGCAGGAACCAAAACAGTTGAGTGGTATTTTGGTCTGTAATGTCTCTTCCTAGGTCCTGGATTAAATCAAAGGTGACTGGAATTATCTCAAAATAGGACAGCAGTGCAGACATTAATAAAACTCAAATTCTCCTGGGTATTTTCACTTTCCACAGAAGTTTATTACAAACTTGATAGGATCTAATGATAGGAGAAATTATCAACTAGCTTGTTATATTTTTCTATTGGTAAATTAAACTTATAGAAACATGAAATTTGGGTTGCTATTTGTGGAATCATTAAAAGCCCTTTTGTTGCTTATAAAGGAATCATCAATCTGTGATAAAATGCCTTTATCTAGACTTGCTCTTCAGCTAAACCTTAATATAGTATAGAATCTTGAGTTGATAGTGTATCATTTTTAAAGATATTATGACAATCTTTTATGGATATTAACCAAATTAACTCAACTTTGAGAAATCACTAATAAAATGCCAACACGTGGTCATTTGAAAGTTTTGTGTGTCTTTTCAACACTTATTGGTGAGTACTTTGACTATGATTGTAGATCTTATGATATATTACTCTACTAAGACTGCTATAATAAAACATAACAGTGGGTGGCTGGAAGCAACTGAGATTTATTATCAAATAATTCTGGGGGTCCAGCCTGAAATTGCAGCATTATAAGGAGAATGATCTATCTTAAGCCAGTCAGAGAAAGATCCTTTGTTTCCTTTCACTGTCAGAGAGAATTAGAGGAAGAGTGAGACAGAGAGAGGAGTAGAGACACCTGGTTACAAGTCATCACTGAGGTTGTCAAAAGAGGAGTACAGAAAGCAAATGTGAGTAGTCCTTGCACTCTGTAACATGCAGTTCCCTTTCCTGCTAGAAAAGTGGGATTTCATTGGAAGCTCAAGGACCCATGCAAGGATCCCAGCTTAGAGACCCTGATCCCTACCTGCAGAGTGTCATTTAACTAGCTGTGAAGAAGGTCTGCAGGTGACTATCTTTCTCTTTCCCTATCTCCCCCTCCTCCCTCAATTTCTCTTTGTCTTATCCAATAAAATGAAAAAAAAAAAAAAGCCTCCAGGAGCATTGGTTCATAGTGCAGGCACAGAGCCCCAGCAATAAACCTGGAGGCAAAAAAAGGAACTTCAGTTGAAAATTAATTGACAGTTTAGCCACTGCTTAATAAAGGCAAAACTGAAAGCAAGCCAAGAGATAGAGGAAATCTCAATCACACACATCTTTGTTCTCTAAAATTTACTTTTACATGTGTTCAAGTACTTGAATTAAAATAATATTAGTGATTTAATAATTATTAAGAAAATTTTAAGATAACAGGGCTATAATTCCACACATTTCGCACCAACAGAGTTCCATGTTCCATCCCTTCCATAGGAAGCTTCCATATTCTTTATCCCTCCGGGAGTATGGACCAAAGATCTTTATAGGGTGCAGAAGGTGGAAGGTCTGGATTCTGTAATTGCTTCTCTGCTGGACATGGGCATTGGCAGGTGGATCCAGACTCACAACCTGTTTCTATATTTCCTAGTGGGGTAGGGTGCATCTGGGTGACAAGTCTAGCAAATAGAGACTTGTCTCAAGTGGCCTTCCCCAGGGCTCTGTTCTGGCTCCTATGTTATTTAATATTTACATCAACGACCTTCCAGAAACTTCTTCAAGGAAGTTCATCTATGCCGATGACATCTGCTGTGCTACTCAGGCATCCAAGTTTGACATCCTCGAGGAAACACTCACGAAAGACATGTCTCTGATATCTGATTACTGTTAAAAATGGCGACTAATCCCTAGCACTGCAAAAACGGTATCATCTGTTTTCCATCTACACCATGCCTCGCCCTCGCTTGAGCTTAATGTGCAGCTTGACGATACAAGAATCCGGCATGAAGCCCAGCCAGTCTATCTTGGCGTTACTCTGGATCGCACTCTGTCATTTCACGAACATCTCATAAAAACTGCAGCAAAGGTGGGTGCGAGGAATAACATCATTGCAAGACTGGCCAGCTCCTCATGGGCGTGAGCGCTTCCACACTACGATCATCATCTCTGGCATTATGCTATTCCACTGCAGAATACTGTGCCCCAGTATGGTTCTGTAGCCCCCATGTCCACTTAGTCGATTCCAAATTATATTCCTCCATGAGGATAATTTCTGGAACCATCCGTTCCACCCCGGTTCCATGGCTGCCAGTTCTTAGCAACATCACCCCGCCAGATATTCATCAGGATGCGGCATCATCTAAGTTCATTTCCCACGTCTACGCTCTACCGGACCTGCCAATATACGCAGATATCTTCGCCCACCCTGTCCAACGCTAGACGTCTCGTCATCCAATCTGGTCTCCTATGCCTACACTGAACTTTTCTGTTCCAGACTCTTGGAAACAGAGTTGGCAGTCAGCTGAGGTAAAGAACAAACACCTCATCACAGACCCCTGCAAGCGTCAACCCGGCTTTGACCTAGCACGTTATGATTGGGCCCTCCTCAATCACTATCGAACAGGCCATGGCCAGTGCGCCGCTATGTTCCATTGCTGGGAAGCCAGAGACGACCTGAACTGCCCCTGCGGCTACAGACAGACTATGACCCACATAGTCAATGACTGCCACCTCTCCAGATTCAAAGGAGGTCTCGAAACTTTACATCAGGTTCAACCTGACGCTGTTGACTGGCTACGGAAGAAGGGCAAACACTAGAAGAAGAAGTGGGGTAGGGCTCTGGGGAGGTGAGGTTTAGGAACATGTTTGTGAAGTTTCTGCCTTCTTTTCCTTGTTCCTTAGTTTTCTTAGGAGATATAAATTAACACTGTGCTTTATTGAAAGGTACATGATTCCCCATCTTTTTCATTTAGTGATATGGACATATGAAAAACTAACATAGAGCACAGGACATATTGATTCCGTATAAGAGTTTAGATTTATGTAATCAACTGATTAAACACATTGTGAATAAATTGAATGTAAAACATGTGTTTTAAATTGAAAAACATTGAGATCCAAAATGGAAATCTCTATGAATTTATATTACTAGGAAGCAAATAGTTTGGACCAAGAAACTGAGCCATACTGAGTCCCAGAAGAAAAAAGAAAAACATATATATATGTGTGTGTGTGTGTGTGTGTGTGTGTGTGTGTGTGTGTGTGTTTTAAGAATGTAGCCCAGGATGTTGGAAAAAATGGGTTGAAACATGCAGAAGAATGAAAATGAACCACTATACTTCACCAAATACAAAAGTAAATTCAAACCGGATCAAGGACTTGGATGTTAGACCAGAAAATATCAGATACTTAGAGGAAAATATTGGCAGAACTATTTTCCACATAAAGTTTAAAGACATCTTCAGTGAAACAAATCCAATTACAAAGAAGACTAATGCAAGCATAAACCTATGGGACTACATCAAATTGAAAAGTTTCTGCACAGTAAAAGAAACCACTACCCAAACCAGGAGACCCCTCACAGAATGGGAAAAGATCTTTATATGCCATACACCAGACATGAAACTAATAACCAAAATATATAAAGAGCTTGCCAAAATCAACAACAAGTAAACAAATAACCCCATCCCAAAATGGGAGAGGACATGGACAGAATATTCACCACAGAAGAGATCCAAAAGTCCGAGAAATGCATGAAACAATGCTCCAAGTCTTTGATTGTTAGATAAATGCAAATAAAGGCAAAAATGAGATACCACTTGACTCCTGTGAGATTGTCATACATCAGAAAAGGTAGCAGCTGCAAATTCCAGAGAGGTTGTGGGGTCAAAGAAACCCTCCTGCACTGCTGGTGGGAATACACATTAGTCCAACCTCTGTGAATAATAGTCTGGAGAACTCTCAAAAGGCTAGAAATGGACCTATCCTTTGATCTGCAATTCCTCTCCTGGGGATATATCTTGAGGAACCCAATACACCCATCCAAAAATATCTGTAAACACATATGTTCTTAGCAGCACAATTTGTAATAGCCAAAACCTGGAAGCAACTCAGGTGTCCAACAACGGATGAGTGGCTGAGCAAGTTGTGGTATATATATATAATGGAATACTACTCAGCTATTAAAAATGGTAACTTCTCCATTTTCAGGTGATCTTGGATGGACCTTGAAAAATTCATGTTAAGTGAAGTAAGTCAGAAACAGAAGGATGAATATGGGATGATCTTACTCTCAGGCAGAAGTTGAAAAACAAGTTCAGAAGAGAAAACACAAGTAGAACCTGAACTGGAATTGGTGTATTGCACCAAAGTAAAGACTCTGGTGTAGATTGGGGGAGAATACAGATCCGAAAATGATGATAAAAGACCCAGTGGGGGTTGTATTGTTTTATGGAAAACTGGGAAATGTTATGTATATACTAACTGTTGTATTTACTGTTGAATGTAAAGCATAAATTCCCTAATAAAGAAATTTGAAAAAAAAAAAAAAAGAATGTATCCCAGAAGGGCAGGGGTGAATAGCATATAATGGTTATGCAAAGAGACTGTCATTCCTGAGGTTCTAAAGTCTCAGTCAGGTTCAATCACTGGGACTACCATCAACCAGAGCTGAATAGTGCTCTGGTAAAAAAAAAAAAAAAGAAAAAGAAAAAAGAATGTAGTCCAGAAAACAAAGACCCAAGAAGTGTTCTAGTTTGAAACAAAGACCCAAGAAGTGCTTTAGTTCTGTCCTAGCCCTAGAGTTACACAGAATGAAGCACGTGTATTTTTTTTCTCTCTCTCTCCTCTTTCTTTCTTCCTTTCTTCCTTTCTTTCTCTCTCTCTCTTCCTCTTTCCCCACCAGGATTAGACTTGTTACCTGCAAAGTTTCACTATTCATGGTGACCATTTTCTTTTCTTTTCTTTCTTTTTGATAGAGGTGAGAGATAGAAAGATAAATAGAGACAGAGAGGAGAGAGAGACAAGAAAAAGAAGAGGAGGAAGAAGAAGAAGAAGAAAGAGAGAGAGACCTGTACCACTGCTCCATTGCTATGAAGCTCTCCCACGCAATTGGGGCTCAATGGTTTGCATGTGGTCTCCATGCATGGTGATGTGTGTGGTAGACTGAGTGAAATATCACCTAGTCCCCCTACTTTCTGTTTTAAGTAGCATAATTAACTACTTTTACCATGAGTTGAAGATAATCTTCTAAAGGTCAATCTTTCTATTTTATACCTTCACCCTTTCAAGATGATTGGTGAGTTTCCAGAAGTTATGTTTTAAATTCATAAATATTCATTAACTATACATAATATGAATATATTTATCAAGTGTCTTTCACTTTTCTAACATTATTTTACATCTTCCCATAGTTAACTAAGTTCAGATATTTTTTACTTTATGTTTATTTCACACAGAAGGAATTGGGAATATCTGAAGCTTTGAGGTAAAGATTACATCAGGTAAAGATGTCTCTCCATCTTGGTTCTATGAAGTTTGAGACCAAGATTATTCATCCCATTCTTACTGCCACTATTAATATGTATTTGATGACCTAGATGGTAGTTCATAGGGCAGAGATCACAGGTTCAAGCCCTTGGTCCTAACCTGCAAAAGGGGAAGCTTACAAATAAAGAACAAGTGGTGTAAATGTCTCTTCTGTCTGCCTCTCCATTTCTCTCTCTCTCTTACTCATATCAAACAGGAAGAAAAAGAAATGGTCAGTGAAAGCAGCTGAGTCAAGTAGACACCAAGCCACAGAAGAAAAAAAAATAAGGAATGCATATTTGATTTCTTGAAATTTTCCTATATTTCATTTTCATTGACATTACAGTAAGGCATTAATTTATCTTATAGATGTATTCTCTCTTAAATATATATGCATGCATTTTAAATATGATACACATAGTATATTTAAGTATATATTAAGCACACATAGATATATTTAGCAGAACACAATTCATATATATATCATTAAGGGCCTTCATAGCATCTGCTATTTTAAAATAAGCTGCTAAACAATTAGATACTATGGTAGATGCAGCAGGCTTCACATTAAATACCAATTTTCTCTTACTAAGAGATATTTATTCTATTTGAAATGCCATTATGTATTTTCTTTGATCCATCTGGCTGAGAAGCATAATGCTGTGACATAGTTCTGGACAGGATCATTGCCCAGTGTGTTTAGGACTCATATTTTTGACAAGTCAGCAGCTTATAAATATCAATTGGCAAAAGTTTTTTAAAAGTAAATAATGGGGGGGGAGTTAGGAAGATGGCGGCCTAAGAAGTCGCTGACAGCGAGTGCTCTGATCTCATCATCAGCAACGGTAGGATTTTCTGCCTTTAGCAGGCCAGTCAATAAGGGGGGGCACCAAAGAAGTGATTACAGTTTAATTTGGGTTAAGAATTAGAGTAAAGGTGACACGGACTAGCGGGGCTCCAGAATTCCCCAGCGGCGCCCAGCAAGGTGAGTGAGCCGGGCATTGTCCTCCGCCCGCCCAAGAAGGCGGCTCCTCCGCCTGTTGCAGAGCGCGGCAGGCAGAGGACCCGGAGAGAGCACTTTAGCTCGGGGGTTTCCTCTTGGGAGAATCCAGGGTCCACCGCGACCCTGTGGGTGGATCCAAAGACTTCTTGAGTATAGCTCTCATTGGATCAAAGGACTTGGAGCTAGTTTTCATTTTTGAGAAATCCTCTTAAAAAGTCTGGAGGGCGGGGTCTCCCAGAAGATGGCGGACAGAGAAGTGGCTAGCCTTTGAGCTCTGGACACATCTCGTGTAAACAATAGGATTTTCTGCCTTTAGCAGGCCAGCCAATAAGGGGACATAGCGGTCATACCAAGGAGGTGTCTATAACTTAATGTGGGTTAAGAATTAGAATAGGGGAAAAAAATTCTTTTTTCTTCCTTTTAATTTTCAAGCATACATCCTTCCCGCCGCCCCCCGCCCCCCATAAGCAGTGCCTGGGACCAGCTACTAGCAGGATACCCCATACCACCAAACAGGGTTTTTTGTTTTTTTTTTTTTTTTTTAATTCACTGATACACATTTGGAGAGTTCCACGCACTGCTCTTTAATTACAACCCTTCTTCTTATCTTCTCCCTTTTCTCTCTCTTATCTCTCTCTATCTCTATTTTTTTTTTTATCTTGTCATACACTTCTTTCTTCTTTGCCTTTCTGAATTTGTGAATTACTTTGGGGAAGAAATCTGACCCAGAGTGGACTCTCTATGTGTGTATCTCTGCTCTAGTTCCCTTTACACTCTTGTTACCCCTAGAATATACACTGGATAGTAGATTTGCATAACTGTCTATTCTTGCTATCCTCTCTTTCTTTTCTCTTTCTTCACTGGGATTTGTTTACTATTTTTTCACGGACTGGAGAAATTTTTTGGCTAACTGGTAACGATTAAATTCCTTCAATACTTACTTCAGTTGCTACTGTAATTCCGGAGGTTGGTGAGTGCAATTGTCATAAAGGTATTTAGTACAGTGTTACTTGTGCTCAAAACACAACAACTGAGGAACAACAGAGCATAAAAAAAAAGAGAGAAACACATAAATTAAAAAAAATGGGTAGATTAAAAACAAATACAACTGCTACCCCAATGAATGAAGACAAGAGCCCAGAAGAAACCACAAATCAGTCAGGAGTAACCATAGATAAGAAAAGTATGCAAGCAATTATAAACTTATTAATCACAGAAATGAAAACAACATTGGAGGAAAGGAATGGCAGTATTAGGGAAACAACAGTTGAGACCCCCAAGGAAAATACTGATTATCTTGAGACAATTAGAGAACTGAAAGCTGAAATAGCTGTAATGAAGAAAGAAGCTGAGGCAAGGGAAAGCAGACTAACAGAAGCAGAAAACAGAATTAGTCAGACAGAGGATGAGTTAGAGAAAACTAAGAAAGAGGTGAAAGAGCTTAAAAAGAGATTGAGAGACACTGAAAACAACAACAGAGACATATGGGATGATCTCAAAAGAAGTAACATTCGTATAATTGGCCTGCCAGAGGAAGAAAGAGAGGAAGGGGAAGCAAACATTCTAGAGGAAATAATACAAGAAAACTTCCCAGACCTGAATAACAGAAAGGATATCAAGGTGCAAGAGGCCCAGAGAGTACCAAACAGAATCAACCCAGACCTGAAAACACCAAGACACATCATAGTCACAATGAGAAGAAGTAAGGATAAAGAAAGGATCCTAAAGGCTGCAAGAGAGAAACAAAAAGTCACATACAGGGGAAAACCCATAAGACTTTCTGCAGATTGCTCAGCTCAAACTCTAAAAGCCAGAAGGGAGTGGCAAGATATCTATCGAGCCTAGAATGAAAAAGGGTTTCAACCAAGGATAATATATCCTGCTAGACTTTCATTCAAGCTAGATGGAGGGATCAAAACCTTCTTAGACAAACAACAGTTAAAGGAGGCAAGTATCACCAAGCCGGCCCTGAAAGAGGTACTAAAAGACCTCTTATAAACAAGAACATCACTATAATACTTGCAATATGTCAGAGTAAACAAATTGTTTTTTAGAACAATGGCACTACAATACATTGAATCCATAATATCAATAAATGTCAATGGCATAAACTCACCCATCAAAAGGCACAGGGTGGGGGGATGGATCAGAAAACATAACCCAACCATTTGCTGCTTGCAAGAATCCCATCTGTCACAACAAGATAAACACAGACTTAAAGTGAAAGGATGGAAAACTATCATACAGGCTAACGGTCCACAAAAAAGGGCAGGAACAGCCATTCTCATCTCAGACACGATACATTTTAAATTAAATAAAGTAATAAAAGATAGGCAAGGACATTACATAATGATTAGAGGATCAATCAACCAAGAAGACTTAACAATTATTAACATCTATGCACCCAACGAGGGACCATCTAAATACATTAAGCATCTACTGAAAGAATTTCAAAAATACATCAATAGTAATACAATAATAGTGGGAGACTTCAATACCCCAGTCTCACACTTAGACAAATCAACAAAGCAGAGAACCAATAAAGATACAAGAGAATTGAATGAAGAGATTGACAGACTAGACCTCTTGGACATTTTCAGACTCCTCCACCCCAAAAAACTGGAATACACCTTCTTTTCAAATCCACATAACACATACTCAAGGATAGACCACATGTTAGGCCACAAAGACAGCATCAATAAATTCAAGAGCATTGAAATCATCCCAAGTATCTTCTCAGACCACAGTGGAGTAAAACTAACTTTTAACAACAAACGGAAAATTATTAAAAGACATAGAATTTGGAAACTAAACAACATGCTCCTTAAGAACCACTGGGTCAGAGACTCACTCAAACTGGAAATTCAAATGTTCCTGGAAACTAATGAAAATGAAGACACAACCTATCAAAATATTTGGGACACAACGAAAGCAGTACTGAGAGGGAAACTTATAGCCATACAATCACATATTAAACACCAAGAAGAAGCCCAAATGAACGACCTTACTACACACCTCAAGGACTTAGAGGAAGAGGAACAAAGGAACCCTAAAGCAACCAGAAGGACAGAAATCACTAAAGTTAGAGCAGAAATAAACAACATCGAAAATAAAAGAACCATACAAAAGATCAATGAAGCCAAATGTTGGTTCTTTGAAAGATTAAACAAAATTGACAAACCCCTAGCCAGACTCACCAAACAAAAAAGAGAGAAGACTCAAATTAGTAGAATTGTAAACGATGCAGGAGATATCACAACTGACACCACAGAAATCCAGAGAATTCTGCGAAACTTCTATAAAGAACTATATGCCACCAAGCTAGAGAATCTGGAAGAAATGGAACAATTCCTAGAAACCTATGCACTTCTAAAACTGAACCAAGAAGAACTACAAAATCTAAATGCACCAATCACAGACAAAGAAATTGAAACCGTTATTAAGAATCTCCCCAACAACAAAAGTCCTGGACCAGATGGCTTCACAAACGAATTCTACAAAACTTTCAGGAAACAGTTAATACCCATACTTGTTAAGCTATTCCATAAGATTGAAGAAACAGGAATACTCCCTTCCACCTTTTATGAAGCCAACATCACCCTGATACCAAAAGCTGATAGGGACAGAACAAAAAAGGAAAACTACAGACCAATATCTCTGATGAACATAGATGCCAAAATATTAAACAAGATCTTGGCCAACCGGATACAGCAAAACATCAAAAAGATTGTTCATCATGACCAAGTGGGATTCATCTCAGGAATGCAAGGCTGGTTCAACATCCATAAATCAATCAATGTCATTCATCACATCAATAAAAGCAAAGCCAAAAACCACATGATTATCTCAATAGATGCAGAGAAAGCCTTTGACAAAACCCAACACCCATTCATGCTCAAAACTCTACAAAAAATGGGAATAGATGGGAAATTCCTCAAGATAGTGGAGTCTATATATAGCAAACCAACAGCCAACATCATACTCAATGGACAGAAGCTGAAAGCATTCCCCCTCAGATCGGGGACTAGACAGGGCTGTCCACTGTCACCGTTACTCTTCAACATAGTATTGGAAGTTCTTGCCATAGCAATCAGGCAAGAGAAAGAAATCAAAGGGATACAGATTGGAAGGGAAGAAGTCAAGCTCTCACTATTTGCAGATGATATGATAGTATACATAGAAAGACCTAAAGAATCCAGTAGAAAATTACTTGAAGTTGTTAGGCAATATAGCAAGGTATCAGACTACAAAATCAATGTACAAAAATCAGTGGCATTTCTTTATGCAAACACTAAATCTGAAGAAGAAGACATCCAGAAATCACTCCCATTTACTGTTTCAGCAAAATCAATCAAATACCTAGGAATAAAGTTGACCAAAGAAGTGAAAGACTTGTATACTGAAAACTATGAGTCGCTACTCAAGGAGATAGAAACTCATACCAAGAAATGGAAAGATATCCCATGCTCATGTATTGGAAGAATAAATATCATCAAAATGAATATTTTCCCCAGAGCCATATACAAATTTAATGCAATACCCATCAAAGTTCCGCCAGGCTACTTTAAGAGAATAGAACAAACACTACAATCATTTATCTGGTTCCTGAAAACACCTAGAATTGCCAAAACCATCTTAAGGAAAAGAAACAGAAATGGAGGCATCACACTCCCAGACCTTAAACTATATTATAAAGCCATCATCATCAAAACAGCATGGTACTGGAACAAAAATAGGCACACAGACCAGTGGAACAGAATTGAAAACCCAGAAGTAAATCCCAACACCTATGGGCATCTAATCTTTGATAAGGGGGCCCAAAGTATTAAATGGAAAAAGGAGGCTCTCTTCAATAAATGGTGCTGGGAAAACTGGGTTGAAACATGCAGAAGAATGAAATTGAACCACTTTATCTCACCAGAAACAAAAATCAACTCCAAATGGATCAAAGACCTAGATGTCAGACCAGAAACAATCAAATACTTAGAGGAAAACATTGGTAAAACACTTTCCCACCTACACCTCAAGGACATCTTTGATGAATCAATCCCAATTGCAAGGAAGACTAAAGCAGAAACAAACCAATGGGACTATATCAAATTGAAAAGCTTCTGCACACCCAAAGAAACTATTAAACAAACAGAGAGACCCCTCACAGAATGGAAGAAGATCTTCACATGCCAGACATCAGACAAGAAACTAATCACCAAAATATATAAAGAGCTCAGCAAACTTAGCCGCAAAAAAGCAAATGACCCCATCCAAAAATGGGCAGAGGAAATGAACAAAACATTCACCACAGAGGAGATCCAAAAGGCTAACAAACATATGAAAAACTGCTCTAGGTCACTGATTGTCAGAGAAATGCAAATTAAGACAACACTAAGATACCACCTCACTCCTGTAAGAATGGCATACATCAAAAAGGACAGCAGCAACAAATGCTGGAGAGGATGTGGGGACAGAGGAACCCTTTTACATTGCTGGTGGGAATGTAAATTGGTCCAGCCTCTGTGGAGAGCAGTCTGGAAAACTCTCAGAAGGCTAGACATGGACCTTCCATATGACCCAATAATTCCTCTCCTGGGGTTATACCCCAAGGACTCCATAACACCCAACCAAAAAGAAGTGTGTACTCCTATGTTCATAGCAGCACAATTCATAATAGCTAAAACCTGGAAGCAACCCAGGTGCCCCACACCAGATGAGTGGCTGAGAAAGCTGTGGTATATATACACAATGGAATACTATGCAGCTATCAAGAACAATGAACCCACCTTCTCTGACCCATCTTGGACAGAGCTAGAAGGAATTATGTTAAGTGAACTAAGTCAGAAAGATAAAGATGAGTATGGGATGATGCCACTCATCAACAGAAGCTGACTTAGAAGATCTGAAAGGAAAACTAAAAGCAGGACCTGATCAAATTGTAAGTAGGGCACCAAAGTAAAAACCCAGTGGTGAGGGGTAGACATGTAGCTTCCTGGGCCAGTGGGGGGTGGGAGTGGGCGGGAGGGATGGGTCACAGTACTTTGGTGGTGGGAATGGTGTTTATGTACACTCCTAGCAAAATGTAGACATATAAATCACTAGTTAATTAATATGAGAGGGGGAAATCAATTGTATGTCTCAAAGTTTCTCAAAACACAAACTGAATCTTTTTAATATATAGGCTATGTATTTGATATACGGACTCTCTCAAAAGCCTAGACCAAGTAGATTAGAAGCTTCCAATAGCACAGCTATATACAAGATACTGGGTACTGTACAGCAAACCATAACAAAGGGACTTTTCAAAGTTAACCCAATTAACAAATAATGTGATGATAATATTAACTATTGATTGTCTTTTTGAACCCTAAGACAGCAGGAACCTCACATCTTCACTATAGAGCCCCTACTTCCCCCAGTCCTGGAACCCTTGGATAGGGCCCATTTTCCCGTATACATCTCCCAATCCATATCAAATAATATTGCATCCGCCGATCACAACCTAACCAAAGCAACGATTGCCATCTCAACATGCTTCACCTCAGACTGTATCCAGAGACTTCACGTGTGGAATGACAACCCTTCAGCTTCATTACTCGGGTGAGACCTTTCCTTTAATAGTACACTCTAATTTCATCTCAGGTAGTTCACTTTCTAACAAAGTCCCATAACCTAGATATACACCAGTTTCTGTGAGAGAGAGCTTATGTGCACACGTATCCATAAACTACTGCAAAATATATACCTGAAAGCAGGATTACACTAGAGTTTGCAGTGAGTACCTCCCTAACACTTCCTCTCCACTATTCCAAGCTTGGGATCCATGATTGCTCAACAAATTGTTTGGCTTCATATGTTAACTCTCTTTTCAATCACCAGGTTCCAGATGCCACCAGGATGCTGGCTAGGCTTCCCTGGATTGAAGACCCCAACAATGTGTCCTGGAGCTCAGCTTCCCCAGAGACACACCCTACTAGGGAAAGAGAGAGGCAGACTGGGGGTATGGACCGACCAGTCAACGGCCATGTTCAGCGGGAAAGCAACTACAGAAGCCAGACCTTCTACCTTCTGCAACCCTCAACGACCCTGGGTCCATGCTCCCAGAGGGATAGAGAATGGGAAAGCTACCATGGGAGGGAGTGGGTTATGGGGATTTGGTGGTGGGAATTGTGTGGAGTTGTACCCCTCCTACCTTATGCTTTTGTTCACTAATCCTTTCTTAAATAAAAAATTAAAAAAAAAAAGTAAATAATGGGGCCAAGTGGTGGCACATCAGTTGAGTGCACACATTACCATGTGCGAGGACCTGGGTTCGAGTTCCCAGTTCTTACCTGCATGGTGGAAGACACACAACTGGAGAAGCATGTCTATAGGTGCTTATCTTTCTCTCCCTCTCTGTTTTGTCATTCCCTCTCAATTTCTGTCTGTTCTGTCAAATAAAATACAAATGAAAATAAATGTGAATACAAGTCTGTCTTCCCTACTAAACACTACAAAAATTGGGCATTTGCCAGGACAGAAATTTTTGGAAATAAACCCTCCACTCCAACAAATAGCACAAAGTGGAGAAAGTCACAAACACTCACTGGCTGTACTCACAAAACTCTCTCTCCCAACTTTTATGTTAGCAGTGAAATCCAGAACATTGGTTGATTTCTATTTTGCCCAGTGGTTTAGCATTTATTATAAACATAAAAATACTTTTACTTGTTTTGTCAACTACATTTGCAGAGTAGCAAAAGTATTTCATGTTCTTTGGGGGCTGTATATTTTGGCTGAGACAGGACTTTGCACAATCATGATTTCAGAACTCACAGGCTACTTTTTCATTCAAATAGAGGCACTTATAGAAAAACAGAGACAAGGAGAGGTACCACAGTGCTAGAGCTATCTCTGTTTCCCTGGCTCTTCACCAGGTGACTTTGGTTTGAAACTGGGCAGCAGCACTTGGCAAACTTGAGGCCATTCCTGGTGAGCTCTCTCTCTACCTCCCCGCCCCCCCAGGTAGAATTTTTTTTTTTTTTTTTAACCACAGCACTGCTCAGCTCTGGCTTATCGTGGAGCAGGGGACTGAACCTGGGACTTCAGAGTCTCAGGCCTGAGAGTCTCTTTGCATAGTCATTATGCTATCTAGACACCCCCCAGTAATGTATTTTAAGGGTAAATAAAATTAGGCAAGATATTTAAAAATTAATCAGTGAGGTTATTTTTAGAAATAAGACAATTATTATAACTATGTCATTGTTTTGTGAACAAATTAAGATGAAATAAGTAAATGTGTTAGTTTTTTTATATTTATTTATTTAATACCTTTTGTTGCCCTTTTTTAAAATGTTGTAGTTATTATTGATGTTGTTGTTGGATAGGACAGAGAGAAATGGAGAGGGAAGGGTAAGACAGAGAGGGAGAGAGAAAGCTAGACACCTGTAGACCTACCTCACCACCTGTGAAGGGACACCCCTGCAGGTGAGAAGCCGGGAGCTCAAACCAGAATCCTTATGCCGGTCCTTGTGCTTCGCACCACATGAGCTTAACCCGCTGTGCTACCGCCTGACTCCCAGTAAATGTGTTAGTTATATTGGAATGAATGAGATGCTTTTTGGTTTAGGTCAAGCCTCAGAATGAATTCTTGGTAAGAGAAGAGTACACCAGCATTTTTTTTTCAGTGAAGATAAAAATGAGACTTCTTCATTAAGTATGAATTGGAAATGTCAGTATGAGATAAAATATTTGCAGATATCCTTAGAAATATATATAGCTTTAATTTTACATATTGATACATCCTGGAGAGTCATCTAACACAAATAATGATTTCTAAATAACTTTCAGTATGATTACTGAGATTACCTAGGAAAATTTAACAGGCAAAATATAAATTAAAATATCTAAGTATGTGAAGGGCCAGTCCACCTTTGCTCTCTGAAACTGAGCCTAGAAGGTACAGTGATCTGGTGAAAGAGGAAGCCAGCTGTTCTCAATTCCTTCTATCCTTGGTCAGTCAGGTGGTTCAAATGATGGCTATGAAGATTGGTAAGAGAACTATATTGGAAATTGCTTTCCCCAATAAGAAAATCATCTTCCTTTAGGCCAGGGTTTTGATGGTGGGTCTGGGGTAAAAATACACCCTAGTAATCTAACTTGGTTAACTAGGATTAAGTCATTAATAAAAGTCAACATCTAAACACTATGTGATTAATCAAATATATATTGCTACAACAGCATAGAACATATTAAAAAAAACTTTGCATTTGAAAATTCAACAATATTGGGGCCAGTCAGTGGTGCACCTGGTTAAACACACACACTACAGTGCACAAGGACCCAGGTTCAAGACCCTGGTCCCCACCTGCAGGGAGAAATCTTAAGGAGTGGTGAAGCAAGACTGCAGGTGTCTCTCTTCATCTTTTCCTCTCTACATTCCCCTCTTTTGTCAATTTCTCTGTCTATATCCAATATTCTTCTAGCGTTTGCCCTTCTTCCATAGCCAGTCAACAGCGTCAGGTTGAAAGCTGTCAGGAGCTGCTTATTGCTGGCTTTGAAAGTGACTGGGATCCATGTGGATTCAGTCGGCTAGGAAGGATCGTCAGGTACTCACGGGATGCACCACGAGAAGGTTGATCCAATGCATCCCAAATAATAAACTAAATAAAAATAATTTAAAAATGAAAATTCAGTAATTTTAGCATTATCTTTACCTAAAGAAAAATCTTGATAAGTAGACATTACCCATTGAACGAGTATACATTCTAGAGAGGAAAATTTTTTTCTGTTTGTGCTTCTAACTGCCAAGATGCTTATTTTACATTATTGCAACATGGAAAATATTCTAAAATTGGGCCAGTAGAAAATCAGAAATCCTCATAAAGATAAATTCATCAGGTATGTGGGAGTAATTATTCTCTTCTGGTCCTCCACAAACTACCAAATAAAAAGTTGTACAAATGTGAATTTGTGCAAGTCCCCTTGCTTCAGATTTTTATTCTGAGAAAGTATATTCTATCTTCAGGTGTTTCTCTGATATCAGTCTTTTTATACCTTATGTTAATCATCCAGCAGATAGACAAAAGTATATTTTACACTAAAATAAAAACCAAATGAAGCCCTTTTTAAATCAGTACATGGAACAACTCTGGAAATGATTTACATTCATTCTGGGAATACTTTGCCACATATGGGTCTGCCACATGGAATTTTATCTTTTTCTTAAAACTATCAATTTTATTACTAAACTACTGAGACTGCAGTTTTTCTCTGAGCACAAAGCTCATATCCTCTCTCTCTCTCTCTCTCTCTCTCTCTCTCTCTCTCTCTCTCTATTTCTCTCTCCCTCTCTCTTTTTCTCTATCTTTCCCTCTTTATTTTTTCAAGCTCTCTGACTTCAGAGGAGATGCAAGGAAGAAAGCCTTTTTCAGTTTTGGGGAATTGAGACAGAGATACTGTTTCAGTATTTAGCAATGCAAAGGAGAAAATAAGATCATAGCTTGCTCTAAGTAACAGCTGTTTGCAAGAGGGGAGGAGTTGTTATATCAAATAGAATGAGATGCTTTCACTGACTTCTATTCTGGCACAGATAAGGGAAGGGAGGTGTATTGCTGTAATTTTATTCTCTGCCATTATTTAATAAAAACTTTTATCTGGGACAAGTGGGACTTGATTAGGTAAAAATCAGTACAAATGTGAACCATTCACTTTCTTCTTGTGGAAAGTTTCCAGCTACACTTATTCTGAATTAAAGTGGCATTGCAGTCTGGGATGAGGGGTGGGGGCTTCTTTCTGCCCATATCCAGCTTTCTAGTCTATTCTCAACTCTGACACAGTCCTCACAGACAATACCTTTAGTCCACCTGCATGTTAACTGTCAAGCTCAGACAAAAATTAAAGTCATGAACCCCTTGGAATATACCTAATATAGATTTCCTAGCTTTTTCCAACATGAAGACCCCAAATCTCATCTGCTATATTCTTACCTTTAGGTTCCTGATTATTAAACAATTTGTTTTGCTTCATATCTTAATGCTTTTCAGCCACCAAGTTGCAGATGCTACCATGATACTGATTTTCCTGGGCAGAGGAACTCAACAATGTGTCCTGGAACCCCACATCTCCAAAACTCTACCCCACTAGGGAAAGTCGGAAGAGGCTGGGCACATAGATCTATCTGTCAAGCCCATGCCCAGTGGGGAAGCAATTACTGAAGCCAGACCTTCTGCCTTCTGCACCCCATAATGATCCTGGATCCATGATTCCAGAGGGATAAAGGATAGGGAAATGTCTAATGGAGAAGATGGGATATACAACTCTGGTGGTGGGAATTAAATTGTACCCCTCTTATCCCACAATCTTGTCAACCATTGTTAAATCAGTAAAACAAACAAACAAACAAAAAAACAGTGCTAGAATCACACTTTCACATATTGCTTGTGTCTTCTGAGAAGATCTGTGTAATGAACTGAGAACTGGTGAAGAAAGTGTAAAGTAACTTTTTGTTCTATTACATGTGAGAATTGTTTAATAGATCTTAGATGATGTCATTATTATTAATATACTATTATTGTTTATTATTATTTTTTATCTCTCAAACCCCTTTTGAGGCTTGTGGGCTGCCAATACCTGCCACTAACATACCAAATACACACACACTACCACAGCCCCAATGACAACAAAAACAATAAGAGCAACAAAAAAATACCCTTTTGTTATTTATATCCAGGGAAGCACAATGTAAAAGGAGCCAATGTAGGCCTATTCACTAGAGAATTCATATATAACACTGCAAATGAAGAAAAATGGAGAGTCAGACGGTGGTGCACCCGGTTAAGCCCACATAGTATGTAGCACAAGGACTTGTGCAAGGATCCTGGTTCAAGCCCCGGCTCTCCACCTGCAGAGGGGTTGCTTCACAAGCTGTGAAGCAGGTCTGCAGGTGTCTATCTTTCTCCCTCTCTGTTTTCCCCTCTTCTCTCATTTTCTCTCTGCCCTATCCAATAAAAATGGAGGAAAAAAAGGCCAGTGGATTCATAGTGAAGCACTGAGCCTTAGCAAGAACCCTGGAGTCCTGTAAGAATGGAAAACTATGAAAACAGGTCAACTTGTCGTTTTGTTTCAGACTGCCAAATGGTGTCTAAATGCTGTATTGCAATAAGCAAAATTTTCAGTGTGAGAGAGATTTGGTTTTAAATTGCAGCTTCTTGCTTACAAGATCTGGGATTTAGGTTTAATATACTTATCTATAAAGTGAAGCAGGAGAGTCAACACCATAAAAATTTCTTGGCCCAATTCATATCTCAGGAACTTAACGTTAATAATTCTGGATTTGAGCTCCAGCTCTCCAAAAACTTTCTGTGATGTTATTATATTCAAAAGTGAGAGGATTAGGTTAGAAAATAATTTCCCATGCTACCTTACGGAACTATGACCTGTCCCTAAGGTCCCTAGCTATATGATGGTCCTTAGTTAGCCTTCAAGGATCCTCACTGATTTTGCTTTTTAATTTCCCCTTTATTGTGATTTTGCTTCCCCTGTATATTTTAAAGGTTGTCAAATCTCTATAATCTTGAACTTGATTCTTATGAAGTATCCATACCTCATGAGTTAAAAACCCAGGTAAGTATTCTACTATATAAAGACCATATTCATCCAGACTATATGCTTGAAAACAGCAGTAGAAACAACAAATAGCGTTAAACCTATTATAATATTATCCCAGTATAAAATTAAAGTGTGGGGGAGGGCACACTGGGTTAAGCGCACATAGGAAGAAGCTCAAGGACACTTGCAAGGATCCCAGTTCAAACCCCCAGCTCCCCACCTACAGGGAGTCACTTCACAAGCTGTGAAGCAGGTCTGCAGGTGTCATCTTTCTCTCCCCTTTCTATCTTTATCTCCACTCTCAATTTCTCCTTGTCATATCCAAAAATAAATTTAAAAAAAATGAATAGTTGGCCACAGGAGCAGTGGATTCTTACTGCAGGCACCAACCCCCAACAGTAATTCTAGAGGCAATAATAAATACATAAGATTGCTCCTGAGTGGTGAACCGTAGTGCCCTTAATGCTATTCTTAAGATTTAATAATGTAATCTCTAAAAAGAAAGTTAGATAAACTTATAAACACAGATAGTATCACTCTTTAACTTCATAGTAAGGAGCATGTACAAATCATTATTTTGAAACAAACACTCTGATAATACTTTCCCAAAGTTTGAAATTAGTAATTTTTATATCATTACATTGTATCTTAGTTTAAAGAAACCAAAAACATTCAATTAAAAAGAAAGATACAGGCTGCATGTTCGTTCCCAAGTAGACAATATTCTCCTCCCATGTCTGTATTTAGTCTAGGGTTTCATAATTTACCACCAGAGAGGAGAGAGCAGGATAATTTTTTTTTAAATGCAATTATGTGCTCAAACAGATTTACATCTTATTTCATGAGGATGCTTTTACTACAGTAAAACATCATGGGGGAAATGGTATCTGATTCATCTCCAGCCTCCAGTTCCCATTGCCTCTTAAAGACCCTGTCCAAACTTTCTGCCCTGAGGTGGCTAGCAGAGATCCCTGTGGCAGACTTGCCTTATTTTCAATAACAGGAGTGTGGTTGCACTCATGCATTATCTGTCACAGTTCCTCAGATTGCCAGCATGCATGCATTGTCATTCTCAGTTTGTCAGAAATACTTGAGAGTTAAGAGGTATAATGAGCTCGTCCCTGGTTTCTCTGTGTGCTGTAAAGGAGTAATGGAGAGAAGCCCTGGCTGACCAAGCAGCAGTCAAAGGCACTTGAAGCTAGAAAAGGTCAAAAGGAGTTTCTCACCTAGTTCCTTCGGAAAGAACAAGTTCACTTGTCCATTCACTTTGTTCTGTAAGACTTCATTTCCATTTCTGACTTCTAGAAATGTAAGGTTCTAAAATTTGATTTTTTTAGATGATACTAAGATTGTATAATTGGTTACAGTGGCCACCAAAAGTACAATCAATATGAAATTGAGAGAGGAGGAGGCAACAGAGAGGGAGAGAGAAAGAGAGACACCTTCATCTTTAAGTTGCCTTTTGTGAAACGTCCCCCCTGCAGGTGGAGAGAAGAGGGATGTCAAATCCAGAGCCTTGAATGGGTCTTTGTGCTTCATACTATTCACATTAGGTGTGCCACCACTGGGTCCTGGAGGAATTTCTATACTATATAAAATAATATGTTATGCTTACATGTTGTATACCAAAATTAAAATATCTGAGGAGCTAGTCAGATACCTTGTTATCTTAGAGGATGGAAACTAATTCCAAGATTTCAAAAAGAGGGTGAGGTTGCAAGAAAAGGTTGTAAAGGAGCTGAGGACCCAGGACCCCAAATTCTTGATGATGACGTGAGCTGACACCTATCTTGGGAAGAGGTGTCTAGTCCTGTCATGAGAGTCCAGTAGATTCATGTCCTCAAGTAATACAAAAGATATTCTTTGCAAAGTGGTCTCATTTATTAGAGGTTTTTCTTTGAAACATGTGGAAATACAGATTCAGCAAGGCTTCTCATCCTCACCCTCATGGCTGAGAAAGTTTTCCCTTCCTTCCCTACATGTCATCATTGTTGGATAGGACAGAAAGAAATGGAGAGAGGGGAGTCGGGCTGTAGCGCAGCGGGTTAAGCGCAGGTGGCGCAAAGCACAAGGACTGGCATAAGGATCCCGGTTCGAACCCCGGCTCCCCACCTGCAGGGGAGTTGCTTCACAGGCGGTGAAGCAGGTCTGCAGGTGTCTATCTTTCTCTCCTCCTCTCTGTCTTCCCCTCCCTCTCTCCATTTCTCTCTGTCCTATCCAACAACAACAACAACAATAATAACTTCAACAATAAAACAACAAGGGAATAAATAAAATAAATATAAAAAAAGTACTAAAAAAAAGTAAAAAAAAAAAAAAAAGAAATGGAGAGAGGAGGGGAATACAGAGAGGGGGAGAGAAAGAGAGACACCTGCAGACCTGCTTCACCGCCTGTGAAGCAACTTCTAGCAGGGGAGTCGGGGGCTCAAGCCAGAATCTTTAAGCTGGTCCCTGTGCTTTGAACCATGTGCTCTTAACCCTCTGCGCTACAGCCTGACTTCCTGGAGGTCATTATTCTTAACTTTTAACCCAAATCCCTTGCTCTATCTAGTATCCCACCTTATGTACACAGGAGTAAATCAACTTGATGAAATGAAACACCACTTACTGCATCATGTGTCAAACAATCTCCCAAATAAAAAATATAGTGCTACCTCTAGAATGGAGGTTTGGTTGTTGAGGGAGCATTCACACTGAATCTTGTTTAAATTGTCTTCGACCAGATTGGACAATATCACAGTATGAAAATCAATGCAATTAAATAAAATTCTTAAGCATCCCAACAAGGTTATCATCCGAGTAGAATCTATGACAACTGCAACAGTACCCGAACTGATACAAAAGAAAAGTAAGTCTGTTGAGGGTAACGTATGGTAAAAAAAAAAAAAAAAAAAAAATCAAGCTTCTGAAGTGCTGAAATAGATCGCATCAAAATGTATTACAAATGAAAGTGATTCTGTTTACAATGTAGTTGTCTGATATTATCTGGTCTATATTATTCTTTCATCTAAATAAGCAAGTGTTCCAGTTATTAGTATGTAACACACAGGAGACCTGAGTCATTAACCGGAATCTAAATCACATATTCAGTTGTTAGGTGATTTGGGGGTCAACAGTTAATTGCAGAATATGCACTATCACCTCATTTTCAGGGTTTTGAAAATTAAACAAATTCATGCTTAAAGACCGTCTACCTATAGTACGGTTTTCATTACAGAGTATCAGATTTTTATATCCATCTTAATCCTACAAAAGTTTTCAGTGTCTTATATCTATGTATATAGTCTTATAATATATATAATATCTTATATATAATATATATACAATTATATATATATATATAATCTCATGAGAGTTTTCTTATCGAAAGCCTCTGCAGTGTCTTATCCTTCCACTTATGTCTTACCTAAGAAAGGCAGGTATGCCACTGCTGCAGATTCACCCTGGATGAGTCAGGGTCATCAGATAACCTCTTCCTGCTTTGAAGTCTTTTATTAATTACTGTCACTGAAATTCAAGTGGCAATTAATCATTTACTACCTTATGACATCTCTTCTCTTGTTGTCTTGTGCTTCTAATCAGTAGCTTGATTTTTCAAATTAACTCTTGATGAGTTTGTCTGCTAGGTAATTTGTGAGCACCTTGAAAGTAGAGGTTGTCTTCAAGATTTGTCTTCTCACAAAGTTTTAGCAAAGAGTAAATGCAAATACCATTGCTGCTATATCTTTGAAAATAAAGCCTGAGTCCAAATCTCTATCAAATAAGACACTGAGGGACTACAAGTGTATATACATGCCCCCCATGAACACTGAATAGTTTTAACTATGCTTTTATGTTTTTAAAATTCTCTGTCACTATGTTTCCTTGTTTTCTTTTTTTTAATTATCTTTATTTATTGGATAGAGACAGCCAGAAATCAAGAGGGTGATAGAGAGGAAGAGAGACAGAGAGACACCTGCAGCACTGCTTCACCACTCACAAAGCTTTCCCCTTGCAGGTGGGGACCAGGGGCTCAAACACGGGTCCCTGAGCATTGTAACATGTGAGCTCAACCAGGTGCGCCACTACACAGCCCCTTACTGTTTTCTTTAATGTAACATCCTGGCTACATCCCTTTCCACCCACTTTCACCCCTTTTTAAAATTTGTTCTAGTATAACAAGTCAGGTCACATGCCAGTAAATTATTTATACTACAACTTAAAGTTAATAAATCCTGTCTGACTATACAAATAGCTTCCTAGTTAGACAAGGGTTTATACCGGGCCAGAGAAAAAGGTCACTTGGATAGTGTTCTGCTTTGCTATGTGCAAACCCAGCTTTCAGAGTGGCCCCAACTACATTAAGGAAGCTTTGGTGCGATGGTCCCTTATCTTCTCTCTCCTTCTCTCTCTCTCTCTCTCTCTCTCTCTCTCTCTATATATATATATATATATATATATATATATATATATATCAAACACATAACTGTATATGATAAATTACCTTCCAGCTAAACATGGGAAGATATTTTCTCCTCAGTAATGCATGGGAATATCATTAAATATCTCTTTCTTCATGAGTTATTCACTAGTGCTTATCCAAATTTAGTGCTTCCCTGATACATATTGAATCATTTGGGAGAATTAAATATACTGACTTGTTAGCAATATTTAAATATTTAGATTAATGGACTAATAAATCAGTAAGTTTGCAACTGTCAACTATGAAATAACAGACAACTCAATGTTTGAAAAACTGTTGTGGGGCTGCCGGACAATAACTCACATTTTATGTCAGGAATTTTGCCATGCACATAACCTGAGTTTGATTCCCAGCTCCACACAGAAGCCCCATGATTTTGAGGGAAGCTCTGTGTTGTATTATCGTACCTTTTCTCTCTGTCTCTCTGTCTCTGTCTCTCTCTCTCCTTCCCTACTCTCTCTCTCCATATATACATGTTGTAGGATGGACTTACTGTCTCAGAAAGTCCAGGCTGTATTTTCCATGAGGTCTGAGTGGGTCTGACCCCAGACCCTCCCCCCGCCGAGGGTTAAGATATGGCTGGTCCCCCCTGACCTCTGGAATTTATGATGGCTGGACCCCCAAACATGGGCACCTTTCTACACATGCCACACTTGCTCCCCTTTCCTGCTTTAATTAAAAGCCATAGATTACTGTGTATGGTTAACTTGAAAACTGCCAGCAAACATCCTGATTGCTCAGCTATCTCCCCCTCCCCTGCCCTAAAGTATCTACAATCTACCTCTGGAAAAATATACATTGTAAACCTTTTACTTGTGATAAAACAGTCTGCAGGTCAAAATGTGACTATGCATTGTGCTGCTCTGTGTTTGGTTTAATGGTTACCTCAAACTTCCCTTTGAATTATGGGTATATTTGCCTGTTTTTTTTTTTTTTTTCAATAAATGAGTTGCCTCACTGAGGCTCTCCCAGAGGTGACTTGTCTCCCTGAGCACTTTGTCCTCAACATGTGGAGCTACCCCAGGACCCCTAGGGGGCCTCTCTGATCCTCGGTCACCCAACAGTCGGGGAGGCAGGGAACCTGTAGCAAGCTGCCCCATATATATATATATATATATATATATATATATATATATATATATATATATATATATATATATTAAATAGAGAGAATGAGATATGTAGTCCTGGGAGCAATGAAAGTGCATATGTGTGAGACAGATGTTGCAACAAACAAAACAAAATATTGTAAGGTATTGAAGAGAGGTTCCACTTTCAACAATAACATGATGGCATCCTTTAAATGGGGCTTCAAAGCAAACAACAATTGTAGTGTTGCAGCCTTCCCTCAGTCTATGAATAGACCATTCCATAATGTTACTGAAACCCAGAGGCCCTGTAAGTAGCATTGGCACGTGCAATATGCTTGTAAAAGTTGGTAAACTGTGATTTAAAATATGGTTGTGGGATTATGCCTAAGTGTAAATGTTAAATGGATTGCCAAGCTGCTTTTTCATTAGTGACTTGATAATGATCAACAAGATAATAGGACTGTGGGATAAGAGAGGTACAATCCCATATGATTCCTGCTACCAGAGTTCTGTATCACAGACCCTACACTGGAAGTTTCTATTCTTTATCCCTCTGGGAACACAGACCAAAGATCTTTATGGGATGCCGAAGGTGGGAGGTTTGGCTTCTGTAATTGCTTCTCTGCTTTTCCCTGGTGATCTTCTCCCTCCTTGAGCCTCAGCCCCAATCTTTTTTTTTTACTTGCTCTCTTCTTCCCCAGGAACTAAAGTCAAATAAAGGTCAGAGATGATGGAATTAAAGTCAGCTTGAGAGGCCATCCAATTTATAACTAATCAGAGGAAATGCATTTAATGCTTTCTGCATGGCTGGAAACTGAGAAGATCTAGAAGTGCACTACCCTCTCTATATAACTTGGGATGCTGTAAGGCATTAATTCAGCATCCTCATAACTCACAGGTTGAACCCCTACCCATGATGCCTCCATATTTGAAATGAGGCCCTTAAAAGAGGTAATACAAGTGAAATGAATTTATAGGGCTGAGTCTTAATCTGATGAAGCTGGTGTCTATCTGAGAAGAAGAGACACTAAAGATGTTTTTGCCTCCTTTTAAGCAAGCAAGAAAGACTGTGTTCTGAAAGCCAAGAGACAGCCACCTGCAAACCAGGGAGAAACCACTAGAAACCAATTTTGACAGCAACTTGATGTTAAACTCCCAGCCTCCAGAAATGTGAGAAATAAATCTCTGTTGTTTAAGACACAAACTGATATTCAGTTATGACACCTCGAATGAATCATGTTGTCCCCAAGAAGAGAGGTTAGAAGTGATTCTAGGTGCCAACCAAGAAGAATCTTTATAGTGACTAAAAAGACTTCCCAGGCAGAGATTAAGTGGAAGACTTGTCTCCTCTTTCAAGTGTAGTGGGTGAATTTTGCCTCTGGCAAAAGATTTGACATTCTATCTCGTGTTGTGAATGATTCCAACAGGAGATTGTAGAAACTCCAGCATCTAAGCGAATCTAAAATAGAGTTTCCAGTTTCTAATCCTAAGTGTTCAGTTAGAGGGGACGTTACAGTGATTCCTTTTCAGGTGTCAAAACAGTTTCAAGGTCATGCCATTTTCCTCATGAACAAAACTGAAGTGGACTATGGGGTTTAAAAATAAGAAAGAGGAGGAGAAGGAGGAAGAGGAGAACTGGTCTGAGGCTTCTGAGGTTTGAGGGTGTGGCAACCATTCTCAGCTAACTGTCTTACTATTACTTTATTTATTTATTTATTTATTTTACTTTGATAGAATCAAGACAGCACCTTGCTGAAACGAATCACAGACTTTGGGCCAGGCAAGGAGTCCTCCCAGATTTGGGGTGTATGCCCTTCTGATGATTTTCTGTGACTTCCTGTGCATAAATTGTATGATCCTTTTGGGCTTTTTTACAGACCATGTTTGTCCCTCATCTTCATAAATATGTAAGTTGTTTTCCCCAGACAATGCTTAACCATGTGTAGACTATGACAGCATTCTAATTGCACTGTATAAACCGGATCTTACTTCCTCTTCTCCAACGCTTGCCATTAAGCTTCCCAATTCAAGCTGATTTTCTAACTAAGTCTATTTCTTTAAATCTAGTCTCATGAATTATTTGGAGACACTAGTTAAGTTTCAGTACTTCTAGACATCATGTTTATATTAAGATTTTAACTTAAAGATCAGTGACTGGAGAAATACCGTGTCAACTGATGGGGGAACAGGAGGTGGCACTCCAGGTTAAGCACACACAGTACTAAGTAAGTGCAAGGACCCACAGGAGGATACTGGTTGGAGCCCCTGGCTCCCCACCTGCAGGATGGAGCAGTGAAGCAGGTCTGCAGGGATTAAAACAAATGGCCACCAGGAGCAGTGGTTCATAGTGCAGGCACTGAGCCCCAGCAATAACCCTAGAGGCAAAGACAAAAAGAAAGAGAAAGAGAATGAGAAAGAGAAAGAGAAAGAGAAAGAGAAAGAGAAAGAGAAAGAGAAAGAGAAAGAGAAAGAGAAAGAGAAAGAGAAATGGCTCAACAGGTAGAGTGTTAGTCTAGTGAGTCTGGGGTTCCAGTTTCAGTCCTGAGCCTTGCAAGTACCAATAATTCTCTGGCTCTCTTTATCTTCTTTGTCTGATATGAAACTTTTTGTCACATGTAATCAAGAAAGAAAAACTTAAAACAAGATTGGAAGTCAGCTCTTCACTGAGGCACTTGAATCTTGTACTATTCTGTTATTTGCTTTTAGAGCACCAAGTTTATTATTATTATTATTATTTGTAAAATTAAGCTATTGACAAAACTATACGATAAGAGGGGTACATTTCTACACAATGCCCAACCCCAGAGCTCCATATCCAATCCCCTCCCTCAATAGCTTCCCTAGGAAGTTTGATTCACTTGCTGAAAGAATGAGTTATCTGGGTCCAGCCCAGCATGTATATCATGTTTGTATTCTGATGAAGTAAAACAATAAAAAGTAAGACACGGAAAACTGGAAATACAGAACCAGCTATTTTTTTTCAGGTAAGTTTTGAGAAGGACAGTCACACTATAAATAAGAACTAAAAGTACTATGTAGGAAACCTGACCAAGAGAGAGCAACACAGATAGAAATGTAGAGCTAAAGAGAGGTAGAGATAGAGGGAGAGAGAATAGGAAGAAAGGGAAGGAGGGAGACGAGAAAAGGCCAGAAGTAGAAAGGAGATCATTTATTAAAGAAAATATCCTGGGGGCAGCAGTGGCACACATTTAGGCATAGATGTATTAAGTGCAAGGACCTGCCAAGGACCTGGGTCTGAGCTCCCCACTCCCCACTTGCAGGGAGGTTGTTTCACAAAAGGTGAAGTATGTCGGAGGGTATCTATCTTTCTCTCTCCCACTCCCCTCTCAATTTCTCTCTGTCCCATCCAATAAAACCTGGGGGGGGGGGGACAATGGCTACCAGGAGTGGTGGTGGATTTATAGTGCTGGCACCAAGTCCCAGTCATGACTCTGGTGGCAAAAAAGAAAGAAATAAAATCTCCTGAAAGCTAATTAAGAATAACATCATTTACACAGCTTTGTACTGATCTAGTTATTGTCTTGTTTCCACTGTCTAAGATGCAACATTAACCTTTACCAATTTTAATATGATATATCACAACAGAATATATATTTCATAACCACTTATTAAAGCCTTTCTTTTGACCAGTTAAAGTTGTTTTTATAAGTGCTGGGTAGCTGTTATTGATTTTCTTAATATATTTTTAAATTTTTTATTTAAGAAAGGATTAATGAACAAAAACATAAGGTAGGAGGGGTACAACTCCACACAATTCCCACCACCCAATCCCCATAACCCACCCCCTCCCATGATAGCTTTCCCATTCTCTATCCCTCTGGGAGCATGGACCCAGGGTCATTGAGGGTTGCAGAAGGTAGAAGGTCTGGCTTCTGTAATTGCTTCCACGCTGAACATGGGCATTGACTGGTCGGTCCATACTCCCAGTCTGCCTCTCTCTTTCCCTAGTAAGGTGTGTCTCTGGGGAAACTGAGCTCCAGGACACATTGGTGAGGTCTTCAATCCAGGGAAGCCTGGCCAGCATCCTGGTGGCATCTGGAACAATTTGATCAGGTCCTGCTTTTAGTTTCCCTTTCAGATCTTCTTAGTCAGCTTCTGTTGATGAGTGGGATCATCCCATACTCATCTTTATCTTTCTGAATTAGTTCACTTAACATAATTCCTTCTAGCTCTGTCCAAGATGGGTCAGAGAAGGTGGGTTCATTGTTCTTGATAGCTGCATAGTATTCCATTGTGTATATATACCACAGCTTTCTCAGCCACTCATCTGTTGTTGGCCACCTGGGTTGCTTCCAGGTTTTAGCTATTATGAATTGTGCTGCTATGAACATAGGAGTACACACCTCTTTTTGGTTGGGTGTTATGGAGTCCTTGGGGTATAACCCCAGGAGAGGAATTACTGGATCATATGGAAGGTCCATGTCTAGCCTTGTGAGAGTTTTCCAGACTGCTCTCCACAGAGGCTGTACCAATTTACATTCCCACCAGCAATGTAAAAGGGTTCCTCTGTCCCCACATCCTCTCCAGCATTTGCTGCTGCTGTCCTTTTTGATGTATGCCATTCTTACAGGAGTGAGGTGGTATCTTAGTGTTGTCTTAATTGGCATTTCTCTGACAATCAGTGACCTAGAGCAGTTTTTCATATGTTTGTTAGCCTTTTGGATCTCCTCTGAGGTGAATGTTTTGTTCATATCCTCTGCCCATTTTTGGATGGGGTCATTTGCTTTTTTGGTGCTAAGTTTGCTGAGCTCTTTATATATTTTGGTGATTAGTTTCTTGTCTGATGTCTGGCATGTGAAGATCTTCTCCCATTCTGTGAGGGGTCTCTCTTTTTGTTTAATAGTTTCTTTGGATGTGCAGAAGCTTTTCAATTTGATGTAGTCCCAGTTGGTTTGTTTCTGCTTTGGTCTTTCTTGCAATTGGGTTTGATTCATCAAAGATGTCCTTGAGGTGTAGGTGGGAAAGTGTTTTACCAATGTTTTCCTCTAAGTATTTAATTGTTTCTGGTCTGACACCTAGGTCTTTGATCCATTTGGAGTTGATTTTTGTTTCTGGTGATATAAAGTGGTTCAATTTCATTCTTCTGCATGTTTCAACCCAGTTTTCCCAGCACTATTTATTGAAGAGAGCCTCCTTTTTCCATTTAATGCTTTGGGCCCCCTTATCAAAGATTAGATGCCCATAGGTGTTGGGATTTACTTCTGGGTTTTCAATTCTGTTCCACTGGTCTGTGTGCCTATTTTTGTTCCAGTACCATGCTGTTTTGATGATGATGGCTTTATAATATAGTTTAAGGTCTGGGAGTGTGATGCCTCCATTTCTGTTTCTTTTCCTTAAGATGGTTTTGGCAATTCTAGGTGTTTTCAGGTTCCAGATAAATGATTGTAGTATTTGTTCTATTCTCTTAAAGAAGCCTGGTGGAAGTTTGATGGGTATTGCATTAAATTTGTATATGGCTCTGGGGAGAATATTCATTTTGATGATATTTATTCTTCCAATCCATGAGCATGGGATATCTTTCCATTTCTTGGTATGAGTTTCTATCTCCTTGAGTAGCGACTCATAGTTTTCAGTATACAAGTCTTTCACTTCTTTGGTCAACTTTATTCCTAGGTATTTGATTGATTTTGCTGAAACAGTAAATGGGAGTGATTTCTGGATGTCTTCTTCTTCAGATTTAGTGTTTGCATAAAGAAATGCCACTGATTTTTGTACATTGATTTTGTTGCCTGATACCTTGCTATATTGCCTAACAACTTCAAGTAATTTTCTACTGGATTCTTTAGGTCTTTCTATGTATACTATCATATCATCTGCAAATAGTGAGAGCTTGACTTCTTCCCTTCCAATCTGTATCCCTTTGATTTCTTTCTCTTGCCTGATTGCTATGGCAAGAACTTCCAATACTATGTTGAAGAGTAACGGTGACAGTGGACAGCCCTGTCTAGTCCCCGATCTGAGGGGGAATGCTTTCAGCTTCTGTCCATTGAGTATGATGTTGGCTGTTGGTTTGCTATATATAGACTCCACTATCTTGAGGAATTTCCCATCTATTCCCATTTTTTGTAGAGTTTTGATCATGAATGGGTGTTGGGTTTTGTCAAAGGCTTTCTCTGCATCTATTGAGATAATCATGTGGTTTTTGGCTTTGCTTTTATTGATGTAGTGAATGACATTGATTGACTTACGGATGTTGAACCAGCCTTGCATTCCTGGGATGAATCCCACTTGGTCGAGATGAACAATCTTTTTGATGTGTTGCTGTATCCGGTTGGCAAAGATCTTGTTTAATATTTTGGCATCTATGTTCATCAGAGATATTGGTCTGTAGTTTTCCTTTTTTGTTCTGTCCCTATCAGCTTTTGGTATCAGGGTGATGTTGGCTTAATAGAAGGTGGAAGGGAGTATTCCTGTTTCTTCAATCTTATGGAATAGCTTAAGAAGTATGGGTATTAGCTGTTTCCTGAAAGTTTTGTAGAATTCGTTTGTGAAGCCATCTGGTCCAGGACTTTTGTTGTTGGGGAGATTCTTAATAACGGTTTCAATTTCTTTGTCTGTGATTGGTGCATTTAGATTTTGTAGTTCTTCTTGGTTCAGTTTTGGAAGTGCATAGGTTTCTAGGAATTGTTCCATTTCTTCCAGATTCTCTAGCTTGGTGGCATATAGTTCTTTATAGAAGTTTCGCAGAATTCTCTGGATTTCTGTGGTGTCAGTTGTGATATCTCCTGCATCGTTTACAATTCTATTAATTTGAGTCTTCTCTCTTTTCTGTTTGGTGAGTCTGGCTAGGGGTTTGTCAATTTTGTTTAATCTTTCAAAGAACCAACATTAGCTTCATTGATCTTTTGTATGTTTCTTTTATTTTCGATGTTGTTTATTTCTGATCTAACTTTAGTGATTTCTGTCCTTCTGGTTGCTTTAGGGTTCCTTTGTTCCTCTTCCTCTAAGTCCTTGAGGTGTGCAGTAAGGTCGTTCATTTGGGCTTCTTCTTGGTGTTTAATATGTGATTGTATGGCTATAAGTTTCCCTCTCAGTACTGCTTTCGCTGTGTCCCAAATATTTTGATAGGTTGTGTCTTCATTTTCATTAGTTTCCAGGAATATTTGAATTTCCTGTTTGAGTGAATCTCTGACCCAGTGGTTCTTAAGGAGCATGTTGTTTAGTTTCCAAATTCTATGTCTTTTAATAATTTTCCGTTTGTTGTTAAATGTTAGTTTTACTCTACTGTGGTCTGAGAAGATATTTGGGATGATTTCAATGCTCTTGAATTTGTTGATGCTGTCTTTGTGGCCTAACATGTGGTCTATCCTTGAGTATGTGTTATGTGGATTTGAAAAGAAGCTGTATTCCAGTTTTTTGGGGTGGAGGAGTCTGAAAATGTCCAAGAGGTCTAGTCTGTCAATCTCTTCATTCAATTCTCTTGTATCTTTATTGGTTCTCTGCTTTGTTGATCTGTCTAAGTGTGAGAGTGGGGTATTGAAGTCTTCCACTATTATTGTATTACTATTGATGTATTTTTGAAACTCTTTCAGTAGATGCTTAATGTATTTAGATGGTCCCTCATTGGGTGCATATATGTTAATAATTGTTAAGTCTTCTTGGCTGATTGATCCTCTAATCATTATGTAATGTCCTTGCCTATCTTTTATTACTTTATTTAATTTAAAATGTATCGTGTCTGAGATGAGAATGGCTGTTCCTGCCCTTTTTTGTGGACCGTTAGCCTGTATGATAGTTTTCCATCCTTTCACTTTAAGTCTGTGTTTATCTTGTTGTGACAGATGGGATTCTTGCAAGCAGCATATGGTTGGGTTATGTTTTCTGATCCATCCCCCCACCCTGTGCCTTTTGATGGGTGAGTTTATGCCATTGACATTTATTGATATTATGGATTTAATGTATTGTAGTGCCATTGTTCTAAAAAAAATGTTTACTCTGATATATTACAAGTATTATAGTGATGTTCTTGTTTATAAGAGGTCTTTTAGTACCTCTTTCAGGGCCGGCTTGGTGATGGTTGCCTCCTTTAACTGTTGTTTGTCTAAGAAGGTTTTGATCCCTCCATCTAGTTTGAATGAAAGTCTAGCAGGATATATTATCCTTGGTTGAAACCCTTTTTCATTCAGGGCTCGATAGATATCTTGCCACTCCCTTCTGGCTTTTAGAGTTTGAGTGGAGAAGTCTACAGATAATCTTATGGGTTTTCCCTTGTATGTGACTTTTTGTTTCTCTCTTGCAGCCTTTAGGATCCTTTCTTTATCCTTACTTCTTCTCATTGTGACTATGATGTGTCTTGGTGTCTTCAGGTCTGGGATGATTCTGTTTGGTACTCTCTGGGCCTCTTGCACCTTGATATCCTTTCTGTTATTCAGGTCTGGGAAATTTTCTTGTATTATTTCCTCTAGAATGTTTGCCTCCCCTTCCTCTCTTTCTTCCTCTGGCAGGCCTATTATACGAATGTTACTTCTTTTGAGATCATCCCATATGTCTCTGTTGTTGTTTTCAGTGTCTCTCAATCTCTTTTTAAGCTCTTTCACCTCTTTCTTAGTTTTCTCTAACTCATCCTCTGTCTGACTAATTCTGTTTTCTGCTTCTGTTAGTCTGTTTTCCTTTGCCTCAGCTTCTTTCTTCATTACAGCTATTTCAGCTTTCAGTTCTTTAATTGCCTCAAGATAATCAGTATTTTCCTTGGAGGTCTCAACTGTTGTTTCCCTAATACTGCCATTCCTTTCCTCCAATGTTGTTTTCATTTCTGTGATTAATAAGTTTATTATTGATTGCATACTTTTCTTATCTATGGTTACTTCTGGCTGATTTGTATTTTCTTCTGGGCTCTTGTCTTCATTCATTGGAGTAGCAGTTTTATTTGTTTTTAATCTACCCATTTTTTTTATTTATGTGTTTCTCTTTTTTTTATGCTCTGTTGTTCCTCAGTTGTTGTGTCTTGAGCACAAGTAACACTGTACTAAATACCTTTATGACAATTGCACTCACCAACCTCCGGAATTACAGTAGCAACTGAAGTAAGTATTGAAGTAGTTTAATCGTTACCAGTTAGCCAATTTCTCCAGTCGTTTCCAGAAGATGTGATCAGAGAACACGCTGTTAGCAGCTTCTCAGTCCGCCATCTTCTCTCTCACTCCTTTTCTTAATATTTTAATTGGATAGAGACAGAGAAAAATTGAGAGAGGAAAAAGAGATAGAGAGAGGCATCTGCAGCCCTGCTCCACCACTTCTGAAGCCCCACCCCCACTCCATATGAGGACCAGGGGCTTGAACCTGGTTCCTTGCGCATTGTGGCATGTGCACTCAACCAGGTGTACCACCGCCTGGTCCCATCAATTAAAGTCTTATAGTATTACTGCCTGTATCTTGCAGTGTAGGAAATATTTTCTCTGATAGTCATTCTTCTGCAGACTATTGTTCTCTGACAGGTTATAGGTGTCCAGCATCCATGTCATAATTGCAATAAACTCAGGCAAATTACAATGAAAAAATGAGAGTGAATCCTATTGAGAAAAGGAAAAGAAACTACAAAAAGAATGCATTTATTTATCCAGTTCCCATTGTGTTCTAAGGAAGCTACAAGCAATACAGTTTTTAGAGTTAGTAGCAAATGGTGGCAGTAGTCAATAGGAGTTGGTTGAGAGACTGTGTTCGTGATGAAAAGTCAAGTATAGATTTTCATCCATAGAAGTATGTATCTTAGAATCAATAACTGTGACTTCCCAGGAGAAGAGAGCTTGAGAAAACCAAGAGCTCTGAGAATTCTATGGTCTAGCCACGTGTAAACCTAATCCAATTAAGTGGTTAACTGTCTCATGAGAAACTTTTCTGTTTGCACTGTCACAAAGATAGCAATGCCAGTGAATAGCTGAGCTATGTGAGAAGTGGAAAGACTCCCATCACAATGAACAAAATAAAATCTACATGTATTAAATCAGTGGAAACAGAGGGAATTCTTAAAAAGTTCAGACCAGCAGATTATAAAAGATAAAAACTAGATAAAAATAGCCTGCTAGCTTTATTTACTGCCCGGTATAATGGCATTGAATTTTGATCAAGAGGGCGAGCCCACCTCTTAGAGCAAGGATTTCTGAAGCTCCCTAATGAGACTTACTTTCTGGCAAAAAACTCAACAAGTTCATGCCTGAAGAACTTATTCTTAGTTAGCAAATAAGAATAGATGAATAACTCCATGAAAGAAGTAACAAGCAAAATAGTAGACTAACTTCAATTTTCATAGAGGAGAACTAGGAAAAGATAGTTAAGAAACAGCCTAATGAGAATGGAACAAGCCTCTGCAAAAGACAACAGAGCATGGCCCGTTTCAATTATGTAAGAACGTGGAACAATTTTGTGCACATAAGATGTAATAACAGTAGAAGAGTCAGAATGGGCATAATAGAGAGGGACAGCTAAATATGTCTAGGTGATGGGGCTGCTATAAACACAAGTTCATCTGGGAACTGAGAAAGACATCAAGAAGAGGTAAATTCAGACCACAGACATTTCCACAAGTAGAGTCACCTGCCATCATGAAGAACCTACGCACTAAGGACAATGGACTTCACTGAATCAGCCCAGGAAAGTTACTGAACAATCAACAACAGGCACTAGAGGTAGAGTGGGTGAGAATCAGGCAACTCCATACAGATTAGATATCAAAATTCAATGCCATTATACTGGGCAGTAAGTAAAACAAGCAGGCTATTTTCATACAGTTTTTATCTTTTACAATCTGCTGGTCTGAACTTTTCAAGAATTCCATCTGTTTCCACTGATTTAATACACACAGATTTCATTTTGATCATTGTGATGGGAGTCTTTCCACTTCTCACATAGCTCAGCTATTCACTGGCATTGATACCTTTGATCATATTTTAGATATCCAAAATATCTAGTTTTCAACAAAATGTAAGGGGATCTGCAAAAGCTTGGCTATCTGTATGCACAAAATTAAAAATAAACTTTAAAAATAATGCATGGATAATTAACTATGCATACAAAAATCTCAATGAACTCCAAAGGCATACACACCAAAAGTTAAAATATATTCATACCGAAGAGCCTACAGTCCCAGGTTTAATCTCCAGCACCATGGTAAGACTTAATAGAAGAGTGCTCTCATCTGCCTGTATCTTTTTCTTTTATGAAAATAAAATATTTTCTTTTTGCCTCCAGTACTATTGCTGGGGCTCTGTGCCTGCACCATGAATCCACTGCTCCTGGAGGCCATTTTCCCCCTTTCGTTGCCCTTGTTGTTTTTATCATTGTTGTGGTTATTATTATTGTTGTTATTGGTGTCGTGTTGTTAGATAGCACAGAGGGAAATGGAGAGAGGAGGGGACGACAGAGAAGGGCATAGAAAGACACCTGCAGACCTGCTTTTCTGCTTGTGAAGCGACCCATTGCCCCTGCAGGTGGGGAGCCCAGGGCTCAACCGGAAATCCTTATGCCAGTCCTTGGACTTTGTGCCATGTGTGTGCGTTTAACCTGCTGCGCTACTGCCTGACCCTGAAAATAAAATAATTTCTAAAGTTAAATTATAAGGACAGGAAACCAATATAGTTCTTCTGGGAAGGGAACTTTTACTCATGAAATTTAGCTAAATATTCTTCTAAATTTCATGAGTTAAAAAAAATATATCATTAGAAATATAGTATAGAATCATTAGAAATATAGTACTCTGTATTTAAAATACCCATATCATTTCAATAGATGAAAAAAGCTACACTTGGAAAGATGCTCACTGTCATTGATTATTGAAAACATACATTTTGAAAAAATGAGATATGATCTAAAAGTCTAGAAGCTCTTTGAGGGGTGATTGGATCAAGGAGAAGTCTTGCAGCCTAGAAGACGCCATAGTGGATGAAAACTTGACTTTGGAATCATGAGGTTCCATGTTCCATCCCAGGTGTCTCATATGCCAGAATGATGCAAACTCTTTAATTAATAAAGACTATTTAATATAAAGAGTTGAATTAGGGGCCAGGTAGAAGGGCAAAAGCTAGAAGAAGAAGAAGGGGCCAGGTGGTGACACACCCAGTTAAGTGCTCACATTACAATGCACAAGGACCCAGGTTTGCACCCCCAGTCTCTACCTGCAGGATGAAAACTTCACAAGTGGTGAAGCAGGGCTGCAGGTATCTCTCTTTTCTCTTTCCCTCTCTCTATCTTCTCCTGCCCTTTCAATTTCCCTCTGTCCCTATTCAGTACTAAATAAATAAAAACAATATATTTTTTTAAAGAATCAAGTATAGAGAATTCATGTGATACCCGATGTGGTATGTATCAAATGTATACTATGTATAGGACTTTGTTGATTTCACTCAGATGCAGTAACCAAAGAATTTTTTGTGAGTGGTCCAGGAGGTGGCGCAGTGGCTAAGGCACTAGACTCTCAAGCATGAGGTCCTGAGTTCAATCCCTGGCAGCACATGTACCAAAGTGATGTCTGGTTCTTTCTCTCTCTCCCCTATTTTTCTCATAAATAAATAAAATCTTTAAAAAAAAAGAATTTTTTGTGAATCTATTTTATTTTTTTTCTTCATTTTTTAAGTTATTCATTTTTCCTTTTGTTGCCCTTGTTTTTTTTAAATTGTTGTTGTAGTTATTATTGTTGTTGATGGTGTAGTAGTTGTTGGATAGGGCAGAGAGAAATAGAGAGAAGAGGGGAAGACAGAGAAGGGGAGAGAAAGATGCCTGCAGATCTGCTTCAGTCTGTGAAGCGACCCCCCCTGCAGGTGGGGAACCGAAGACTAGAACCAGGATTCTTAGCCTGTCCTTGTGCTTTGCGCCAGGTGTGCTTAACCTGCTGTGCTACCGCCCTATCCCCTTTTCCTTCATTTTTTAATTGAGGGCATTAATGGTTTACAGTGAATTCAGTTGTCACTACATATATAGAATTTCTCACTTTTCTGCAAAACACTGTCACCTCCAGCCTAGGTCCTTCTCCACCATCATACACTAAAAGCCCCCTGTCCCCGAACCTAGTCCTTTGCTTTGGTGCAATCAATACATTTCCCCTTTCTGTTGAATCGATTTTCAATCACTACAAACAAGATGAGAATCATTAGAAACAGTAACCACCATGCAAGTAAAAGAAAAATCCAATTATCTGATAAACCATTGTAAAAAGGCCTTAGAACATGCAAATTAGAAGATGCTAAAAAGGGAGCTCATCCAACTCATTCCAATGTATCACTCTACCCTCTTCTGCTTTTATGACACACAGGAAAATAAATACTTCCACTTGAAGAGTTATTGTACCACACATACATGCAGCATGAAAAATGTTAATTCTACAGGGCCATTTTCCCTTAGGCCCTCAATTTGATTTTTGAAATGGATGAAGTGAATGGCAGTATTTCATTATTGAAATTCTCCTAGGAAGGCATTTTGACTTGCCTAGGAAATTGTGTATGTCTTGTTGATTTTCTTTTTATTGCACCACTAAAGGATGATATTGACTTGCTGAGAAAGTAGGGAATGGAGAGAAATAAACTAAAAAATGTCTCTTCTTCATTTCCCCTATCTTAATGATAAGAAGCAAGGAGGAACTCATAGAGTCACATAACTATGGTTACTTATCCTAATGCTTGACCTATCAAGATAACCTTCATATCAGTCTATTAAATATGATTAAATTGTAGTTATTCCCACTAAGTATTTTACACTAGACTAATAATATATTTTACTGTTTTAGTTCACTACTATAGTACAGAAAACATCTTGTAAAAGCAATTTCATTTATCATTGACAGAATGATAATGGAAAGATCAAATGACATATCTAAAACCATACGATTGACGAAGAGTAGAAATACTGTCTTTAGAACATTTCTTCTGTCTATGAGTCCATTTACTTCACAATAGAAATCATAAAAATAACCTCTGAAAATTGAGCTTTACTAGAAATGTGGATCATTGGGAGTCCGGCGGTAGTGCAGCAGGTTAAGCGCAGGTGGCACAAAGCACAGGAACTGGCATAAGGATCCCAGTTCAAGCCCCTGGCTCCCCACCTGCAGGGAAGTCGCTTCACAAGTATTAAAGCAGGTCTGCAGGTGTCTTTTTCTCCCCTTCTCTGTCTTCCCTTCTCTCCATTTCGCTCTGTCCTACCTAACAACAATAATAACTACAACAATAAAACAACAAGGGCAACAAAAGGGAATAAATAAATAAATATTTTTTTAATGTGGATCTGGGGCTGGGTGGTGGCACACCTGTTTAAGTGCACATGTTATAATGCACAAGGACCCAGGTTCGAACCCCAGACCCCACCTGAAGGGGGGAAGCTTCACAAGTGATGAAGCAGTGCAGCAGGTGTCTCTCTGTCTCTCACTGTCTCTATCTCCCCTTTTCCTCTAGATTTCTGTCTCAAATAAATAAAGATAATAAAAATTAAAAATAAATAAACAATGCAGATCATAGAAAAAATCATGTTTTCATACTATACCTACAGTAGACTCTTGAGATTTTATCTTGTAGTGAATTTTCAAGTATATATGTTGTTAGTGTTTCTGTCATTTATATTTTGTCCTGGCACATGATGGTGGGAAAGGACCTAAATTGGGGCTGAGAATATTTTGCAAACATTTATCACTGGGAGATGAGAAATTGTCCTCATGTGTCAACAACGGTTCTGTAAGTCAGTAACATTCCTCAAGATGATTATAATATATTTATGTAGAACTCTCATGCCTACTCTGGGCAAATTTCACCTTTCAAATCCAGGGAGCTTATATCAACCAACTTTCCTCTCCCAAATTCCCCATCTGGAATCTAAGTCAGTGTTTTGACGTACTGCTTATATATTCAGTCATTCTTAGTTCCTTTCGTGGTATTTGAGTGAGACAGGAATTCATCAGTAACTTCAATTTTATTTACTTTACATTTGGAAGTTATGTCAAAGTTATACCATTAACACCTTGATTTTAGAATCTCTAACATATTCAGAGATATATCTTTTTTTTAGTGAGATTATCTTTAATTGATCTCAGAAAATGATATCCAGTCCTGTACCATCATCTTCACCTAAAATATATTAGAAAAATATATTGTCAAAAGCACAATGATGTTTGTTTTACACATTCCAAAGTGATTTTGATACACATAGCTTTAAAAACCATTTTGTCTTTTATTCTGTGGAACTAAATTTGATTTTTTTTCACTTACAGCACTGCTCCACTATGGTTTATTGTAGTGCATAAGATTTAATTTGGGGGCCAGGTGGTGGTTCACTGCTTAAGCACACACATTACAATGCACAAGGACCTGACCTAGACCCCACCTGTAGGGGGAAAACTTCATAAATGGTGAAGCAGGGTTTTAGATGTCTCTCTGCCTCTCTCTCTCTCTCTCTTTATCTCCCTCTTTCAATTTCTGGCTTTCTCTTTCCAAAAAATAAATAAATATGACAAATAGATTGAACATGGAACCTCAGAGCCTCTGGAATCAAATCTATTTTGTATAGCTATTACACTATCTCCTTGGTCTGGGATTTGAACTTTGATTGAACTCACACATTTTTTATAGAAATTAAACAGCTTGTGATAAATATAGGAATAAAGACTGAATGAAGATAAACATAATTTTAAAGTACTTTATTATAGGACTCTGTTTCTCAGTGTGAATTCTGAAAGATCAGATTCAATATATATTGGTACACATATGAATTTATGAACAAATAAATACAAATAATAATTACTAGATTAGCTGTAATTTTAAAAATAAGGTGAGCAGTGCCCAGAGAGATAGCATAATTTTATGCAAAAATACTCTTGAACCTGAGGCCCAGATATTCCAGATTGAATCCTACACCACCAGAGCCAGAGCTGATTAGTGCTCCAGTAAAATAATAATAATAATAATAATAATAATAATAATAATAAGTAATCAAAAAGTGGGGCCAGGTGGTGACATACCTGTTAAAGGTAATATATGAAAATGTGCAAGGACCCAGGTCCAATCCCCTGGTCTCCACCTGCAATGAAGTAGGGCTGCAGGTATCTCACTTTCTCTCTCTTTCTCTCTCTATCTCTCTCTTTCTATCTCCCCTTCCTTTCTTGTTTTATCTCTGTGTCTGTCCAACAGATAAATAACAAAAGCACTGATGACCACAGAATGTGGGCTCAGATCTATAGGGATGCAGAGGTCACATAGGCTCCTAAGCTGAATACAGGCTCCAAATCAGATCAAATCTATGGGGTTTACAGTTAATAAGATTTACACACCTTTCATATAATTGGAAGCTACTCTCTTCCCTGATGCAACTTGCTGGTCCTTTCTCCAGCCATGACATCATCTCCCCAGACAATAACTTAGATCCACCTGTATATCAGATGTCAGGCTCAGAAAACAAACAAACAAACAAAAAACTAGTATAGTCATGGGCCCTTTGGAATATAACTTAAATAAGCCTATTAAATATCTACGAAACAGAGACCCCCAAACTCTTCATCTGAACTATTCCAGCCTTTAGGTTCATGATTAGTCAATAATTTGTTTGGCTTTATTTGTTAACTCTTTTTTTTCAGCCACCAGGTTCCAGATGCTTACCATGATGCCAGCTGAACTTCCCTGGCAGACAATCCAGTATGTCCTGGAGCCCCACTTCCCCAGAGCCCTGTCCCACTAAAGAAAGAGAGAGACAGGCTGGGAGTATGAATTGACCTGCCATCACCCATGTTCAGCAGGGATGCAGTTACAGAAGCCAGACCTTTTTATAAATAAAAAAAAATATTAAAGAATAGCAGAGAAAGAAAATGTCAGTTTATAGTTCTAAGAAGTAATTATTAGCAAAGGAGGAAATAATCATTTATATATAAATTCACATATCTGTTTCTAAATGAGTATGACTAAATAATTTGTGTCTCCACTTTTAGAATCTGTTTGTGTTTATAAGTGTAGCTCATGGTAGTCTCACAAGCAATGGTGAGACAGTTTCTCTAAAGATACTTATCTGTAAGTCTATATATAAAACAACTTGAGCACTTGATGCTAAGAATGTTCACCATTTAATGAATTTAATTCTGTAATTTTCCCCTGATATTCATGGACTTCTATCTCCTTGGGAGAACTATATCTTGTAGAAATGGCCTGAAAATTGGATTATCAAGAAATCTTACAATTTAAGAAGGGCTTGCTACCTCATTTGAATTATATATGTATCATATATATATATATATATATATATATATATATATATATCAAAGTCATTGATATTACTTTAAAATGATAGTCATTTTGTATTATCAATCAAGACCTCAAGAAGTTCTGGTGGTAGGAATTGTTTGGAAATGTACCCCTCATCCTATAGTTTTGTTAATATTTCTATTTTATAAATAAAAATGAAAAAATATAGTTGTCTTTTTAAAGAAAGTAATGAAAAGTTTTCACAGGATAATATATGTTATCACAGTTCAGAGATAGAAGGGAGAACAATGATAATACTTTACATTCTCATTACAATTTATTTAGATTGAATCACTGAACTGTCACATTCTCTCGAGTGATGAAACAAAGATAAATGCTCATTAGGTAAGAAGATACAGAGGAAGAATAGAAATAGCTGTGGATAGAGACTCTGATAAGAAAATATGACAGGACACTGCACATATGAATAGAAATATAAAACACATCATTTATTTCATAATTTTAATAGTGTGGCCAAAGCGAAGTTTTCCAGACCATTGGTTAGGCAAATATTATTATTTTATTCCTTTCCTACTTTATACCTACTTGAAAATTTAGGGCAGAAACACAGAAGTGTTAAATTTAAGAATACACTAAAAATGACATGAAGACAGTTCAACTAATGAAAAATCATGAGTGCACACTTGTTTGTGTAGTGCACATCAAAAGCCCTTTCATTTTATCATTCCCATTTGGGTTATGATATTTTTTATTCTATCTAGATGCTACTTCATAGTAGCATCAATCTAAGTTACTATGTCTTTCCTTATATTCAGTTTGGATTCACATTTTGAGTGCAAGTCTTTCTACTTGTTACATGAGTCAATGAATTTGCTTGCTCTCTGAACTATAAATTCAAAATTACTAAGAATACCAGGCCTGGATTTTTTTTTTTTTCAGAGAAGATCTTCCTGCTTGTTCATCTTTTCATGACTGAAAGGCTGACACAGAATACAGTTGCTAAGTTTGCTTTTGTGTTACAAATCTAGTTTGGACTAGATTTTTTGAAATATCTTGGAAAATCTTGAGTGCCTATATCTTTCAGTCCTTTTCTTTGTTTGGAATTAGAAGTGGCCATGAAACTTCTTAGAGGGAATATAAATATTCCTCAAGGGCTTTATAAGCAATATCTCCAAAGTCCTAAGACAGTATGAACAATAATAGTAACAAAAAAAGTGAATCTTGTTAACTGAAGGAAGAATTTGAAGTAAAAATCATACCCCCTCAATTCTGAACTGGTTCTTTACATAGATAGGAACTCTATACAAGCAAAGTTAGAAGAAACCCTAATAGCAGTTAAAACTAAGGAACAGAGTGATGTGAGATTTCAATTACGAAAAAGGTAAGATTGTATTGCTACTTTCTCTATCTAATAGATAAATATAGTAGTTACTAGAAGTAACTAACATAATATATAGAGATAGAAAAAGTTGTTCAGACACAGGAAAACTTAAGTCATGCCTGTATAAAGTTCTGGGTTTGAAACCTAATATTATGTAAAGTGACGATGTGATGTTCTGGTCTATTTTTCTCTCCAATAAAGTAAAATAAAATTGTTTTTAACTTTTTGATGTAAATTTTTAGTACACATAATTTTAATATTGTAGTCATTCTTATACATTACATTTTTAGTCTCTTCTTTTTTTAATTTTTATTTATAAAAAGGAAACACTGATAAAAACCATAGGATGTGAAGAGTATAACTCCACACAGTTCCCACCACCAGAATTCCATATCCCCTACCCTCCACTGATAGCTTCCCTATTCTTTATCCCTCTGGGATGATGGACTAAGGGACATTATGGGGTGCAGAAGGTGAAAGGTCTGACTCCTGTAATTGCTTCCCTACTAACATGGGAGTTGGCAGGTCGATTCATACTCCCAGTCTGTCTCTCTCTTTCTCTAGTGGGACAGGGATCTGGGGAAGTGGGGATCCAGGACACTGGATCATCTGCTCAGGGAAGTTCAGTTGGCATCATGTTAGCATCTGAAACCTGGTGGCTGAAAAAAGAGTTAACAAATACAACCAACCAAATTGTTGACTAATTATTAACCTAAAGGCTGGAATAGTTCAGATGAAGAGTTGGGGGGGGGTGTCTCTGTTTTGTAGTTAGTAGGCCTACTTTGGGTATTTTCTAAATAGTCCATGGCTCTACTAGTTTCTTTCTTTCCTTCTTTCTCCTTCTTTCTTTCTTTCTTTCTTTCTTTCTTTCTTTCTTTCTTTCTTTCTTTCTTTCTTTCTTTCTCCCTTTTTTTCCCCTGAGCCTGACATCTGATATACAGATGGATCCAAGTTATTGTCATGGCTGGATAAAAGGATCAGAAAGCTGGATCACGGAAGAAAATATACATTACATTTGTTATCAGTGAAGCTCACTGGCAACTATTATTAATAGAAGAGGTGGTTGCAAAGGTCTGTATTTAATAATAAAGAAAGAGTCCTGAAGTAATAGACGTTATTTCTGCAAGTGTGCCCTTTAGAACAGATTTCTGTACGGCCACTAATCAACATGGGTATACCCATGAAAACAAGTAAGGAGTATTCTGAAAAAGACCATGAGAGACCCAGAACTTTAGCAGAGCACTGGATACTACTTCTTTAAGCGCACCATCCCCCATCTCCTACATCCTGCTCTTTATGTCTGTGTATGTCCTTTGATTACTTCTACAGTTTGTCCATATCTGTACAGCACCAAGAGTTACAAATTTTAAATTTTAATGTTAGGCTAAATAATATCACTCCCCAGCCACACAGTTCAAATGCTAGTTCCTACAACAAACAGTGAGAGAGTACAGTGACTTCTTGACTTTCATCTATAATTTCATGAGGCATTTTATAAATGTAAATAATTGATAGAGGAAATTGATCTAAAAACATGTAAATTAACCAATAGAGAAAATAAAATTGGGGCTGGTTCAGTGCACATCATAGAACTGTGCACAAGGACCCATGCAAGCCTCCCCCCACTAAACACACCTGCATCAAGGACACTTCAGAAAGGATGAAGCAGGTCTGCAGGTGTCTTTCTTCCTTTCTCTGTCTCTCTATTTCTGTCTCTCTCTCTCTCTCTCTCTATATATATATATATATTTATATATATATATATATATAGAGAGAGAGAGAGAGAGATCCTCCACCCCTCTTGGTTCTATCTGTTCTATCAAATAAAATAGAAAAAAAAGTCTCAGAGATGACCAAAAATTTATTAAAAATTGAAAAGTTAATATAAAAGGATTATAGAGAGTAACACAAATTTATAGGAAAATAGGAAGTTCTCTGGTTAAAGCAAATGTATGAACAAATACTTTTAAAATGTTGCATCACAATTTTGAATGGTAAATTCACTTTTTCACATAGGACTTAAGAGACAAATGCATTATACAATTATAAATATATATTAATGCATATGACCTATATAAAGATGTGACTTGTTCCATTAAAGGGTGAGAAAAAGAAATGAATAGACAAATTCTCCAAAGGAGATATACAAGTGGAGAATTGGCACATGAAAAGGTGTTAAAAGTCACTAATTGGGAGTCAGACTGTAGTGCAGTGGATTAAGCGCATGTGACAAAAAGCGCAAGGACCTGCATAAGGATCTGGGTTCGAGCCCCTCCCCACCTGTAGGGGAGTCGCTTCACAAGTGGTGAAGCAGGTCTGCAGGTGTCTATCTTTCTCTTCCCCTCCTTTCTCCATTTCTTTTTTTTAAATTTTTTTATTATTATTATTTTTTAATTTTTTATTTAAGAAAGGATTAGTGAACAAAAGCATAAGGTAGGAGGGGTACAACTCCACACAATTCCCAACACCCAATCCCCATAACCCACCCCCCCCATGGTAGCTTTCCCATTCTCTATCCCTCTGGGAGCATGGACCCAGGGTCGTTGAGGGTTGCAGAAGGTAGAAGGTCTGGCTTCTGTAATTGCTTCCCCGCTGAACATGGGCGTTGAAAGGTCGGTCCATACCCCCAGTCTGCCTCTCTCTTTCCCTAGTAGGGTGTGACTCTGGGGAAGCTAAGCTCCAGGACACATTGGTGGGGTCTTCAATCCAGGGAAGCCTAGCCAGCATCCTGGTGGCATCTGGAACCTGGTGATTGAAAAGAGAGTTAACATATGAAGCCAAACAATTTGTTGAGCAATCATGGATCCCAAGCTTGGAATAGTGGAGAGGAAGTGTTAGGGAGGTACTCACTGCGAACTCTAGTGTAATCCTGCTTTCAGGTATATATTTTGCAGTAGTTTATGGATACGTGTGCACATAAGCTCTCTCTCACAGAAACTGGTGTATATCTAGGTTATGGGACTTTGTTAGAAAGTGAACTACCTGAGATGAAATTAGAGTGTACTATTAAAGGAAAGGTCTCACCCGAGTAATGAAGCTGAAGGGTTGTCATTCCACACGTGAAGTCTCTGGATACATTCTGAGGTGAAGCATGTTGAGGTAGCAATCGTTGCTTTGGTTAGGTTGTGATCGGCAGATGCAATGTTATTTGGTTTGGATTGGGAGATGCATACGGGAAAGTGGGCCCTATCCAAGGGTTCCAGGACTGGGGGAAGTAGGGGCTCTATAGTGAAGATGTGAGGTTCCTGCTGTCTTAGGGTTCAAAAAGACAATCAACAGCTAATATTATCATCATATTATTTGTTAATTGGGTTAACTTTGAAAAGTCCTTTTGTTATGGTTTGCTGGACAGTATCCAGTATCTTGTATATAGCTGTGCTATTGGAAGCTTCTAATCTACTTGGTCTAGGCTTTTGAGAGAGTCCGCATGTCAAATACATAGCCTATATATTAAAAAGATTCAGTTTGTCTTTTGAGAAACTTTGAGACATACAATTGATTTCCCCCTCTCATATTAATTAGCTGCTGATTTATATGTCTACATTAGGAGTGTAGGAGTGTACATAAACACCATTCCCACCACCAAAGGACTGTGACCCATCCCTCCCGCCCACTCCCACCCCCCACTGACCCAGAAAGCTACATGCCTACCCCTCACCACTGGGTTTTTACTTTGGTGCCCTACTTACAATTTGATCAGGTCCTGCTTTTAGTTTCCCTTTCAGATCTTCTTAGTCAGCTTCTGTTGATGAGTGGGATCATCCCATACTCATCTTTATCTTTCTGACTTAGTTCACTTAACATAATTCCTTCTAGCTCTGTCCAAGATGGGTCAGAGAAGGTGGGTTCATTGTTCTTGATAGCTGCATAGTATTCCATTGTGTATATATACCACAGCTTTCTCAGCCACTCATCTGGTGTTGGGCACCTGGGTTGCTTTCAGGTTTTAGCTATTATGAATTGTGCTGCTATGAACATAGGAGTACAGACCTCTTTTTGGTTGGGTGTTATGGAGTCCTTGGGGTATAACCCCAGGAGAGGAATTATTGGGTCATATGGAAGGTCCATGTCTAGCCTTCTGAGAGTTTTCCAGACTGCTCTCCACAGAGGCTGGACCAATTTACATTCCCACCAGCAATGTAAAAGTGTTCCTCTGTCCCCACATCCTCTCCAGCATTTGTTGCTGCTGTCCTTTTTGATGTATGCCATTCTTACAGGAGTGAGGTGGTATCTTAGTGTTGTCTTGATTTGCATTTCTCTGATAATCAGTGACCTAGAGCAGTTTTTCATATGTTTGTTAGCCTTTTGGATCTCCTCTGTGGTGAATGTTTTGTTCATTTCCTCTGCCCATTTTTGGATGGGTTCATTTGCTTATTTGCGGCTAAGTTTGCTGAGCTCTTTATATATTTTGGTGATTAGTTTCTTGTCTGATGTCTGGCATGTGAAGATCTTCTCCCATTCTGTGAGGGGTCTCTCTTTTTGTTTAATAGTTTCTTTGGATGTGCAGAAGCTTTTCAATTTGATGTAGTCCCATGGTTTGTTTCTGCTTTGGTCTTCCTTGCAATTGGGTTTGATTCATCAAAGATGTCCTTGAGGTGTATGTGAGAAAGTGTTTTACCGATGTTTTCCTCTAAGTATTTGATTGTTTCTGGTCTGACATCTAGGTCTTTGATCCATTTGGAGTTTATTTTTGTTTCTGGTGATATAAAGTGGTTCAATTTCATTCTTCTGCATGTTTCAACCCAGTTTTCCAAGCACCATTTAATGAAGAGAGCCTCCTTTTTCCATTTAATCCTTTGGGCTCCCTTATCAAAGATTAGATGCCCATAGGTGTTGGGATTTACTTCTGGGTTTTCAATTCTGTTCCACTGGTCTGTATGCCTATTTTAGTTCCAGTACCATGCTGTTTTGATGATGATGGCTTTATAATATAGTTTAAGGTCTGGGAGTGTGATGCCTCCATTTCTGTTTCTTTTCCTTAAGATGGTTTTGGCAATTCTAGGTGTTTTCAGGTTCCAGATAAATGATTGTAGTATTTGTTCTATTCTCTTAAAGAAACCTGGTGGAAGTTTGATGGGTATTGCATTAAATTTGTATATGGCTCTGGGGAGAATATTCATTTTGATGATATTTATTCTTCCAATCCATGAGCATGGGATATCTTTCCATTTCTTGGTATGAGTTTCTATCTCCTTGAGTAGCGACTCATAGTTTTCAGTATACAAGTCTTTCACTTCTTTGGTCAACTTTATTCCTAGGTATTTGATTGATTTTGCTGAAACAGTAAATGGGAGTGATTTCTGGATGTCTTCTTCTTCAGATTTAGTGTTTGCATAAAGAAATGCCACTGATTTTTGTACATTGATTTTGTTGCCTGATACCTTGCTATATTGCCTAACAACTTCAAGTAATTTTCTACTGGATTCTTTAGGTCTTTCTATGTATACTATCATATCATCTGCAAATAGTGAGAGCTTGACTTCTTCCCTTCCAATCTGTATCCCTTTGATTTCTTTCTCTTGCCTGATTGTTATGGCAAGAACTTCCAATACTATGTTGAAGAGTAACGGTGACAGTGGACAGCCCTGTCTAGTCCCCGATCTGAGGGGGAATGCTTTCAGCTTCTGTCCATTGAGTATGATGTTGGCTGTTGGTTTGCTATATATAGACTCCACTATCTTGAGGAATTTCCCATCTATTCCCATTTTTTGTAGAGTTTTGATCATGAATGGGTGTTGGGTTTTGTCAAAGGCTTTCTCTGCATCTATTGAGATAATCATGTGGTTTTTGGCTTTGCTTTTATTGATGTAGTGAATGACATTGATTGACTTACGGATGTTGAACCAGCCTTGCATTCCTGGGATGAATCCCACTTGGTCGAGATGAACAATCTTTTTGATGTGTTGCTGTATCCGGTTGGCAAAGATCTTGTTTAATATTTTGGCATCTATGTTCATCAGAGATATTGGTCTGTAGTTTTCCTTTTTTGTTCTGTCCCTATCAGCTTTTGGTATCAGAGTGATGTTGGCTTAATAGAAGGTGGAAGGGAGTATTCCTGTTTCTTCAATCTTATGGAATAGCTTAAGAAGTATGGGTATTAACTGTTTCCTGAAAGTTTTGTAGAATTCGTTTGTGAAGCCATCTGGTCCAGGACTTTTGTTGTTGGGGAGATTCTTAATAACGGTTTCAATTTCTTTGTCTGTGATTGGTGCATTTAGATTTTGTAGTTCTTCTTGGTTCAGTTTTGGAAGTGCATAGGTTTCTAGGAATTGTTCCATTTCTTCCAAATTCTCTAGCTTGGTGGCATATAGTTCTTTATAGAAGTTTCGCAGAATTCTCTGGATTTCTGTGGTGTCAGTTGTGATATCTCCTGCATCGTTTACAATTCTATTAATTTGAGTCTTCTCTCTTTTTTGTTTGGTGAGTCTGGCTAGGGGTTTGTCAATTTTGTTTAATCTTTCAAAGAACCAACATTTGGCTTCATTGATATTTTGTATGGTTCTTTTATTTTCGATGTTGTTTATTTCTGCTCTAACTTTAGTGATTTCTGTCCTTCTGGTTGCTTTAGGGTTCCTTTGTTCCTCTTCCTCTAAGTCCTTGAGGTGTGTAGTAAGGTCGTTCATTTGGGCTTCTTCTAGGTGTTTAATATGTGATTGTATGGCTATAAGTTTCCCTCTCAGTACTGCTTTCGCTGTGTCCCAAATATTTTGATAGGTTGTGTCTTCATTTTCATTAGTTTCCAGGAATATTTGAATTTCCTGTTTGAGTGAGTCTCTGACCCAGTGGTTCTTAAGGAGCATGTTGTTTAGTTTCCAAATTCTATGTCTTTTAATAATTTTCCGTTTGTTGTTAAATGTTAGTTTTACTCTACTGTGGTCTGAGAAGATATTTGGGATGATTTCAATGCTCTTGAATTTGTTGATGCTGTCTTTGTGGCCTAACATGTGGTCTATCCTTGAGTATGTGTTATGTGGATTTGAAAAGAAGGTGTATTCCAGTTTTTTGGGGTGGAGGAGTCTGAAAATGTCCAAGAGGTCTAGTCTGTCAATCTCTTCATTCAATTCTCTTGTATCTTTATTGGTTCTCTGCTTTGTTGATCTGTCTAAGTGTGAGAGTGGGGTATTGAAGTCTCCCACTATTATTGTATTACTATTGATGTATTTTTGAAATTCTTTCAATAGGTGTTTAATGTATTTAGATGGTCCCTCGTTGGGTGCATAGATGTTAATAATTGTTAAGTCTTCTTGGCTGATTGATCCTCTAATCATTATGTAATGTCCTTGCCTATCTTTTATTACTTTATTTAATTTAAAATGTATCGTGTCTGAGATGAGAATGGCTGTTCCTGCCCTTTTTTGTGGACCGTTAGCCTGTATGATAGTTTTCCATCCTTTCACTTTAAGTCTGTGTTTATCTTGTTGTGACAGATGGGATTCTTGCAAGCAGCATATGGTTGGGTTATGTTTTCTGATCCATCCCCCCACCCTGTGCCTTTTGATGGGTGAGTTTAAGCCATTGACATTTATTGATATTATGGATTTAATGTATTGTAGTGCCATTGTTCTAAAAAACAATTTGTTTACTCTGATATATTACAAGTATTATAGTGATGTTCTTGTTTATAAGAGGTCTTTTAGTACCTCTTTCAGGGCCGGCTTGGTGATAGTTGCCTCCTTTAACTGTTGTTTATCTAAGAAGGTTTTGATCCCTCCATCTAGCTTGAATGAAAGTCTAGCAGGATATATTATCCTTGGTTGAAACCCTTTTTCATTCAGGGCTCGATAGATATCTTGCCACTCCCTTCTGGCTTTTAGAGTTTGAGTTGAGCAATCTGCAGAAAGTCTTATGGGTTTTCCCCTGTATGTAACTTTTTGTTTCTCTCTTGCAGCCTTTAGGATCCTTTCTTTATCCTTACTTCTTCTCATTGTGACTATGATGTGTCTTGGTGTTTTCAGGTCTGGGTTGATTCTGTTTGGTACTCTCTGGGCCTCTTGAACCTTGATATCCTTTCTGTTATTCAGGTCTGGGAAATTTTCTTGTATTATTTCCTCTAGAATGTTTGCTTCCCCTTCCTCTCTTTCTTCCTCTGGCAGGCCAATTATACGAATGTTACTTCTTTTGAGATCATCCCATATGTCTTTGTTGTTGGTTTCAGTGTCTCTCAATCTCTTTTTAAGCTCTTTCACCTCTTTCTTAGTTTTCTCTAACTCATCCTCTGTCAGACTAATTCTGTTTTCTGCTTCTGTTAGTCTGCTTTCCCTTGCCTCAGCTTCTTTCTTCATTACAGCTATTTCAGCTTTCAGTTCTCTAATTGTCTCAAGATAATCAGTATTTTCCTTGGGGGTCTCAACTGTTGTTTCCCTAATACTGCCATTCCTTTCTTCCAATGTTGTTTTCATTTCTGTGATTAATAAGTTTATTATTGCTTGCATACTTTTCTTATCTTTGGTTACTTCTGACTGATTTGTGGTTTCTTCTGGGCTCTTGTCGTCATTCATTGGGGTAGCAGTTTTATTTGTTTTTAATCTACCCATTTTTTTTTATTTATGTGTTTCTCCCTCTCTTTCCTCTTCTTTTTTTTAATGCTCTGTTGTTCGTCAGTTGTTGTGTTTTGAGCACAAGTAACACTGTACTAAATACCTTTATGACAATTGCACTCACCAACCTCCGGAATTACAGTAGCAACTGAAGTAAGTATTGAAGGAGTTTAATCATTACCAGTTAGCCAAAAGATTTCTCCAGTCCGTGAAAAAATAGTAAACAAATCCCAGTGAAGAAAGAGAAAAGAAAGAGAGTATAGCAAGAATAGACAGTTATGCAAATCTACTATCCAGTGTATATTCTAGGGGGTAACAAGAGTGTAAAGGGAACTAGAGCATAGATACACACATAGAGAGTCCACTCTGGGTCAGATTTCTTCCCCAAAGTAATTCACAAATTCAGAAAGGCAAAGAAGAAAGAAGTGTATGACAGATAAAATAAATAAATAAATAAATAAATAAAAATTAAAAAAAATAGAAAGAAAAAAAAGAGATAGAGAGAGATAAGAGAGAGAAAAGGGAGAAGATAAGAAGAAGGGTTGTAATTAAAGAGCAGTGCGAGGAACTTCCCAAATGTGTATCAGTGAGTTTAAAAAAAAAAAAAAAAAAAAAAACCCTGTTTGGTGGTATGGAGTATCCTGCTAGTAGCTGTTCCCAGGCACTGCTTATGGGGGGGGGGGGGGGCGGCGGGAAGGAGGTATGCTTGAAAATTAAAAGGAAGAAAAAAGAATTTTTCCCCTATTCTAATTCTTAACCCAAATTAAGTTATAGACACCTCCTTGGTGTCACTGCTATGGCCCCTTAGTGGCTGGCCTGCTAAAGGCAGAAAATCCTATTGTTTACACGAGATGTGTCCGGAGCTCCAAGGCTAGTCGCTTCTCAGTCCGCCATCTTCCGGGAAACCCCCCCCTCCAGACTTTCTTAAAGGATTTCTCAAAAATGAAAACTAGCTCCAAGTCCTTTGATCCAATGAGAGCTATACTCAAGAAGTCTTTGGATCCGCCCTCAGGGTCGCGGTGGACCCTGGAGATTCCCAAGGGAAAGCCCCCGAGCTAAAGTGCTCTCTCCGGGTCCTCTGCCCGCTGCGCTCTGCAACCTGTAGAGGAGCCGCCTTCCTGGGCGGGTGGAGGACAATGCCCGGCGCACTCGCCTTGCCTGGCGCCCTGGGAATTCTGGAACCCCGCTAGTCCATGTCACCTTTACTCTAATTCTTAACCCAAATTAAATTGTACTCACTTTTTGGTGTCCCCTCTTATTAACTGGCCTGCTAAAGGCAAAAAATCCTACCGTTGCTGACGATGCGGTCAGAGCGCTCGCTGTTAGCGACTTCTCAGTCCGCCATCTTCCTCTCCCCTCTCCATTTCTTTCTGTCCTATCCAACAACGAACGACAACAATAAAACAATAAGGGCAACAAAAGGGAATAAATAAATATTTTTTAAAAGTCACTAATCATTAGAAAGATGCATATCAAACCATAATAAATGCCACTTCATATCTACTAGTGTTGATAGTATATAAGAAAAAGAACAATTTCTTAGAGGGATGAAGAGAATTTGGGAATTTAGTGCATGCTGTTGACTCTCTGTCTCTCCTTTCCTATCTGAAACAAGATAGTCCAGAGTGGTGAAACCCTAGCAGTGGCAACAGTATCACATAAAGTTCATAAAATTGATTAAAATACAAACAAACATAAAATAAAACAGTTATTAAAAGGAATAAAACATACTTCTTAAGGAGGATAAGGTGATTAGAATATCTATAATAGCTGAAAGTCTTTTGAGGTAGTTCTGATATTTGTCAAAGATATCCTGTAGAATTAACAAGTGCAGAAGACAATAAAAATAACACAGAAATAAAGCCCACTACAGTGCAAGTAAAACAAAGGTAATCACAGTCTAGTATGGAGAACTGTGAGAAATAGTGTATAATATAATGAAATACTAAGGTTTTTACTTTGCTATACAAAATAGCATTCTATTAGCAGAAGGATTGTGTGGCAATGACTACAGCTACTCGTGTACTGAGGCAGAAGAAAAATTCAGATTTTTATGTATGGAGAGGAAAAACTGATTGTTAAAGCTTACAAAGCAACCACCCTATGTTCTTTAAAGAGGCAATCAGTGTGTTATTCAGAGATAACAGGACAAATATAACTTTACTGGAGGGAAGTCAAGTGTTGACTTAGCACGTGAAGGTGGATGGAAGTGGAACCTCTTGAGTTCCTCTTAATGAGCTTCATTTTTCTCTACCAGTTAATAACTGATTGGGGCAAGCTATGGGTGGGGGTGAAGGAAAGGTGTAGGAAATTAAGAATGTAGGAGAGAGTTTCACATAGTTACTTAAGTGGGGGAAATAGCATAATGGTTATGCAAAGAGACTCTAATGTCTGAGGCTCCAAAGCCCCAGGTTCAATCCCCTGTACCACTATAAGCCTGTTAAAAAAGAAAAAAAAAAAGATTTGCATGCATAGTTACTTAAGAAATCAAGGAGGGGTGATGATGTAACAATAATAATATATTTATATTCTTACTTTCCATTTTAAAATCTTTTCCTGCATATGCAGATATGCAAGTAAAGTCAAATAAAATGCTTTACATTTAGTCTTTTCTTTCCTACAACAGTAAAATTTTTAAATATTTCTATGCTTGCCTGCTCATACTGTTTAGCTGAAATTCAGCTTTTCATAAAATGTTAGACCAAAGAACCAAAACTATCCAGAAATGATTATCTAACTGCATTTCACATGAACAGTCATGAATTTGAAAATAATGCCAGCAAGTCTGGGGAACTAACCAATTCCCAAGCATAGACAAAACTGGGGCATGGTTCTCACTATTGACATGAACCATAGGTGGGGCAATGGTGGGATAACTTTCTCCTGGGACTGATGATGTTTCCAACTGATTTTCCTGAATTCTTTTTTTTTAAGTTAATTGAGTTTTTTTTAATTTATTTTTTATTTTAAAAAAGGAAAAATTAACAAAACCATAGGGTAGGAGGGGTACAACTCCACACAATTCCCACCACCCAATCTCCATATCCCAACTCCTCCCCTGATAGCTTTCCCATTCTCTATCCCTCTGGGAGCATGGACCCAGGGTCATTGTGGGTTGCAGGAGGGGTAAGGTCTGGTTTCTGTAATTGCTTCCGCGCTGAACATGGAAGTTGACTGTTCGGTCCATACTCCCAGTCTGCCTCTCTCTTTCCCTAGTAGGGTGGGTCTCTGGGGAAGCAGAACTCTAGGACACATTGGTGGGGTCTTCAATCCAGGGAAGCCTGGCAGGCATCCTTATGGCATCTGGCACCTGGTGGCTGAAAAGTGAGTTAACATACAAAGCCAAACAAATTGTTGAGCAATCATGGACCCAAAGGTTGGAATAGTGGAGAGGAAGTGTTGGGGGGGGGTAACTCTAGTGTACTTCTGCTTTCAGGTATATATTTTGCACTTGTTTATGGATACGTGTGAACATATGCTCTCTCTCACAGAAACTGGTGTATATCTTGGTTTTGGGACTTTGTTAGAAAGTGATCCACCTGGGATGGAATTAGAGAATGCTATTAAAGGAAAGGTCTCACCAGAATAATGAAGCTGAAGGGTTGTCATTCCACACCTGAAGTCTCTGGATACAGTCTGAGCTAAAGCATGTTGAGGTGGCAATCGTTGCGTTGATTAGGTTGTGATCGGCAGATGCAATATTATTTGATATGGATTGGGAAAGGCATGCGGGAAAGTGGGCCCTACCCTAAGGTTCCAGGACTGGGGGAAGTAGGGGCTCTATAGTGGAGATGTGAGGTTCCTGCTGTCTTAGGGTTCAAAAAGACAATGGATAGTTAATGTTGTCATCACATTATTTGGTAATTTGGTTAACTTTGAAAAGTCCTTTTGTTTAGGGTTTGCTGTATAGTACCCAGTATCTTGTAAACAGCTGTGCCACTGGTTGCCTCTGATCTATTTGGTTTAGGCTTTTGAGATAGTCCACATATCAAATACACAGCCTATATATTAAGAAAACTCAGTCTGTGTTTTAAAAACTTTTAGGCATATAATTAATTTTCCCCCTCTCATATTAATTAACTAGTGATTTGTATGACTACACTTTACTAGGACTGTACTTAAACACCATTCCCACCACCAAAAGACTGTGTCCCATCCCTCCTACCCACTCCCACCCACCAGCCCAGGAGGCCGCATGCCTACCGCTCACCACAGGGTTTTTACTTTGGTGTTCTATTTTCAATTTAGTCAGATCCTGCTTTTAGTTTCCCTTTCAGATCTTCTTACTCAACTTCTGTTGATGAGTGGGATCATTCCATACTCATCTTTATCTTTCTGACTCTGCTCACGTAACATAATTCCTTCTAGCTCTGTCCAAGATGGGTCAGAGAAGGTGGGTTCATTGTTCTTGATAGTTGTATAGTATTCCATTGTGTATATATACCACAGCTTTCTCAACCACTCATCTGTTGTTGGGCACCTGGGTTGCTTCCAGGTTTTAGCTATTATGAATTATGCTGCTATAAACATAGGAGTACACACATCTTTTTGGTTGGGTGTTATGGAGTCCTTGGGGTATAACCCCAGGAGAGGAATTACTGGATCTTATGGAAGGTCTATGTCTAGCCTTCTGAGAGTTTTCCAGACTGCTCTCCACAGAGGCTGGACCAATTTACATTCCCACCAGCAATGCAAAAGGGTACCTCTGTCCCCACAGCCTCTCCAGCATTTGTTGCTGCTGTCCTTTTTGATGTATGCCATTCTTACAGGAGTGAAGTGGTATCTCAATGTTTTCTTAATTTGCATTTCTCTGACAATCAGTGACCTGGAGCAGTTTTTCATATGTTTGTTAGCCTTTTGGATCTCCTCTGAGGAGAATGTTTTGTTCATATCCTCTGCCCATTTTTGGATGGGGTCATTTGCTTTTTTGGTGCTAAGTTTGTTGAGCTTTTTATATATTTTGGTGATTAGTTTCTTGTCTGATGTATGACATGAACCATTGGTGGGTCAATGGTGGGACAACTTTCTCCTGGGACTGGTGATGTTTCTGACTGATTTTCCTGAATTCTTGACTGCTCCACTTCAAGATTCTCCCTGGCATCACTTTCATCTCTAATTTCTGCAATTTCAGATTCTTTCACAGAATTTAGCATTCAATTTTGTGCAATTTATTATTATTATTATTATTTGTTCATTTATTTCTCTCATTTTGTCCTTATAAATAATTTGTGAAATTTCTAAAAGTAAAGTTAAAGCCTTAGAAAACATTTTTTTTGTCTCCAAGTTATGAAGTGTACATTTATTTGTCAGTAAACCTGGCAAAAAAGGAAAAAAAGGGGGGTTGTGGTGGCAGGAGCAAAGTCAGGCCTGCTGTAGGGCATAGCCCCAGCATGCTAGGTCTAACTGCAAAGTGGGGAGTCCTGGACTAAACTGAAGCCATTTTTTCCTTACATTGATAATTTAAAGATTTATTGGCTATTGAAAATACACAGATATTACCTGAGGACAATGGCGGAGGCAAGTCAGGCCTATTGTAGTGCACAGCCCCAGCAGACTAGCGCTAACTGCAAAGCTGGGAGGCCTGGACTAAACTGAAGTTATAGTTCCTTACATTGGTAATTTAAAGACCTATTGACTATATTAGATATGCACAAATAATACCTGGGGACAATAAAGGAGATCCCTGGGGGAAGTACATTGTGACAACTATTATAGCAGTGAGTATGACAAGACTAAAAATGGCCTAAGTGCTGAAGATGCTGTACCCATTGGAAGGCTTTCAGAAAAAGAGCTGCTTATCACCGTTACAGCTTCTCTATTAGCTGGACTCAGACCAAAAGCCAGAACTATGGGTGGCTGCTGGGGCTCACGTGGTATGTACCATGAATGGCAGACTGTGATTATCTAAATATAAAGAGGTCCTGTAGCTTACCCTCACCCACAAACACTCTACTTCCACTTAAAGGCATTTGTGATGAGTATTAGGTTGTGTAGTTAAATAGCTAATGTTAAGATATATGGGTAGAAGTAAGCAAACTTTCATTAGCTAAAAGTTAGTGAACTTTCATATACGCAAAGGTTAACCAGAAGAGAGCCCAGATGGTGTGTGCTTACTTTACAACAGAAGATTTCTTTAGGCAGACAGCCAACTATGATCTAGTTAGACCCAAGGTTAAGAAGTAAAACTATTGGATTTAGTTCCAGGGAGAAATGTTTATTCATATAGAAGGTCAGAACAGGGAGATGGTCAAAACACAGATGGTCATTTCAAAGGGAAATTTAGACTACCCCAGACCCAGGAAGCTTTCAAGTGGAGATCAGGATGCCCCAGACATGGGGAACTTTCTAACATACCTATACTAATAATAATGTTGTTTAAGGTTATTCCTGATGTTGATGAAAACAAGTATACATGATGTCATCTGTATCCTTGATGTTAATGAAAATAATCTTACATAATGTCAACTATATTGGGCAAAAAAATTTTAAATAATAAACCTCTGCAGACAGAGGGCAGAGAAGCTTCTCTCCTTCACCTGAAGCAGTTGATGTATCTCTCACTTCATTCATCTCACTGACTTCCCCTTTCCTTCAGGGACTCTGAATTATTTTCTCTGGGGCCTGCTCCCTGCAGGGGGGGGGGGGGTCATATTGACCTCTCTGACCATTTAAAGAGCTTACTTATATACCATTGTCCTAAACTCAGTTACAGGGCGTGGGCAGGGGGCAATTTTCTTTTTAAAATCAAGCACCACAAACTCCTATTTAACTATTCACAGCAGGAAACTCAGTGAAAATTATTTAAAGCACATTAATTCAAATCAGCAAAGCTTACCTCCGTGACAAAGTTGTTGCATAAAGAAAACAGTTCCTCTAATTAAATCTAAAAACTCTACAGCTGTGAAACTATAAATTTTTATCTGTGCTAGCAGTAGCTGTAAAAGTGATTCTAAATTAAAATACTAACTTTCCCCCCCAACACACAATAAAAGACTTAGAAATCCCATTAAACAAATCAGACTGGCCTTTCTAAGTGGCTGCTCTAACTTGGGCAGACATTTCCGATTTCAGTCTAGAGCTTACTATTAGCCAGAATGCTTCGTGCTTATTATTTACTTGCTTATTTATTTTCAACGGTTTTTATAACATGACTGGACTACAAAGGGAATCATTGTCCCCTCACCCTTCTTTTTCTACTCCCCCTCCCTCCCGTTAATCAGCTATTTCTGATATGCCAGTAACAACAAATAACATCTGGTCTTTTGCCCGGTGAATAGTTAATTCTCCTCTCTCCAGGATAGGAAAATCTGTTTCTAGATGGATTTCACACACGTTCAAATATGTACATGTAAAATCCTGGCAGCTCAATCTCTACTAAAAAGAACCCCCTACCCTGCACACACACACAGGATCAGTTTCCATTAAGTCATCTTTGAAATCTTGAAAATTAAATCATCTGCAAGTTACCACTTGCTCAGTTAGTTCCACCCACCCTTGCAAGTTTTTGTTTGCCTGAAACATTTTGTCAGTTTTACAAAGCTTCCAATAGAGTGGAGACTGTGATCCTTACGGGTTTCCATATACTCTGTGCAAATGATTCTACCTGTGTAACATCTCGTATGTTGAAAGTGGTTGATTCTAGAGCTCTCATTACCTGTAAAGCAAATTGGAAGCACTGCTTGTGTTGTCCTGAGAGGTCTATGTTAAATGTGAGGATAATAGGGGCACGTAGGCATAAACCTGTACTGTTTTCCCCCTGGAAGTAATTTGCAATAGCACACACAGTTACCTGGAATTGATTAGCTTATGACACAGGGAGGCGGTTCTCTCCCCCCCCCTTAAACTTATTTACTTTATTTTTTCCCTTTTGTTGCTCTTGTTTATCGTCATTGCTTTTGTTATTGTTATTATTACTGCTGTCGTTGTTGTTGGATACGACAGAGAAAAATCGAGAGAAGAGGGGAAGCTGAGAGGGGGGAGAGAAAGACACCTCAGACCTGCTTCACCGCCTGTGAAGCGACTCCCCTGCAGGTGGGGAGCCAGAAGCTTGAACCCAGATCCTTACGCAGGTCCCTTCGATTCCTGCCATGTGCACTTAACCCGCTGAGCCACTGCCTGGTTCCCAGGGAGGCAGTTCTTATATTACTTTTGAATTCACTTAAGTTTTCAAACAGTCACGTCAATTTAAAATGTTTATTTGTTTGTTTGTTTTTTGTAAACTTTATTTATTTTGTCTGATAGAGCAGAGAGAATTGGAGAGGAAGAAAGAGAGGGAGAGAGAAACAGACAAGACACCTACAGCACTTCTTATACCACACTTTAAGTTACCCCCTGCAGGTGGGGACTAGGGGTTTGAACCTGGGGCTTCCTGCATGACAATAAATGCAGTAACCAGGTGGTCACCACCTTCCCCTTCTTCTCCTCCTCCTCCTTTTTTACTTTTTTTTTTGCCTCCAGGGTTATTGCTGGGGCTCAGTGCCTGCAATATGAATCCACTGCTCCTGGAGGCCCCCTTTTGTTGCCCTTGTTGTTGTAGCCTTGTTGTAATTATTATTGTTGTTGATGTCACTCGTTGTTGGATAGGACAGAGGGAAATGGAGAGAGGAGGGGGAGACGGGGGGGGGGGGGAGGGAGGAGAAAGATAGACACCTGCAGACCTGCTTCACTGCCTGTGAAGCAACTCCCCTGCAAGTGGGGAGTTGGGGGCTCCAACCAGGATCCTTAAGCCAGTCCTTACTTTGTGCCACGTGCACTTAACCCGATACGCTATAGCACGACCCTTGTTACATTTTTATTAGTGATTTACTAATGATTCACAAAACTATGGGACAGCATGGGTAGAATTCCATGCTGTTCCCACCACCAGAGTTTCCAGTCCCCATTCCCTCCATTGGAAACTCTAGTAGCCCTCACAAGATCACAGATGTGGGTCAGCTATTATTTCTTTTTTTTTTAATTTTTAATTTTTAATTTTATTATTATTTTTTTATTTAAGAAAGTATTAATTAACAAAACCATAGGGTAGGAGGGGTACAATTCCACACAATTCCCACCACCCATTCTCCATATCCCACCCCCTCCCCTGATAGCTTTCCCATTCTCTATCCCTCTGGGAGCATGGACCCAGGGTCATTGTGGGTTGCAGAAGGTAGAAGGTCTGGCTTCTGTAATTGCTTCCCCGCTGAACATGGGCATTGACTGGTCGGTCCATTCTCCCAGTCTGCCTCTCTCTTTCCCTAGTAGGGTGGGTCTCTGGGGAAGCAGAGCTCCAGGACACATTGGTGGGGTCTTCAGTCCAGGGAAGCCTGGCCGGCATCCTGATGACATCTGGAACCTGGTGACTGAAAAGAGAGTTAACATACGAAGCCAAACAAGTTGTTGAGCAATCATGGACCCAAAGCTTGGAACAGTGGAGAGGAAGTGTTAGGGGGATACTCACTGCAAACTCTAGTGTACTTCTGCTTTCATGTATATATTTTGCAGTAGTTTACGGATACGTGTGAACATAAGCTCTCTCTCACAGAAACTGGTGTATGTCTAGGTTTTGGGACCTATTTCTATAATTATCTGTCTATATTTAAATATATATGCCCATTTCTCCCATGGCCTGCTCTCTTCTCCCCTTCAAGCCAAACCTACACTCACATATGGCCTTTTTTTCTCTTTTCTCCAGATCCTGATGGAGTTGTGGTTCAGAACTCTCTAGTCATCTTTTCCTACTAATTCTCCCCTCTGAAGATATGGGTCAAAACTCTCTTTTTTTCTTTTTTTAATTTATTTTTTATTTAAGAAAGGAAAAATTAACAAAACCATAGGGTAGGAGGGGTACAATTCCACACAATTCCCACCACCCAATCTCCATATCCCATCCCCTCCCCTGATAGCTTTCCCATTCTCTATCCCTCTGGGAGCATGGACCCAGGGTTGTTGTGGGTTGCAGAAGGTAGAAGGGCTGGCTTCTGTAATTGCTTCCCTGTCAAAATTCTTTATGGGGTACAGGTAATAGGAGTTCTGGCTTCTGTAATTGCCTCTCTGTTGGTCAAAGGAGATGAGTTCTTAATAAAAACAGCTGAGTAGTATTCCACCATGTATGCACACCATAATTCTCTCAGACATTCTTCTGTCTTTGGAATTTGGGTTGCTTCCAAGTTTTGGCTACTATAATATATACTGCCTTTTCTGAAGTTATAGAAAATCAGTATTTAATTTTTGCATATTTTTACCAATTATTGTTGTGGACTATGTCCCAAATTGCAAAAATTTCCCATTTTAAGATGTATTTTTCACAATTACATAAAAAATGTGATGCCTCTTATAGTCATGACTATATTTAATGAATATTTTATATTCCACTAGAGAGTTGTTACATTATTGAAGACTTCTGTAACCTACATAGCATATAGACTACTTATTTTGTTTGTGTCCAGTGTCCTACTCCATAATCTTAATGGCAGAAATAATGATTTAATAAATGTACAGGGTTGAAATCCTACATAGAGTTAGTTGGTTGAGTCCAGATTTTGTGTACTTGTACACTTTTTTTAATTATACATTGGAAATAATATCTAGTCAACTAACAGAAAATTGGAGCAGACAAAAAGGGGATAGATGGAAAAATTCTCAAGATAATGGAGTGCATATATAGCAAACCTATATATAGCAATATATATATATATATATATATATATATGTATATATATATATAGCAAACCTACAGCCAACATCATATTCAATGGTGAAAAACTGGAAACATTTCCCCTTAGATCAGGTCCTAGACAGGGCTACCCACTATCACCATTACTATTCAACATAGTGTCGGAAGTGCTTGCCATAGCAATCAGACAGGCACAAGGAATTCAAGGGCTATAAATTGGAAGAGAAGAAGTCAAACTCTCTTAGTTTTCAGACACCATGACAGTATACATAGAAAAACCTAAAGAATCAAGCAAAAAGCTTTTGGAAATTACCAGGCAATCTAGTAAGCTGTCAGGCTACAAAATTAACATACAAAAGTCAGTGGTATCCCTTTATGCAAACATTAAGTTGGAAGAAGAAGAAATCCAGAAATCAATTACTTTTACTATAGCAACAAAACAATAAAATATCTAGGAACAAACCTAAAAAAGAAGTGAAAGACTTGTATACTGAACATTATGAGTCACTATTCAAGGAAATAGAAAAAGACACAAAGAAGTGGAACGTTATTCCATGTTCATGGGTTGGAAGAATTAACATCAGTAAAAAGAATATACTACCCAATGCCATATACAAATTTAATTAAATCCTCATCAAGATTCCATCCAAAATTTTAAGACAAGTAGAACAAAAGCTACAAATGTTTATCTGGAACCAGAAAAGACATAGAATTGCCAGATTGTTGGTCTGGGAGGTGGTGCAATGGATAAAGTGTTGGACTCTCAAGCATGAGGGCATGAGGTCTTAAGTTCAGTCCCCAGCAACACACCTAGCAGAGTGATATCTCGTGTTCTTTTTTTAAATATTTATTTATTTATTCCCTTTTGTTGCCCTTGTTTTTTTTTTTTTTTTTTTTTACTGTTGCCATTGTTGTTGAAAAGGACAGAGAGAAATGGAAAGAGAAGGGGAAGACAGAGAGGGGAAGAGAAAGACAGACACCTGCAGACCTGCTTCACCGCCTCTGAAGCAACTCCCCTGCAGGTGGGGAGCCGGGGGCTCGAACTGGGTTCCTTGCGCCAGTTCTTGCGCTTTGTGCCATCTGTGCTTAACCCGCTGCACTATTACCCGATTCCCAATGTCTCATATGTTCTTTCTCTCTCCTCCTATCCCTTTCATTAGTATATAAATAAAATATTAAATTTACATATTAAAAAACAAATCTTAAAAAAAAAAGAATTGCTAAAATAATCTTGAGAAGAAAGAAGTGGAGGCATCACACTCCCAGATCTCAATAAATGTATTTGTGAGTATTCACCCACTTCACTAGTACAATTTGAAATCTGGGAGTGTGATGCCTCCACTTCTTTCTTCTCAAGATTATTTTAGCTTTTTTTTTTTTTTTTTTTTTAGATGTGGCCATTATCATCAAAACTGTTTGATACTGGAACAAAAATAGACACATTGACCAATGGAATAGAATTTAGTGCCCAGAAGTAAACCCCCACACCTATGGACATCTAATCTTTGACAAAGGTGCCCAGACTATTAAATGGGGAGAGCAAAGTCTCTTCAACAAATGGTGTTGTAAAAAAACGGGTTGAAACATGCAGAAGAATAAAACTGACCTACTATATTTCACCAAATACCAGAGTAAATTCCAAGTGGATCAAGGACTTCCATGCTTGACCAGAAAGTATCAAATACTTAGAAGAAAATATTGGCAGAATTCTTTTCCATATAAATTTTAAAAGCATCTTTAATGAAATGAATCCAGTTACAATGAAGATTAAAACAAAAATAAACCAATAGGACTACATCAAATTAGAAACCTTCTGCATAGCAAACAGACCATTCACACAGTGGAAGAAGATATTTACATGCTATATATCAGACAAGAGGCCAATAACCAAAAGTATATAAAGAGCTTGCCAAAATAAACAACAAGAAAACAAATGATTCCATCCAAAAGTGAGGAGAGAACATGGACAGAATATTCACCACAGAAGTGATCCAAAAGGTTGACAAACATATTTTAAAAATGCTCCAAGTTCACTTTCTAACAAAGTTCCATAACCTAGATATACACCAGTTTCTGTGAGAGAGAGCTTATGTGCACACGTATCCATAAACTACTGCAAAATATATACCTGAAAGCAGAAGTACACTAGAGTTTGCAGTGAGTACCTCCCTAACACTTCCTCTCCACTATTCCAAGCTTGGGATCCATGATTGCTCAACAAATTGTTTGGCTTCATATGTTAACTCTCTTTTCAATCACCAGGTTTCAGATGCCACCAGGATGCTGGCCAAGCTTCCCTGGACTGAAGACCCCACCAATGTGTCCTGGAGCTCAGCTTCCCCAGAGACACACCTTACTAGGGAAAGAGAGAGGCAGACTGGGAGTATGGACCGACCAGTCAACGCCCATGTTCAGCGGGGAAGCAATTACAGAAGCCAGACCTTTTACCTTCTGCAACCCTCAACGACCCTGGGTCCATGCTCCCAGAGGGCTAGAGAATGGGAAAGCTATCATGGGAGGGGGTGGGTTATGGGGATTGGGTGGTGGGAATTGTGTGGAGTTGTACCCCTCCTACTTTATGTTTTTGTTCATTAATCCTTTCTTAAATAAAAAATTTTTAAAAAATGCTCCAAGTCAGAGAAATGCAAATACAGACAACAATGAGATACCACTGCGCTCCTATGAGAATGTCATACATCAGAAAAGGTAGCAGCAACAAATGCTGGAGATGTTGTGGGGACAAAGGAACCCCCTGTACTGCTGGTGGGAATGTCAATTGGTCCAGCCTCTATGGAGAGCAGTCTGGAGAACACTGAGAAGGCTAGAAGTAGACCTACTCTGCAATTCCTCTCCAAGAGATAGATCCTAAGGAACCCAACACACTCATCCAGAAAGATTTGTGTATACCCCTGTTCAAAGCAGCACAATTTGTAATAGTCAAAACCTGCAAGCAACCCAGGTGTCCAACAACAGATGAGTGGCTGAGCAAGTTATGGACTATATATTCCATTTAATACTTCTCAGTTATTAAAAATGGTGAGTTCACCTTTTTCAGTCCATCTTAGATGGAGCTTGAAGGAATCATGCTAAGTATGATAAGTCAGAAACAGAAGGATGAATATAGGATGATTTCATTTATAGGCACAAGTTGAAAAATAAGCACAGAAGGGAAAACACAAAGCAGAAATTGGACTGAAGTTGGTGTATTGCACCAAAATAAAAGTTAACTTGGGTGGGGGTGGGGAAGTTCAAGTTCTGAAACATGAAGGCAAAGGCCCTAGTGGTGGGGGTTGTATTGTTATGTGGAAAACTGAGGAATGTTATGCATGTACAAACTATTGTATTTACTGTTGACTGTAAACCATTAATCTCCCAATAAAGAAATAAAAAAAAGAAAGAGAAAATTGGAGTAGGCAAACATGATGTGTCTCCCTTTTTTTCTTAACACAGACATCATATTTGTGTTAATGCCCAGTGCTAATGGTGAATGAGCCACAGTGATGTCTAAGATAGATTACTCACTTGTGTCTTATACCTCCAACTCATTTATCATACCATAGGAAACAATGGAAGAAAACTGAATGATTACTGAGAAGTTAAGGCAAATATAATAAATGTATTTGTGAGTATTCACCCACTTTACTAGTAGAAGAACTTTTAAATATATATATATATATATATATATATATATATATATATATATATGTTAATAAAAGAAAATGACAGAAAGACAGGCAGATGAGAGAGAGAGGGAAAGAGAGAGATACTGCAGAGCACTTATGGGGGTGCTAGTGATTGAACCTGTGACCTTAGAACCTCAGGCACAAATGTCTTCTGCATAACCATTACGCTATCCCCTCCACTCATAGAAGAGTTTTTAACACATAGTATTTTTTCAGAAATGATAAACAGAAGCATTGCCTGTGTATTCTGTCTAGTTTACTGTGTGGTATTTGATATTGTAGATGAGAGGGTAGACTGTCACCAGTGACAGCTGTAATTCATAGAGTTAGGAAAAAGTCAGTTTGTTCTATATATCTCACAAGCTTTATAAAATATTTTTTTAAAATCTGTTATTTCAAACTCCAAAATATTTGAATAAGTAGACAAAACTAACTTATTTTTGCCAAAAATGTATTCCAATATAGAAAGCTAAAACAAGAATGGGAATCACAGATATCTCTGCTTGACCAAGGGAAGGTTATATGGGGTTTCACAGACTCAATTCAAGAAGCAGGAAAGTGTGAAGTATGTATGATAAAGATTTTATCCAAAGCAGTTAAAATAGATTTTGTGAACTTTAAGCATCAGCCATCTGGAAAAAATTTTTATGTGGAATATCTCAGTCTTTGGAAAGGACAGATGAACAAGGTACTATTTTGGTTACCTGATGAAGAAAAAATTAGTTAATTGATTTATAAAATTACTCTGACCATATGGGCATGAACGATTTATTAGAAAAGCTCTGGGATATAATAGAGTGATTCTGGATTTTGAAATGCTGCCTTTTGCTCTTCAGCTATGTAGAACTGGTTAAATCCCTTACTATTTCTTATTCATCCTTATTATTACTTAAGTTTCTTCTGTATCATGGGAATAATAATATTTGGTTCATAAGATGGGTTTTATATGAGATAAATAATTGAAGCATAACACAAGAAGAAACTTGCATTTTTATTTTTTAATTAATTAATTTATTATTAGCTAGAGGCTGATAAATTGAAAAGGGAGAGAGAGATAGAGAGTGAAAGAGACAGAGAGACACCTGCAGCCCTGCTTCACCACTCATGAAGCTTTCCCCCTGTAAGTGGGGACCAGGGATTTAAACCTGGGTCCTTGGACAATGTTATGTGTGTGCTTAGCCAAGTGTGTCACTATCTGGCCCCCAAAACTTGCATTTTTATTGAGGGAAATGTGGATTTATTTAGGTTTTAAAAAAGCATATACCAATAATAGAGTTTGAGTCTGACATTGTAAAATGAAGGGGGGAAAATGATTTTAAGCTATAGAAGGAAATGTATCTAGGGAAAGGGAAAAGATAAACACCCCTCAGAGTGTGGGCTTCACTCAAGTGTGAGAAAAGCTGAAACCTATAGATTTTAAACTCATTTAATGGTGATTATGGTTGTAATAGTATTCCTGATCATGAATTATCATAATGTATACTTTAGGCTAGTCACCATCATCATAATTCTATTTTCGTTAAGCACTGTGATATCTTTATATTAACCAGTAAAATTCCAAAGATATCTAATTTATTTGTCCCATATTTTGATGCTTTCCATTCTAACTTTTTGTCCTGTCATCATAAGAAAATTTGAGAAAGTAAAATTGGCATATAGAGGTGAGGGGCAAGTAACAGAACTATATAGAAGGCTGCTTCTTCACAAATGTTAGATTTCCCTATAAGCATGAACTTTCAAGAGTAAGGACATTGACCTTCAAAATCTGCAAGTGATTTCTCTCTCTCTCACTCTCTTCTCCCCTCTTTATTTCTTGTTGCTGTTGTTATTTTGTTTTATTTATTCATTTTTGGATTCCCACATAGATATGATGGGCCTAGACTTCTGACAGATCCCTCTTTTTACCTTCACTGGTCATCTCTGTCAGGAACAGCATCATGGACCCTCTTGATTTAATTTTGTAAGCCAGAGCATTGCTTACTTGGGATTATCGTGGTGTCAGAGATGCAACTTGGAACCATAAGCAAGAAATTATTTTCTCACAACTATTTTTTTTAATTAATTTAATTATTCTTCTTCTAGCATTTGCCATTAATTTAATAATGATGGACAAGACCATAGGACAAGAGGGGTACAATTCCACATAATTCCTACCACCAGAATTCCACATCTCATCCCCTCCATTGGAAGCTTTACTATTCTTTATCCCTCTGGGAGTATGGACCAAAGATCTTTATGGGGTGCAGAAGAAGGAAGGTCTGGCTTCTGTAATTGTGTCTCTGCTAGACATAGCTGTTGGCAGGTAGATCAATATTCCCAACCAGTCTCTATCTTTTATATGTTATCTTCCCTGCCTGTGAACACATTCCCCCCCCCAATTCCAGATCACATCCTGAAGGTGCTATAGAAATTTGTTTGTTATATTACATGTTATTGTCAAGAATAACATATGTTAGACTATAGTATTACTATACATAATGTCTAAATTCCTAAACCTTATGAAGTGATATGGTATGAAAGAATTTAGCATAAATGCAAAATGGAATTACTGCCAAGCCCTAAGAAGTGATGATGTGTTCTTCTTTGCTACAACATGGATAAAACTAGAAGAATTTGTGTTGAATTAAATAAGCTACAAGGAGAAGAATGTATCACATTCGCAGATTAGGTCTAAAATGCAAAGCATAGGGCAATACAGGGTGAATCCTTAACTGACAATGGTCTGTGCAGCAAATCTGGAGACTCCGAGAGGGAAAGAGATGCACTAAGGGGATGTTGAAGATTTAAGACCCTATGGTGAGATGGGAAGGATTTAGAGATTGAAGAAGGATAAAATGTACTGGTGCCTATGGGGAACTGTGGAAGTATAGCCTCAGGGCAACAAAAATATTCTAGAGTAATATTAATAAAGAAACCAAAACATTGGGTTCATTTTGAAGTTTTTTTTTTTCAAAATTGTTTGTTTTTATTTATTTATTGGTTAGAGACAGCAAGAAATTGAGAGGGAAGGGAGTGATAGACAAAAAGACACCTGCAAACCTGCTTCACAACTTGCAAAGCTTTCCCTCTGCAGGTGGGGATTGGGTGCTGGAACCTGTATCCTGTGTATTATAACATGCACTCTCAGCCAGGTGAACCACTACCCAGCCTCTGCTGTTTTTAAAATAGAGACACCACAGCACTGTTCATTCACTTGAGAAATTTCCCCTGTGCAATTGTTCACATGTAGTGGCTTAGACCTAGGTCCTCGTGGATTTCACTCTACTAGATGAGCTACTTTCCAATTCCCAAAATTATCTTTTTAGAGTAAATTATCATAGACTAAATCTTTGACTATAATTTGTAAGTTCACAGAATACTGAGAAGAAAGCACAGAATTCTCATATATCTACAAACCCCAGATATGCATACACTCTGTTCATTATGGATACCCTGTGGCACTGTGATATATTTTTTATGATTGATAAATCAACACACACACACACAGTGATATCATCCCAAGTTCATAGTTTACATCATAGTTCATTGTCATTTTTGTATATATTTGACTTCAACAAAGGATACATATATACAACCACAAGAACACATATAAGATTTTCATAGGCTAAATGTCATCTAGGTTTCACCTATTCATCTCTCCTTATCCTGTACTTTACTTTTGGAGGAAACATCAAAATGTTGTCTATTGTACTTGAATAACTCTATTTTCTCATAAACACAAATATGTTTTCTGCACTTCATGACTTTGAGGATATTTATTGGTAAAACATGCTAGTATGGGTGGCATCTGATGATTCTGATTTACATTCCTTTGATGACTAAAAAATTGAAGCATTTGAATACTTATTTTTTAGGAAAATGTTTATTCACTGGTTAGGTAGTGGCACACCTGGTTGAGTACACACATTCCCATGTAAAAGGACAGGAGTACAAGATGCTGATCTCTACCTGCAGGGAGGAAGTTTCACAAGCAGTGAAGCAGGTCTGTAGATGTCTCTATTTTTCTTTCCCTCTCTATCCCCCACACTTGTTGGGAAATTGTGAGGATGTGGTAGAGCCTGGCAGGGTTTGACCTGAGGAGAGTATCTATCCTGTCAGTCTCTCTCTCTCTACTGAGAGGCTGAGCAAAGAGGGACAGGAGTAACCCCAAAAGGTTTGTCCCGTTTTATCAGACTCTCTGCCTCACAAAGCACCCTGCATTTTCCTGCCTCCAGGAGCCCGGCATTCCTTAAAACATTAAGCCAGCTCCCCCTGCTATATTATGGTCTTCCCCCTTTATTATCTCCCAGTATTATCTACATAGTATTATCTACATAATCCCCACCCATTCCATTCCTTTGATCTATCTTCTTTCTACCCTCAAACCCTCCCTGCCTGCAGGATATTATTAATCCTACCAGTTAAAACCCTCACAATAGTTGTTAAAGTTCCTACCTTTCCCAACCCCCTTTCACCTTTCTCTGGCCCTTTTCTAGCCATTTTAGTTTCCAACTTGCCACTTTCAGGTCTGACCTTTAAAAGCCTGGGCTCTCTGATCAATAAAGAATCAAATTGCCTCAACACCACGAGCTCTGTTCATGAATCATCTCCCTCGATTCGCTGAGTGAGTAGCAGACCAGGTTGGCTCTGGTTGAGTTCTCTCCAACCCAGAGAGTATGCGCCTGGGAAGAGGCACCCACACAATAGCATGGCACACATTTGCTCAATTTCTCTTTGTCTTATCAAAAACAATGGGGAAAAATGGCCACCATGAGCAGTGGATTCATTCTGCAGGCATGAAGCCTTAGCAATAAGCCTGGGAACAATAAAAAAGAAAAGAAAAATGTCCATTCAGTTTCTATATGCACATATTAAATTGAATTATTTATCTTTTGTCATTGAGTTGTAAGAGTTTTAATACATTCTAGGTATCAGATTATTATAAGGTGTATGGATTCCATATATTTTCTCCACAACTATGAAATAGATAGCCTTTCAATTTCTTTATAATGTCTCATGATAAGCAAATAGAAAAAAAATCAGCAAACTGAGATCTTCATGCATTCACAATTTCACATCACCCAGGACACTCCTCCATTCAGATGAAAATGGAGAGAGCAGAGAGAGAAGGGGAAAAGCTATTAACACTGTCATAGAACTCCCATATGGTGGTGTTAAGACTTGAATGTATGTCATGTGCATAGATAGATAATTGGCTTATGAAGTAAATTACTTGCTTTCCCAAACTTAAAATTTTTGGAAAGCCCACTCTAATATTTTTCCTCTTTTGTTTTGCTAGCACCATTTGTTGAAAAAAGGATCTCTTTTTTTTTTTTTTTTTTTGCCTTTATGGAGTTCACAAACTACTATAAAAATTTGGAAAAAAAAAGGCAACAAGGGCAACAAAATGGAATAAATAAATAAAATAAAATATTTTAAAAAAAAAGTGAAAGTTACATTTAAGGAGCCAGGAGGTGGTGCACCAGGCTAAGCGCACACAGTACAAAGCACAAGGACCCTCTCAAAAATCTTGGTTTGAGCCTCA